>NC_080587.1:18938238-19538238 GCF_029962835.1 Magnolia sinica | reverse complement strand
CTCATGTGGGCCCCACCAAGTGCTGATCCACGGTGTTGATGTTCGACACCCGATCCAAATAGGTAAAAGGCTCAACACGGTTTTGGATTTTGGACTGGTTTTTCTGTTGTAAGAACAAGACCGCCCATTAAAATAATATAAATGGGCTTCTTCTCACTTAGAAATTTTTGCAAGAACTAAGCACGGTCTTATATTACTAGTCCAGCCCGACATAGACGGACCCGATGAAATCCAAATGGCCAACCCATCCGTTACCACTCCTTGAAATCCATACCTGGTGAAGGAGACATCACATTGTTCCCACATACGGCTGAGGATGAAGCACCACGAATAACACACTACCGTCACAGCAAGGTTTCTCTCCCTCTCCCTGTTATGCAGGGTGCAGTGTCATCTATCAAGCTTCGTATTTATAGAAGGTTAGTTGGTTTTTCGTTTTTTGTTTTTGGTTTGCTAAAGAAAACTTAATCCACGTGAAGGGTTGTTGGATGGCTGAGATCTCGCCAAATGGACGACTGAGATCAGAGGAATCCTCCTCACTTGGATCGTTAGCCCGGCAAACAGAGGCGCAACAGAAATTTTCGTTTTCGGAGTGAAGCAACCGCACACCCCTCTGTTGTACTGAGAAGTGTACTCACGTGTGTGAGTTTCCACATGTGAAATCACCATGGTTTTAGTTAGATTTGTCGTCCCATCCCAATGGACGGTTTGTATTATGATGGTAGGTAGTGAAGGTGGACCACAACTTGCATAGATAAACGGTTGTTTGCCCTTTCAAAACGCCCCGAGCGCTGGAGTGAAAAAGGAAGAAGAAACTTCCTTCTTTTGTAAATTTTACAGTCAAATTCAATTTCACTAGTTTCTTTAATCCAGTGCATAGCTGGTGCACGTCCCCTTGTACACTTGTGACTCCAAAAGTGGGGTACACTAGGCACCAGCTGTGCACTGGACTAAAGAATGACGGAAAATTACCAAAAGACGGAAGTTTCTTCTTCCGTTTTTCACTGCACCCGTGCTCGGGGCGTTTTGAACGGGCAAACAACCGTTCATTTATTCAAGTTATGGCCCACCTCTACTACCCACTTTCATGATCCAAACCGTCCATCGAGATGGGACGAAAAATTTGATCAGAACCATGGTGATTTCACATGTGGAAACTTACACACGTGAGCATACTTCTCAGCACTACAGAGGGGTGTGCGGTTGCTTCACTCCGAAAACGGAAAATTCTGCTGCGCCGTCTGTTTGCCAGGCTGGCGATCCGAGTGAGTAGGATTCCTTTAATCTCAGTCGTCCATTTGGTGAGATCTCAGCCATCCAACAACCCTTCAGGTGAATTAGGTTTTCCTTAACAAATCGAACATGAAAAACGAAAAACGAAAAACCAACGGACCTTCTATAAATGTGAAGCTTGACAGGGAGAGGGAGAGAAACCTTGCTGTGAAGGTAGTATATTATTCGCGGTGCTTCATCATCAACCGTCCGTGGGAACAATGTCATGTCTCTTTCACAAGGTATGGATTTCAAGGAGTGGTA
This sequence comes from Magnolia sinica, assembly GCF_029962835.1. Lineage (NCBI taxonomy): Eukaryota > Viridiplantae > Streptophyta > Magnoliopsida > Magnoliales > Magnoliaceae > Magnolia > Magnolia sinica. The sequence goes on along the minus strand of NC_080587.1, from coordinate 19,536,702 downwards.
ACGGACGGGCTGGCTATGTGGACTTCATCAGGTCCGTCCATGTCGGGTTGGACCAGTAATATAAGACCGTATTAAGTTCTTGTAAAAATTTCGAAGTGAAAAGAAGCCTATTTATATTGTTTTAATGGGTACAACATGATAACCGGTCCAAAATTGAAAACTGAGTTGAGCCTTTTACCTGTTGGGATCGGCTCCGACAGGTCCAAACCCTACCCATTGCCACCCAAACAATTTTTTTTTTTATTTTTTTAATCTTTCGATAATCCTAATATGCTTAGTGAAAAATGCTCTAATACTTTGGGAGCAGTACTGAAAGTCATAATGCTCTCAGCTACGTTGTTTGCTTAGACTGTACTGTCAATCGAGTTAAACTGTTGATAGAGTCCCGAACACATCGGTGATACCATGCGAAAATCACAATCATCACAGCCATTGCTTATGATGGTCAGTGACAAGCAATTGTTTGTTGGACTTATTTTTGTGTTAATGATCATGACCCTCCATATTTTTAGAGGCTAAAGATTGGATTATTATGATCGTCAGAATGGTGGGACGTTTACCTGGTATCATATGATATCTGTGTTGGAACAAATGGACAGTCTAGATTGATAGGCTAGATTATCCAAAGTGTGCCGCTGTAAGTGTTTTATCCACGCAGTTCAAAGATTTTCTCATACCATTTTAAGATATGAACAAAAAAAAAAGAGGCAGGTCCAAACTCCAGTGGACCACACTAAAGGAAGCTGCACTGGTAATATCACCCACCATTGAACCTTTCTAAGGGTCAACGTGATGTTTTTTTTAACCATCCAACCTATTCATAAGGTCACGTAGACATGGATGAAGTGAAAAAAATAAATATCAGCTTGATCCGAAACGTCTCCAGCTCCTTATAAGTTTCTAACAGTGGACGTTTAATCCCCACTTTATGGTCCACTTAAGTCTTGGACCTGCCTCATTTTTTTGTTTATATTTTAAAATGATCCGAGAAATGTGTTGAACGGCATGGATAAAACACTTACATCATAGTGGCCCTCACAGATTCTTGGCCGGACGGATTACTGTGACGCCGTAACTTGCATGCTTAAAATAGGAGATTTGCTGAGATTCCATGCCCATATTTGTTTATTTATTATTTAAATTTCTAAGTACGCGGATTGCGTATAGGTGGCTACTGACTGCTCTGTGGCTCTACATGATATATATGTGTTTGATCAAAACCGTCTATCTATTTTCTTAGATCATTATAGAATTAGAGCCTAAAAATGAGGGATATCCAAGTCTCGAGTGGACCACATCACAAGCAAACAGTGGTGATTGAATGCCCACCATTAAAAACTTCCTAGGGCTCACAGTAATGTTTTTTTATTAATTGGATCACGCACAACTGGATAAAGAGAACAAATATCAGCTTAATCCAAAACTTTTGTAACCTTAAAGAAGTTTTAAATGGTGAATATTCAATTACCACTCTTTTCTACGGTGTAGTTTATATGAGATTTGGATATGCTTCATTTTTTTGTCCATGCCATAAAAAGTGAATAATGGATGGAAGGTGTTGATAGCATAGATACATCGTAAACCTCGCCACTGAAGCTCGCATTACACAATCCGCGTCCGTCACAGGTACTGGTGTTATCCATTAGTAGGTGTTATCCTTAAAGTGGGGCCCACTTGATGATGTGTTGTATGTCTATGCTGTCCATCTTTTTTTCTTTTTCTTTTTTTCAGCCCATTATAGGCTGTGGTCCAAAAAATTAAGCAGATCCAAATCCCTGGAGGACCACGCCTAAGGAAACAGTAGTGAGTGACGGGCTCATACTTCTACTCTTTACATCCGTTTGAGAGCTCATTTTAAGAAATGCCGCGAGTACAAAATTCAAGTGGGCATAGGAGAGTAAAACGGAGGAAAGAAATGTCTACCATTGAAACCTTCGTAAGTAGGCTCCACCTTGTTTATATGCCATCCAAATCCTTTATAAGGTCATTCTCACCTAGGATAATCTGAGAAAACCAAAAAACTTAGGTTGATAAAAACATTTGTGACCATTTGAATATTTCAATGAATCTCAATCGACTAGTGGCTAATCATATTCAATATATGGGGCTTACCATCGCATGGTTGCACAAAATAAAATATCGAACCCATATAGGGCAAATACCAAACCAAAGCCACATAGGGCGATATCGAAACAAACCACCTGGGGCAGATATTAAAATAAGCCACATAGGACAAGTATCAAAGTCATGCGATAAAGACCATCCTTAAAAACCACTTGGACACAACCCCTGGATGGTAGGCCCACATCAATATTCAAATCACCCCACCACTCAATAACCACTAAGTCGAAGGTTCATTACAACCAAATCAATCGAGTTACATCCCAAGTGTAGGTGTACATTTATAGGTGAGGATTTCCTGCTGATGTACTAGTTTAAGTTCCATATGCAATCCACAAATAATCCACTAGCATGAATAAATATGCAGGATAAATATTAAGCATGTAATGTAGCAATTCAATCCCAATAATTAACACATGTGACTATGAAATAGAGATATCAATTATAAATTAAAATAAATACTATAACTTAAGCTAATAGAAAAATGGAAAGCTCAAGGGGAAGAAATCATCACCTTATAGTTGGATCACCTACCAGCATGGCTAGGGGGTGTGTGGTCCCTTATAATCGAGTCCTATCATGAATTAGGAAATTACATGGTTAGATCAAGTTCTACACACTATTTATGGTTAAGATTATAACCTAGGGTTTGGATTATTTTTCTTAGGGTCTTAATGTAGGATTAGGGTTTTCATCTTAGGGTTTAGTCTTAAACTTAGATTTTAGAATTTTAATCCTGAATTATTAATAATATTATTATTATTATTATCGTACAACTGATCGAATAATATTTATTATAAAGGTATTAATCCATCAATATTAATAATGATGGTTCATAAGTTTATATTTAAACATTTCAATAGTATCTAATATACTCATAATGACTAATAATACCGATATCAATCCATCATATAATAAGATCTTTTACTAACAATAATATAATAAGGATTTACACTTACATTCGTATTAATAAGGATTATACTAATCTCATAAGGAAAATGATAAATATTTTCTAATGATAATAATGATAACAATAATAATGGCTATCCCTAAAGGCTATGGTGATGATAATAAATACTATGATCTACCGTTGAGACTAACGTTTAAGAGAGTTAAATGGAATTTTAATATGTTATATCTAGGATTTGTGTATGATAACTAGGTTGGGCACAAATGATTTTCCAATGGCTAATCATATCTAATGTTATCAATCCTCATAGAATATTGGTAAAAATGGTAATACATAGTGTGATCTATTATCAATGGTAATATTTAGGAATAAATACTGATATTTAACATCCAACCGTTGTAGTTTTATAGTAACCAGTACTAGCACAAATAACCTTCTACTAGCTAATCGCGTTTAATAACTGCAATAGTTATAATAACCCCAATGATAATAGTGAATCAAACAATTTATGCTGGGAGAGAAAGCTGACCCATGTAAGTTGACATGACAGCGAGTCGACTCGGTTAGAGTCGAGTGAGTTGATTCTCCTCCTTTCCCAAGCAAGTTCCTCTCACTAAATGAGCATGTTGCTTCCTCCATTTCCTTGAGTATGAAACTAAGGACCCATGCTCAACTTGGCCCATCTAACTCGGTCTTAAACCGAGTTGGCTCAGTTCCAGCCGAGTTGACTCAGCTCAACCCACCACACTTCTTCCTTCTTTCTCTTTTTTTCCCCCTTTCTTTTCATTCTTTTCTTTCTTCCCTAGGATGAACCGGACTGAACCAGGCCCAACTCGACTTGGACTCGGCAGCGTGTGTAGCACTCCCGCTCGCACTCATGCTCGTCTTCTTCTTCTCTTTCATCTCTTTTCTTCCTTCTTCCATCACTCCCTCTCTCTTTCCTCCTACTATGCTGGAACGCCTAACAATGCTCGAACCAGCACACCAGCAGGGTCCCTAGCCTAGCCCAGACCCAACTTAGGCCGAACTCGGCAGTGGGCCGGCTAGCAGAAAGAGGACGTCGTCCTCCCTCTCATTCCTGTTTCTCTTTCTCTCTCTTCTCCCTTTCTCCTTCTTTTCTTCCTTTCTTCTCGTTCTCTTTTCTACATCTTTCTCAGAATCGGCTACTGGCCACCCCAACTCGACCGAGTTTTGAGCTAACTCGGGCCGCTGATGTGGTGCGACACCAACCCGAACCCAACATCGACCCTCTTTCTTTCTCCTGTTTTCTCTCCTTTCTTCCCTGAAAGGGTGGTGAGAATCCAGAGAGAAACGATTCCTATTTATAAGCTTAGGGTTCGTTTGCATCGTTACAATGAGACAAACGGCCGTGTGCACGCCTCCATTCCCTTTCCTTAGTTGCGTGGGGGAAATCCATCACTAGGGATGGATTCCACTCGTTGCGGCCCACTGGAAAAACGCTCTGGATTAGTAGATGGGGCCCATACGATCGTGATGGGCCTAGTAGCTGGATGGGGAAGATGATAGCATCTCCCATGGTGGATTCTAATCTAAGGAGTATCCTGATGATCTAGTCCATTTACATGGCTCGAATGGGGCCGCTGATCACTGCAGGGCCCACTTTTCTGAGTAATCATAGCCGTTTTCCCGTACCTCATGATATCTCCCGCCTCTCACGGATTTCTCACGAGATGAGAAACTCCAGACGGTGGAGCCATCGCTGCCCTAGAGGGGACGGCTAAGATCCATCCACGGAGCCTGCTGTGAGGCTCAGATCGCACCAGGGAGACCTTCCCGAAGTGGAACTGTCTCCCAGGCTGGCTTGTCTAGCAGGCATTTGCTTGCCCGTTTTTGGCACTAAAGGAGGGCGTTGGATCTTTCTCCGAAGAGAGGCTGGGATTGAAGGAAGGCATCGGGCGCAGATCGCCAGCGTGGCAGCGAGATGTGCTTTCCATTTTCGGTAGAAATCTGCACGCGCGTTACAGTTGTGACACTGCTCGTGTGCACGTACCCTCACGCAAACATGTGGAAATTTTGGGTTTGATCTTATTTTTACCCTCTACAGGATGAACGGTTTGGATTGGATCAAGGTGACCCCCCTTGATCACACTGGTCGAGTTTTGGAGCAGCAGAAAACACAAACCTAGCTTGCACTCTTAACGACTTTCTGTGGCCACGTAAGTGTGTTTCCATGCGCGAGAAAGGGTTGGTATTGGTCGGTTTTGACCTCCCTTCACGATGGATGCTTTGGATCATCCAAACACGTGATTATGGTGGGCCACCATTTGAAGCAACTAGCGGCAATTCAAACGGGGAAAGGAGGGAAATCCCTTCCACTTTCGGCATTTCACGGTCAGACGCGTTTTGACCGGGTCTTACTGTCCAGTGCACCACGGGTGCACGTACCCTACATGCATAGGCACTACAGTGTGGGGTCCACATGACAGTTTATCCTGATCCGTTCTATCCATTTGCTTCTAGGAATCCATGTGGGGCCCTTGGCCAGTCATCATGTAGGTCCAAAGCCTAGGTGGGGCCCCACGACCTGATTTGGGGCTATCTTGGTGGATTTCCGTCAATCCGACGGTCGGATCATCCTGAAATCAAACATCAACGGTTAAAAAGGGTCCTATTAGCTATTTGTATGTCTTTTTTAATGATTTACTAACTAGTCATTAACATTAATACTAATGTTATCAGTATTACTTTAGTATAAACTATATACGTAATTATATATTCCCCTTTGTTATTATTATTATATTACTATCATTATTTTCTAAGGTGTTTATCATGATTTTCATTTTGATTAACGTCCTTTACTTACTATAGGGCTTAATAGGAAGAATTTAAATTTGTAAGTGAGCCATGTTTTCTAAATACATAGGTTACTTCACGATCTATGGAGATCTGACAGTCCGATGATTATAAAATATGATCAGTGATGATTCCTAGGGTTCTTGGCCTAGTTTAGGTGAAACTCATTGAAGAATTTAGTAATCAAGTGGCCTTGGAGACTGCTCATAGGGAAATCAATGGTGATTATGATGATTTGAACCCTTAAGTCCTATCTAAGAGGACTCTAGTGCTAGTGGGTTGAAAAAGATTTTCCATGATCCACAATGAATATTTTGGATGGTCAATCTTTCGGTTGAACAGGTGTATAATCTAAACCTATGATAGCTCTTACAATCGTATGGTTGTCATAAGTCGGACAATTTGTGGATTGTGTGGTCTAATTAAGGCCTGTGATAACTAATGTGGAATTCAATTGTCTAGCAAGGTTATTACAATCCTAAATTAAGCTTCTCTGATGACCCGATAGTCTATCTTGAAAAACGAATAGCTTGATTGGTGTTTATACTATATTAGGTTTACATCCTAACACCCGAGTACTAAAAGTATGGGATGTTATACCAACTTGAAGATTCTTACATTATTTGGTGTTATACTATATTGGTGTTATAATATATTTGTGTTTATATCAACTTGAAGATTCTTACTAAAATACTATATTATGGAGTGAAGCAACTGCACACCCCTCTATTGTGTTGAGAAGTGTGCTCACGTGTGTGAGTTTTCACATGTGAAATCACCATGGTTCTGGTCAGATTTGTCGTCCCATCCTGATGGACGGTTTGGATTATGAAGGTGGGTAGTGAAGGTGGGCCACAACTTAAATAGATGAACGGTTGTTTGCCCGTTCAAAATGCGCTGAGCGCGGGAGTGAAAAAGGAAGAAGAAACTTCCTTCTTTTGGAAATTTTCGGTCAGACTCAATTTGACTAGTTTCACGTCCCCTTGTGTACTCATGACTCCAAAAGTGGGGTCCACAATGGTTGTTAAACCGTTCAACTTAGTGGCAAGCAAAAATGGATGGAAAATATTTTAAATAGATAAAAGAAGTTATCACTATCTGATTTCTATGATTTTTTTCACAGTAGTGCCAGAACGGTGGACGGGACTTATTGGATAGTCCAGATAGGTGATGTTGGTACCAAAAAATTCCAAATACAACAATGTGCATGAAACAAGGCGTTTCTCACACGTTAGTAAAAGTAAAGGGCGTGTTTAGATTGACGTATAGTATTGTTTTGCACTTTAAATTTGTACAGAACTTAGGGGCTGCCTGGTAAAATTTATTTCAGACATTATCAGTTGAATGGATATTTTCAGTAATTTTTTCTGATTTGGATCATTTGATAAATCCAAAAAATTATGTGTTTAATTTTGATTTTCACTGGGCTTAATACTTAGGGCCTGTTGGGGAGCGTGGATTTGTAACCCCCTGGATTCGGAACCCCAGGATTAGAAACCCCTGCATTTGCAATCCTCTCAGTGTATTTGGCATCCTGGAGTGTGAATCAACTTTAAATTGAAAGTACCACACCATCCATTAATTTCGCTAAATTATTTAAGGGCATGAGTGAAAAATATGCAAACTCTAAGTTGAAATGGACCAAGCTACAGTAAGCTCCGAGGATGATGACATCCACCATTGAAACCTTCCTAGGGCCCACCATGATGTCTATTTGCCAGACAAATGGGAAACAAAAATATTAGCTTGATCCAAAGCTTTTGTGGCCCGAGAAGTTGTCAATGTTAGGCATTTAATTTCCACTTTTTTGTAGTGTGGTCCACCTAAGATTTGGATCTGTCTTATTTTTTCGCTCGTAACTTAAAATGAACTAAAAAATGGAAGGATGGTGTGGATATAATACATATATCATGGTGAGGCCTACAGAACTTTTCCATGTGAAATCGTTGCAACACTGTGTTATACATACACAAATTGGCAGATGTGGATCTCCTGAAAAAAGGATCTCGAGGGAAGTTCTTGTGTTGGAAAGTTGTGGGGCCCACCATAAAGTTTGTGAGAAATATACTCCGCCCATCCTTTTTTCCACCTCATTTTAAGATGTGAGACCAAAAATGAGGTGGACCCAAAACCCAAGTGGGCCATATAGAGGAAATTTTGGGGAAAAAAATGCCTACTATTTAACCATTTTACCTATGGTCAAGCTTTGGATCTACTACTCATTTTTGGGCCCATGACTTCAAATTATTTGAAAAAAAAATGGATAGACGTCGTGGATCTAACACATACATCATGGTGGGGTCGTCAGAACTTTGACAATATTGCTGCTCTTATTGGGAATGAAGATTGTGGACAACATCGGGTTGGGTGCGGCTCCAGCCTCATTCCAGACAACGCACCCCTTACGTGGAGTGCACCTTGATGTATGTATTCAACATCCACACCATGCATTTGTTTTTCAGTTCATTTTAGAGCATGTGCCCAAAAATATAGTAGATCCAATTTTAGATGAACTACTAGGGGAAACAATGGTTAATGACTATTAATGGGCCACAAAAGTCTTGGATCAAGCTGATATATGCTCTTTTCTTCTTCTTTTTTTTCTTCTTTTTTTTCCATTTGTCCTTGTTTTTAACCTTACTAATAGGTTGCGATGGAAAATAAATATTATGGTGGGCTCTAGGAAGTTATTAATGCTAAGGTGTTCATTCACTATTGTTTCATATTGTATGCTACACCTTAGATTTAGATCTTCTTCATTTTTTAGTCTCATACACTAAAATGGTATTAAAAAATGGATGGACGATATTGATATAAGATACACACATCAAGGCAAGCACCACCGTAAGGGCTACACTATCTTGGATGAGGCTAGGCCACACCTAATCCACTCCTCTGTGAATGCATAATGGGGGTGCATATTGGGCAATACCCACACCGGGACCTAGCTAGAGACGTACGGTCCTAAAAGGGGATTTATAGGGCCTGCCATGATGTATATGTTTTATCCACGCCGTCCATCCAGTTTGACAAATCACTCTAGCACATGAGCACAAAAAGTTGGCAGATTGAAGCCTCAGGGGGAGCACACCACAGGAAGTAGTGGGGATTGAATTCCTATCGTTGAAAACATCTTAGGGCCCATCGTGATTTTTATTTGCCAACCAACTTGCTCATGATGTCACATAGACCTCGGTACGAGGGAAAACATGAATATCAAATTGATCCAAATCTTCTTTAACCCCAAGGAGGCCGCAAGAACTTTTCAAAGCTTTCTATCCCCACTCCTTGTGGTGTAATCCACTTGAGCCTTCAATCTGCCTCCTAAGGCCCATTGCAATGCTTATTCCCTATATTAACATGTTGAATAGGTCATAGAAACATGGATGCTGAGAAAATACAAACATCACGTTAATTCAAAAACTTGTGGCTCAATAAGTTCTAATGGTGGGCATTCAATTACCATTGTTTCCTATAGTGTGGTCCACTTGAAATTTGGATCTACCTGATTTTTTAAGTGCCTGCTCTAAAATAAGCTCACAAAATGGTAGGATGGCATGGATGCTATTAACAAGGGGTACACTATGGATGGATCATGCAAAAATAATAATAAATAAATAAATATTAAATGATTTTGACCTTTGAATCAACTTTTATTCGTGAAATATGATATGTTTATATGTCTAATTTAAGGACATTAATCAAAGAGTTATAATTATTTTATTAGAAAGAGTATAGTATATGGTCTAACAATCAAAATAATATGTTTAAGAGTTGTATATGAATTCCGAAAAGGTGTGCCAAATTTAGTGGCATGACAATAATATATTTACAAAAAATAGAGATTAAGATAATAGGGGCAAATATGATAGTTTACTAATTTTTGGATATTATGGGTTGTGTAATCAAACAAAATTTTATGAAAAAAGTGTTTAATTTCATATATCAAATCCTTTTTCAGGTAGGCTCTAAGATAAGAATGATTTCAGTCTGCAAGAGAATATCTTTGTTTTCATGTATAGAAACACACACACACACACACACACACACACACACACACATATATATATAGTTCAATAAGTAATCACTTAGCTTCTTATAAATTGAGTTACATCTTCACTCTCTAGTATTTGATGAATCTTTTTATACCTCCAACCCTTCCATCCTCGATATTGTGTGAATACACATGCGCATGTGCACGCGTGCGATATCTGTTTCGAGCTTGGTGCGAGGGTGTGGACATGTGAGGCAGCATGGCTGTAGAGGCTCTACCGGCGCACATTACACTTTGCAAGTGCACATAGTATCACTGATGGGTTGCTCTCTTGTGACCTTACACGAACCGGTGTGATAATGGCTATAGGTCAGGTGGCTGGAGTTTTGTGGATCAGAGGTATGAGAGAGACGTGTCTGTGTTATGTAGGGGCCGGAACTAGCCGTTTAAAATGTGATGTAACTGTTCATGCATTAATAAATCAGACCATACAAAAACTAATGTATGTGACTAGCCCAAGTTGGTAAAAATCCGAGACGTTACAATATAGGGTGTGGAGTACCTTATTATTTACTTCATAGATCCGTGGAGTATCAGGACTTACCTATTCCACTACATGGAGAAACACCTGCGCATAGGCTCGGGCACGGTCTCAGTCTCGGTCTCGGTGTGAGGGCATAGGCATGTAAGACAATGTGGTTGTAGAGGCGCCAGGGCATAGTCTCAGTCTCGGACCCGAGAAGAAGAGCAACAATGACTTCTAATCCAGCCAGTCAAGTTTAATACGAACCTTAGCCAGCAGTCCTCAAGAAATAGACCAAAGCAGTGGTCTAAACTAACAACAATTTTCTAATTTTCTCTCTAATATATGATTTTATGTCATTTATCTGCCAAAAAAAAAATATTGTGTACACGTAGTTCCATCCGTGGTTCTTCGTGTTTGCTGAACGCAGAACCACATACAGGCTCGCCATATCCTATAAGCTATTTGCCTGCAACCTATCAGTATTCGCAATCACTTTAAGAATGGGCAAATGACGCTTTAAGGACAACATGATTACATGTCCTTAATATTTCAATTTTTTTATTATTTTACATAAATTGTAAATCTATAATTTCCGCTAAAATTAAGTACTAAAATTCAATACCTTAAGTTTTAACGATCAAATTTACTTTTATACTCCATTTGTTAGTTTACCAAACAACACCTTAATAGGTAAGAGCCTAATTGGGGGCGCACCACGATGCATATGTTGTATATCCAAGTCGTCTATTCATTTTAGAAGATCATTTTAGGGCATGGTGCCAGAAAATGAGGTAGATGCAAATCTAGGATAGACCACATAGTAATCATTAAATTCTCACCATTAAAAACTTCTTGAAGGAGGCACGAGGTTTTGTAGTTTCCCTTCATCCAGGTTGTGACCTTATCAACAGGCCTTATCACTAGGTTGATTGGCAAATAAGCATTACAGTGGGTCATGTTGTGACCTATTTTTACCATTCTTGGAACAACCAATTAAGAAATGACATGTGCCGTTGCATAATAAGTATAGAGAACGTATAAAATCTTTTAAGATATTTCAAGAGTATGTTGCAGAATAAAACTAGCATTGATCAAAGTGTTACACGTTATATCGTGACTGAAAAGATAGAATGTATGATGTAGTTGAGAATGTGTCCAAAAAGAGTCTGAAAGGCCGAAATGGTGCCGAAGCAAGTATTATCAACTAAACGTGGAGAATAAGCATCTAAATAACTACCTCAACGAGATTTATAAATTCTTCCGCTCCTAACTTCCCCGGTAACTCCTTTCCACTGCTATGTTTGAATATAAAATATTTGCTTTTATTGTGTTCGGCACCTTTGATTGAATCAACTTTAATCAAAAGTAGTTACGCATGATATTTATTGGGGATTTGAATTTAATTAGTAAAACAAATTTAATATCCCTAATTAGTAACGTAGGTAATGTTTGACACAATGGTTGTAATATGCCCGAAATATATAATTTGATCGAAAATGATGAAATTCCAAGTCTGGGATGAGCCACAGTCACAAGATCATGTCCAAGTGACTGAAGAACGATTTTTAATCGTCTTTTACCGCAGCCTTACCACTTTGAGATTTGTATCTCCTTATTTTTTGGGCATACCATGAGATGGTTTTGGCAAAGTGGATGAACGACAGATATACAAACCCATGCATATAGGTGGGCGAGTTGGCTACTGAAGTGATGTCACCAAGTTATGTGGGCCCCACTATGATGTATGTATTGTATCCACACCATCCATCCATTTTGAGATATCAATTTATGGCATGGGCCAAAGAATGGGGCAGATAAAAATCTGTAGTGGACCTCACCACAAAAAGCAGTGGGGAGAGTGATTCCCACCGTTTAAACTATCCTAAGGCCATTTATTTGAAATCTAACCTATTCAAAAGTTAAAAAGACATGAAATAAGGGAAAACACAAATATCGACTGATCTAAAACTTTTACGGCCTTTATAAGTTTTTAATGGTTTGTGTCACTATCCTCACTATTTGTGTGGTCCACCGGAGCTTTGGATTTAACTCATTCTTTGGATCTTGCCCTAAAATGATCTCTTCAAGTAGATGGACGGCGTGGATACAAAACATACATCATGGTGGGGCCCAAGGAACTTGGTGACATCACTTCGATAGCGAGTCTCCCTATTCAACTGTTAGTAGCTAATCCGCGCCCCGGATATACAAACCCATGCATACAGTAGGCCATGTTGCCTCCCCGACCCGGCCCCACCTATTACAAACATGGATTACCCGAAGAAATTTACGTACCCTATTTTCGTAAACTGCATGGCATGCTTAGTTCATCGGTTTTGATGAGTTTGGTATTCGTGAAATAAATATAGATGGCACATGTATCATGATACTTAGAGTGGGCATGTCGACCCGATCCGGTGGATCCGACCGGATCTGACCCCGAACCGAATCGATGGCCTGGATCGGTGCGGATTGAGTAGGCGATTCGAATCCGACAGCTTTTTCGGATCGAGATCGGTCGTGGTCAATCCGACCGATCCGATCCAAAACGATCGAGCAGATTCGACCGATCCGATCCGACCAACTGGAGTGATTCTTATCAATACTTCTACTTTTTCTGTGGTATGGTCCACTTGAGCTTTGGATATGCATCAATTTTGGGTTCAACCACTAAAATGATCTGAAAAAATGAATGGACGGTGTGGATAAATCACATGCATTCACGGTGGGCCCCAATGATTTTACGTATTTCATATGGAAGCGGATTCTTTGGTGTACCACACACCAACTATATAAATTGTTGTAGGTCTCTATAGTGTCGTGCGAAGACGAGCACTGACGCTCTTCAGCTCCGAGTTGTATGAACGGTTAAAGGAGATCAAAGTTACTTGGGCCCCACAGTAATGTATTTATTATATCTACACTGTTCATATATTTTTAGAGATCATTTTAGGACATTATCCAAAAAATTAACCATATCCAAAGATCATCTGGCCACACCACAAATAACAGCGGGATAATAATTTTGACCATTAAACAATTGGCAGGGTCCACCATAACATTTGTTTTCCATCCAAGCTGTTCATAAGGTCACAGAGACCAGAATGAAGAGGAAAAACAAATTTCATATTGGTCCAAAACTTCTGTGACCCCAAAAAGGGTTTCAATGGTAACGGTCATGTACCACTGTTTTCCATTGGTATGGTCCAAATGAGATTTAGATCTACTGAAGTTTTGAGATCAATCCTAAAATGATCTGGAAAAATGGATGGACGGTGTGGATATACAACATACTAATCAAGGTGGGCTCCACACGGGTAACACCTAATCCGCTCCCGTTCCGACCTCAATCAGGTGACTGAATCCGCGCCTACGCAATTCGGATCCGCGTGTCACATTTAGAAATGCTAATGTGATTCGCACGTGTGCGACTGATGAACAAATGAACAATTGTACGAGATACAGGAAAGTCATCAAGTGGGCCCAAACGCTAACATCCGCAGCCCAGGAAGTAATCCTGTCCAGTCATCAAGTGGGGACCACCCGCGCTGCGAAAAAAAAGAAATGTACGGTTGACAGAAGACCAACAGCGTATATACCCTTTAAACATATGTATAACTAGATTGATTTCCGCGAAATGAAGCCTATGGAATGGACCAACTCTACTGACATTGCCTAGGATTCCGAGGCGTCGAGCTCGATCGAGGTAGAAAGGGAAAATGCTTAAAGGAGAGACTTAGCTCGGATTGCAAGGAATCAATCCAGATCAAGATTTACAAAGTCATGAGCCACAAGGCAAAGTATGTGAGATGCATAAAGTTGACTCGGCAAACGAGGCATCAACATCTTAAGAAGTCGATTAAGGCCCAAAACTCAGAAGCCGCCCGACCGACCGTAAACGGACTCATATTAGGTCGGTTATAGAGTCGGCTATCAGATTAAGAGAGGATATCGATTACGAGTCGGTTTCCTCTCATCCGACAAAAGGTAAACAGTTATAGTCGAGACTCATTCATCACTAGAGTCGGTTAGAACCGAGCCAAGCAAGAAAAAGACGGTGTAAATGAAAACACCGTCTCGAAAATCTTGTGAAAGGATTCCCAATCCCAAAGATCTCGGAATCGGGTAGAATCCAGAAATGGATTAAAATCAAATCTCCGATATACTAGGAAAAGAATCCCTGTACGACGGGACCCTCACATTCCTACAAATATAGGAAATCTCCACTCTGAAATGTACGTAGAAAAACTCTCCTAAAAACCTCCCACTACGTCCATCATACTGACTTAAGCATCGGAGGTTCCCCGGCTCTAGCCAAGGTCTTCGTTGCTTTCTTCTTCGTGCAGGTGAAAGGACGGAAGGAGACGCACCGGTTTTTTGCATCAACAATCGTTATTTAAGAAATAAATAATTGTAGTAAAACTCTAATATTTATGTTGTAAATATTACTATTACAGGAAATTTATAATACCATATACACCTCATGCAAAACGAGAATAAACTACTCTTTGAGTTTCAAATTGGCTTGAATAAAACATCCTCTTATTGACCCATGAATCATTAAGGACTAGATTGGAAAATCAAGAATCTGACTTATCTGATCATGGCCAAACTTCTTGGACCACCCAAAAGTCTGGAACGTGTATTATTCTGATAAAACCACCTCCAACAAATCCAAAATGTCTTAAAAATCCAGATTTATCATATAAATAATATCTTTAGCAAGACTCAAAAGTGATTAAAGATTTATCATATGAATAATGTCTTTAGCAAGGCATAACAGCAGGCCCCCAGTTGAGGGGATGACAGATAGTGACGAACATTGGAAAGCCAACCTCCAGGTTTTTAGAAGAGAAGTGCGGGAAGAGATCGCAGACATGAAGCAAGGCCGTGATGCACATCCAAAAAGGCCCGAGGCAAAAGCATCTCCATTCATAGAGGAGATAATATAGGCTCGGTTACCAGAACGATTCCGTCTTCTGTAGATTACGCCCTTCACCGGCAAGACTGATCCTACCAAGCACATCGAATCCTTTCGGACATATATGGAGTTGCACGATGCCTCGGATGCTGTAATGTGCCGAGCTTTCTCCCTCACATTAGCTGACGTAGCTCGGCTTTGGTTCAAACAGTTGAAACCAAAGTCTATAAACTCGTTCACAGAGCTCAGCGATGCCTTCCTCACTAATTTCATTGGTGGGAAGAAAAAGTTGAAGCTTCCTGCGCACCTGAACAAGATAATTCAAAAGGAGGGAGAGCTACTAAAATATTATATCAAACGCTTCAATTTTGAGTCGCTCCAAGTCCAAAAATATTCAGACGAAACAGCACTCAACTCAATCATGCAAGGCGTCAGAGATAACCGTTTCTCACATCCTTGGACAAGAACCCGCCTACTACTTTGGCTGAATTCATGGCCCGGTCAGATAAGTATGCGGATGCTGAAGAAACCCAGATCATGCGTGAAGCCGCCCAAAATGTAAAAGTCCTAGTCAAAGAGTCAGCAAAAAAAGAAGTTGACTCAGTCAGTGGAAAGGATCGTAAAGAAGATCGGGCACGTGATGAGCACAGGTCGGGTAAACGACCTGACCTCAAATTTTCGACGTATACCCCGTTTAATAAACCACAAGAGAAGGTTTTGATGGAAATTAAGGGCGAAGGGTTTGTCAACTGGCCAGATAGACTCCGGAGCAATCCGAATCGACGGAGCAAGAATAAGTACTGCCATTACCATCGCAATCATGGGCATAATACGAGTGATTGCTATCACTTGAAAGAAGAAATTGAGAGACTCATCTGAGAAGGCCGTCTCAGAGAACACGTCAAAAGAACCGGTATGATGGAAGAACATCCGGGTGACAACCGACCCACGGAGGAAATCCAAACTATTGTCGGTGGTCCCTGAGGCGGGGGCGATTCAAACAATGCTCGGAAAAATCATGCAAGGAGTATCAGTCGACCTGAATTTGAGATCCTGATCTTAACTCGGCCTTCAAAAGAGAGAAACAAAGGAGAAGTACTGCATATCTTTTATCGATGAAGACGCTCGGGACATTCACCATCCTCATGATGACGCCTTAGTCGTCACCCTCACTATAGCAAACCGCAAGGTGTTCCGTATCCTCCTTGATATAGGATTGTCCACGGATGTGCTGTTTACTCAAGCATTCGACAAAATGGGCATCGAACGGTTGGCGTTATGACCAGTTCACACCCCATTGATCGGATTCTCGGGTGGACAAACCCTTCCTGAAAGGAGTCATCTCACTGCCACTCACTGCCGAAAATTCCCCACATCAGGCGATAGTAATGGTTGACTTTCTAATAGTTGACCAACCATCGGTCTACAACGCCATCCTCGGTTGACCCTCTCTATGTCTCTTCTAAGTTGTAGTGTCGACATACCATCTCTCCATGAAATTCCCGACCGAGTTAGGAATAAGAGTCATCAAAGGTGATCAATAGGATGCAAGGTGCTGCTATGCGACGGCCGTGAAAGGTCTAGCCGAGGTAACCACGATCGAATCATTGGACCCTCGGGCCAAGACCTAAAAACGAGGCCAACCGGTAGAGAATCTGATTTCAATACCTTTGGTCAGGACAGACGAGTCCAAAACGGTTCGGATTGGCTCGTCTCTGCAGTCGTCTCTGAAAGACAAGCTGGTATTCCTACTATGATGATACGCCGACGTGTTTGCATGGAGTAATGAAGATATGCTTGGGATCGATCCCTCGGTGATGACTCACGCCTCAATATCGACCCACGTACCAACTGATCCGACATAAGTGACGACCACTCGACTCCAAAAGGTACGCCATCATTGAAGAAGAGGTCAACAAGCTCCTTAAGGCTAAATTCATCGAGGAGATCTACTATCCGGAGTGGGTAGCCAATGTTGTCCTCGTGAAGAAAGCCAATGGGAAGTGGCGAGTCTGTATTGACTATACCAACTTAAACAAAGCCTGCCCAAAGGACAACTTTTCTCTTCCAAGGATCGATCAGCTGGTGGACAGCACAACGGGACATGAACTTCTTAGTTTTATGGATGTTTATTCTTGATACAATCAAATAGTAATGCATCAATCTGATAAATCTAAGACTACCTTTGTCACCAACAAAGGACTTTATTGTTACCGTGTGATGCCATTTAGTCTAAAGAATACAGGAGCGACGTACCAACGATTGGTAAATAAAATGTTCGCTCGACAAATCGGCCGAACCATGGAAGTGTATATTGATGATATGCTCGTCAAAAGTATACATGCGGTCGACCATATTGTCGACCTAGAAGAGATGTTTCTTATCCTTCGCAAATACCAGATGAAGTTGAACCCGAGCAAGTGTGCCTTCGGCATAAGCTTAGGTAAGTTTCTTGGATTCTTAGTCAGCTAGCGAGGGATTGAAGCAAATCTGAAAAAAATCAAAGCATTGCTCGACATGAAATTCCAAAAAATGATCAAGGACATACAAAGGCTGACTGGACGAGTAGCCGCACTCAATCGCTTCCTTTCCCTAGCTACCGATAAGTGCCTCCCGTTCTTCAAACAACTAAAGGGTCGAAAAACGGTAGAATGGACGGAAGAGTGTGAAGCCACGTTCCAACAGTTAAAGTCATACTTCAGATCTCCACCTGTCTTATCGAAACCCGAGCCTGGGGAAGCTTTTCTATTGTAGCTGGCGATTTCCGACGCAGCCGTAAGCTCGGGTTTGATACGTGAGCATGAAGGAAAGCAGTTGTCAGTGTATTACATTGGCAAAGTGTTATTACCGGTAGAAACAAGATATCCACCTGTAGAGAAGGTGGCCCTGGTTTTAGTTGTCTCCGCACGACGACTTCGGCCATACTTTAAAGCTCACATTATCGTCGTTATGACCGACCTCCCACTGCGTCAGACCCTTCAAAAATCGAAAGCTTCTGGCCGACTAACGAAGTGGGCAATCGAGCTTAGTAAATTCGACATTTAATACAAGCTAAGGATAGCAATTAAAGGACAGGCTGTGGCAGACTTCATAGCTGAAGTTACACGGCAAGCTGATTCACTTACCGAGTTTATAGATGAACCAACCAACCAGTCGACTGCTTCTCCCGAGTCATTGCCTGACTCAACCCCCTGGAGGCTTTATGTCGATGGCTCATCTAACTCTAAGGCAAGTGGGGCAGGAGTTGTCATGGAAACTCCTGATCAAACCTATATGCAATATGCCTTAGGAGTTGAATTTTAAGCCTCGAATAATACAACAGAATACGAATCCTTGTTGCTCGGCCTCCAATTAGCAGACAGCTTGGGTGTTACTCATCTCAACGTATTTAGCGACTCGCAGCTGGTCGTCAATCAGGTCACCAGCGTGTATCAAACACGTAAAGAGCAGCTGAAAGCCTACTTGAAGAAAGCTAAAGAGTTAATCGATGGTTTTCAACTATGTATCGTCACTCGGATCTCTCGAACAGAAAATGTCAAAGTCGACCTATTAGCGCAACTTGCCTCTATCGATGAAGATGATATACCTAAGTCCGTTCCAATCGAGTACGTCGCTAAGCCAAGTATTGGTGACTCGCTTAACTCGACTATACACTCAATCGATTTGGAACCCACTTTCAAGCTCACACTATCATCGTCGTGCCGAGGCCCGACGGTTGAAGATCCGAGCCTCTCGTTATACCATACTCAATGGGGTACTGTACAAAAAAGAATTTTTTTACTCCTTTGTTACGCTGCCTAAATCATGATCAGGCTAATTACGCACTACGAGAAATCCATGAAGGGATTTACGAAAATCACTGGGGAGGACGATCGCTTACACATAAGGTCTTACGGCAGGGGTATTACTGGCTGATAGTTTAGCACGATGCTCGCAAGCTCGTCTAGAGTTGCAACAAATGCCAATGATTCACGGCCGTTTCGAAATAGCCACCCGAAGAGCTGACCCCTATGGCTGGTCATTAGCCCTTCGCATAGTGGGGAATCGACATCATCGAGCCACTCCCTTTGGGGAAAGGCCAAACCAAATTTACCGTTATTGCAGTGGATTACTTCACGAAGTGGGCAGAAGCCAAGCCATTGGCTAAGATAACCGAATAAAAAATCACAAATTTTGTCTGAAAAAATATCATCTGCTGGTTCGGCATACTTCAGACCATCATTACTGACAACGGAAAGCAATTTGACAACATACAGTATCGAGAAATGTGCGACAATCTCGAAATAAAGAATGTCTACTCATCTCGTCATCATCCTCTAACAAATGGACAGGTTGAGGCAGTCAACAAAATCATCAAACAGCATCTCCGAACCAAACTTGACCAAGCTAAGGGAGCATGTGACGAAGAACTTTCTCAAATGCTATGGGCATATCGAACTACCGCCCGAACGACCACGACAGAGACGCCCTTCTCCCTTGCATATGGATCGGAAGCCATCACACCAATCGAGATTGGACTACCTTCAGCCCGGGGTAGCTCATTCAATGAACAAGACAACGAAGAACTGCTAGCTCTCGGACTTGACTTCTTGGAAAAATAAAGGGAAAGAGCTTGGCTGCAGATGATGGCTTGGCAACGACAGATATCTCGGTTCTACAATGCCCGAGTTAAGGTTAGACGTTTCCGAGTAGGAGACATGGTCCTTCGAAAAATGTTCATAAACACTAAGGAAGTTGATGCGGGCACATTGGGACCCCATTGGGAAGGACTCTATGTAGTCTCGAGCATCATCCGACCTGGAACGTATCGGTTGGAGGATCTAACCGGGCAGTTACTTCCCCATCCTTGGAATGCCGAGCATCTAAAAATCTATTATCCCTAAGTCAGCGGTTGAGCAATTGAAAAAATTCGATCAAGCAAAGAATAAGAAACATGTAAACTGAGTCAAATGAATAAGAAAACTGAGTATATTCATTCATCAGTATGAGTTTTACATCACATTAGTTTCTACTTTAGAATTACATGGATGAAATAACAAAGATAAAAAGAATCGGCCGCGACGTGTGAT
Organism: Magnolia sinica; assembly: GCF_029962835.1. Classification (NCBI taxonomy): domain Eukaryota; kingdom Viridiplantae; phylum Streptophyta; class Magnoliopsida; order Magnoliales; family Magnoliaceae; genus Magnolia; species Magnolia sinica. The sequence goes on along the minus strand of NC_080587.1, from coordinate 19,516,347 downwards.
GTCCCCTCTCGATTGCAGATGCTCTCGAGCCCACTTTGAAGCTTGGTGTGCTTGAAGTGCTTGACAAGCTTTGCAATCCAAATGAAGCTCCAAGGTCCATCAGGAGCTAACATAGGAGGTAGCTCGGACTCAGCTGCTGCCGCCACTTGGAGCAACCTCTGACGCCGCCTCAGGGATAGTCTCAGAAGCGACCTCAGGATCAGTCACAGCATTAGCAAATCCCGCTGCCTCGGTCTCCGGACCTTCAGACCCAGAGGCATTTTCATCAAATCCTGAAAGGTCAAGGTAAGGGAAAGATTGCTTCATCAGTTTGATACATTTGATGTAACCATCCTGATACAAGCGATCCCGCTCCTCCAAATACTCGCGGGACTCAAGAAAGGCCTTTATGGCCTGGACTTTGGCTTATTTGAAGAAAGCCCCATTTCCGAAGAACACAGGGCCTGGCGACTCCGCTGACTCTCTTCCCATGCCTCTTGTAATTGCCAGGCCAAACGAGCACCCTCGACCCTAGCCTCCTCAACGGCCTTCCTGATAAGCCCCAAGTCGCCAGTCATTATATTGAGCTGGGTCATGGCAACAGCGAGTTGTGCTTCCGCCTCCGCTGCCCGTTTCTGAGCATTGGCCAGATCTGAGCTAGCCCTAAGCACACAAGGAGCGAACTGCAAAAGGAAAACGTAAGGTTAGATTAAGCTCGATGAAATCGACAGGACAAGTACAAAATTCAAGTGTTACCTCGAAAAGTATCTTCGCCATATGAGAGAGAGTCCGCCTCTGGGGAGCTTTGAAGAGGGCAGCGAACTCTTTTCGCTCCAATGGGAAATTGCCCAGGGGACCATGTCCAACACGGCCTGTAAGAAGAACCACTGCCAATCCTTCAAGTGGGATACCACCCCCACCTCCACGGCCTCCATTACCACCAGGTGTGCCCCCACCCCCACCTCAGCCCGGCCTTCCTGGTGGGCCACCTCGTCCACCACCCCCACCAGGAAGTCTACTAAAAGGGCCAGGTGCTGGCGAAAAAGTTCACAGGGCTCCTGAACTGGTTGAATTCTATCAGTCTTTGATGAAGCGCGAAGCAAAGAAGGAAACCCTCATCTTAGAAGGTGGACGAAGGAAGGGTCGAGCCTCAGCCATCTCTGCATCAAAAGCAAGACGAGTTAAACAAAATTCGAAGGGAATGCGACAAGAAAACCAAAAGGTACCTGTCAAGGCCGAATCCAAACCCGAGTCAAAAAGACGCTCTAGCTGGAGAAGTCTCTTCCAAGACCGCTACTTCGGACTCAACGCCTTCAGATCCTTGATCCGAGTTAAAGTGCCTGCTCCTAGTTTAGGCCTTTATTCGGGAATATCTGTGAAACGCATTCAGTCAGACTCAAAGACGTAACAGTGTGAGAAGATAAAGCAAAAAGATATGCCAAGTCACCTGCTTGGGAGAACACCCGAGGAACGCGAGATATGATGGGCCATGGCTTGGCAGTCTCCTAGCGAGCACACGCCCAGAACCATCTATCTCTATAGTGCTTGTTAGAGGTAGGTGGATCGGTTATCAAAGGTCCGCCCTTGTTACGCCAAGCACATAAAAAGTATTAACCGGGCTGCTGCGGGTTCGGCCGTACTTAAAACAGATGGAGAAATTTATCGATAGTCAGTGGGGCTGTTCTGTCTCAGTCCACAGCACCGAGCATTTGAATAAGTTCCTACACCCATTCGGAACTATCTGCCCAGGTACAATCCGGAGTCGAGAAAGCAGATCCCGAGCAATTCCTTGGAGGGGCAGATGCAAGCCGCACTGCAAAGTGATTTGAAAAATTGCGACCATCCCAGCAGGAGGATGGTCGGGTAACTCACTCGAAAGAGGAAGGCGAAGAGTGACCGAGTCCGGGACATGATATCCCGCCCTAATCCTATTCAGATCCACCTCAGTTAAAACCGAGAGAACCGGACCCTTCTGCTCATCATTGGCCTCCCCTCCCTCGGCCGCCGACTCAGTAGCCTTTGCCGATCTCCGGGTGGAGACTGATTTACTGGCCCCTTCGGTCTCCTCATCCTCTTCCTCCTCAGGAGGATTAGGTCTGTCAGGGGGTAGTCGCCGGTGACGCCCCTCCACGAGAGGGACCCGCAGAAATAGGGCGCTTCGCCAAGAACCCAGCCACCCTTAGAGTGCTGGAAAGCAGCATTGGCGCCTGTGGCCATCTCCTCCAGCAACGAAGGTGATTCCGAGACGTCCCATAGACGCCTCGCTTCACCCTCGTCATCGAAAACTCCCTCCCGAGGGCTTGAGGAGCTGTGCATTACCATTGAAATTGAAAATGAAAGGGAGGGAGAGAGTTTGAAACTCACCGAAGATAGCGAGAAGAACCAAAAAAGAGGCGAACGTGGAAGCAGAAATCAGAGAGGAAGGATGAAAATAACGAAAAATGAGAGAGCAGTGAAAACGAAAATCGGGAGGAGAAGAATGCGTACGAAAATGGGAGAGGAGCGTCCCGCTCCTCCTTTTATAGCCCTGTCATGTGGCAAGGGCATTTAAGGAGGAGTCGAATCGACTGCCTTTTCGACTCCCCCCCGACACGTAGCACATGTAGGATGACGCAGACGTTGCCTTCGCCACGCATCCAGCGCTCATAAGCTGAAAGAACACTCTGACGGCTTCTCACTCGTGCGGCCTTAATCAACGAACCGACACATGTTCTAGATGACGCATGACTTCTGCGTGCATTAAATATTTCATCATAACGTCGGCCCTAGTTCAAACCGACTAAAAAACTCTTTACTCCTTAGCCTTAATATGGTTAACCCAAGGAGTGAGGGGGCTTCATCCTGCAACAAAAATATAATTAAAATACTCCATTAAACATTATTATATACGTAAACTCAGGTACTAATTGGGGTCTGATATGTAATATTCGACCCTCATCACTCGGATTGTAAGAAATGAATCCTGACCGAGACTTACAAAGTCATGAGCCACAAGGTGGAGTATATAAGATGCATAAAGTTGACTCGATAAACGAGGCAGCAACATCCAGAAAGGTCGATTAAGGCCCGAAGCTCAGAAGCCACCTGACCGACCATAAAACCGACTCATATTTAGGTCAGTTATAGAGTTGGCTATCGGATTAAGAGAAGATATTGATTACGGATTGGTTCCATTTCATCCGACAAAAGGCAAACAGTTTCATCCTTGTAGCTATCTGAGACTCACTCATCACTAGAGTTGGTCAAGACCGAGCCAAGCAAGGAAAAGACGGTGTAAATGAAAACACCGTTCCGAAAATATAGTAAAAGGATCCCCGATCCCGAAGATCACGAGATCGGATGGAAACCAAAAACGGATTGATACCGAATCTCCGAAATATCAGGAGAAGAATCCCTGCATGACAGGACCCTCTCATTCCTATAAATACATGAGACCTTCAAGGTGAAAGGTACACAAAAACTATTCCAAACAACCCTCTCACACGATCTTATCCCTGACTTTAGCATCGGATGGTCCCCAGCTCTAACCAGGGTCTCCTTTGTCTCCTTCTTGTACAGGTGATAGGACGGAGGAGGACACGCCAGTTTTTTTGCATCAACAATGAGCACTATAGATTTCCGCGAAATGAAGCTGGGTCGCACCATATGAACGGTCACGATAATGAACACGTTTGCCCGAGTGGCACGTGAGGCGCGATTCGCTTTCAGTCCTTTCACGGATTTCCCATTACCAAACCAGCCGGACAGAGTCATGGAGAGGGAAAGGACTTTGTTTTGACTCTAGCGACAAAGGAATAACCGTGTGTCGCTGCCGGCTCGGGGCCCATATGATTCGATGGTCCGGTGATTTCAGCCGTCCGTATTATTCTCTTTACTAACATAAACAACCTATCTTCACACAATCACGTTTTAGTGATGATACCAGCCATTGATTTCTACAGTTGAATCAGAACCATCCAAAAATTTCTAATCTAAGCATCATCAAAAGTACATCCATTCGTCATAATCTTCTCACAATGGCCCATATAATATAAGATTCCATGGACGGTTCCATGTGGATCTCAGTAGACAGCGACACACCCTGGATACTTAGTCGCACTTTGGTGCACACGTAAACACAGCTTTACTCACCTTGAGATCCGAGTTGTACGAACGGCTCAAATGAGATGAATATTACACGTCTACAATGATGTATTTATTGAGATCAACATTACATGGGCCACAGTGATGTATTTATTATATCCATCATGCATATCCATTCGCAGGTGAGCATTTCCCATATATATATATATATCATATATTCTTATCTTAACTATTTACATCAATCCAAGTTGTCCAAATCGTGGGTCCCTTTGTATATGGAGCAAAGTCCCAAAAATCTATGACAAAAACCTTTTCCAAAAATCATGGCCGTTCAAGTTACCTGTCAAAGCCCTTCTCATGGAGTATATGGAGCAGAGTCAAAAAATCAAGGCCGTCCAAATCTTGGGTCTGAAACTGGCCCGAACTTAGCCCGATTGCTAACTGGGCCGGGTTCGGGTCTACGTGGATCTCAGTAGATGGTGACGCACCCTGGACACTGAGTCACAGCATAGGCAAAAGAGAGGTCGCATCTCTATAATCACACTCCAACCAAAGTGTAGTGTACCAACTTTCTTAGCTGCACGCCTACACTTTCGTGGACACGTAAACACAACTTTCTACACCTCGGTATCCGAGTTGTACGAACGGCTCAAATAATGTTTTTATTGAGATCAACATTACATGCGGCATAATCATTCTTCGTGATCACTTTAGAGCATTTAAAAATTAGATAAATCATACTTAAAACTCAAACCGATAATAGCAGCGAAGGTAATGGTTTTCGCAGTTAAAAAATTCGATCATATTATATCCGTTTTGGGTCAGGAAAACCGTGGATTACATGGAGCCAAATTGGGTTCGGGTCAGCATGCAGCTAGGCATATCTGAGCCGACCAGTGGATCCGGCCCGATCCGACTCATTTTGAACCGAACCGATGGCCTATATGGGTGCGGCCTGAGTAGGGTCAATCTGTTCCAACCTACTATCGCATCGAGTTCGGATAAATGTTAATTCGGACGAATCGGATCTGATCAGATTCAATCCGGTCCGGTCATATAGTATGAAGTTAAAACAAAGTCATTCGATGTTTGCATCACCAGCCGTTGTGAAATAAATAGCTGTGGTTAAAATAGAGCCATGGGATGTTTGTATCATTAGTACTACTTTTTTCAGTGGTACAGTCTACTTGAGCTTCGGATTTTCATAAATTTAGGTTTAACCCTTAAAATAAGGTGAAAAAAGAAATGGACGGTGTGGATCAACCACATACATTCACGGTTGGCCCACGTTCATTCAAGGTCTATCACGCGCTAACTATAATGACGCGTGGCTGGATAAACTTCAAATTGAAGGCAACTGTCACACGCAAGCTGCTCGTTGATAAGTGACAGGTTGAGTAGCCAGCGACACTACTTAATGAAGTGACGCCACAAGGTTCTGTGGGACGTAGTATGATGTATGTGTTGTATCCACACCGTCCATCAATTTGTAGAGATCATTTTAGGCCATGAGACAAAGAATGAGTCAGATCTAGATTTGGAGTGGACCCCACCACAGAAAACAGTGGGAAGAGTGACTCCTACCGTTGAAACCTTCCTAAGGTCCACTATGATGTTTATCTGAGATCCAACGTGTTCACAAGTTAAGACAGACATGAAAGAAGGGAAAACACAAATTTAAGTTTAATCGAAAACTTTTGTGGGCCTTCGAAAATTTTAATGGCGGACGTCACTCTCTCTAAAGTTTTCTGTGGTGCGGTCCATTTGAGCTTTGGATGTGACTCATTCTTTTGCTCCTGCCCTAAATTGATATGTCCAAATGAATGGACTGTGCGGATACAACACATATATCATGGCGGGTCCCACAGAACTTCGTCACGTCACTTCAGTAGGGAGTCTAGCTACTCAACCTATCAGTAGCTAATCCGCGTCCCACACACAAGCTACACAGGTGACAGGCTGTAGTAGATACGTGTCATGCAAAGACGAGAGCATATGCGCCTCGAGTGGAATTGGCGCAGATGAATCCCATCCCACCTAATCCCTTCTAATCCCACTGCCCAAACAGACCCTTAGTAATGTTAAAAATACATGAATGACGTGGAAGATGGCATATTTGTAACACACTTTCCTGTACAAAATTTAGAAGATTTTAATGGTAAGATTTCCAATCTCAATTGTTTCCCACGGTGCAGCACACTTGACCGTTGAATCGTTCTGATCTTTGCGTATCAATCCAAATATAAGGTGGGGCATCTACAGACAGTGTGGATCTTATCCATATAAAATTATAAAGTACAAAGTTACAAAAGGTAACGTTCCATCTTTACCAAAGTTACCCTGCCTTGTTCGAATATAAATTTACTACTGGGTGTAGAAAACGCAGGCTTTCACAGGAGACCACAGAAGTAATAGGCTTTCACGGACTTTCCAAATCTTTCTAAAGTGTTTGGGGGAGAAATGATCTGGTGGTCTATAGGTGTATGGAAATTTTTCCATGATCGTAGTTGCGTTTGTTCTTTTTGAAACTGTGTCACCGATCAGAACTGTACATCATGACAAATCCTTTCATAAAATGCTTCTTTTAAAAGATGATATTGATTGGATGATCCAAACCGTCTACAGAGTGGCAAGAAAACATGGATGGAAATGATTGTAAATAGAAGATAGGCCCGATCAAAGGTAGTTAGAACCATCTGATTGTTGTGATTTTTTCAAAGTAGTATAATAATAAGAGTGGACTAAACCTATTGGACAGATGGATAGGAGACATGGATGCTAAAAAATTCCAAATCAACAATGTGCATGGAACAATTCGATACACTTGGATGCACGGCACATAACTCTGGTAGGTGTGGATAGTATAGGTAGCCTTAGGTGTAGTTAGGGGGAGGATTAGGTGTTATACGCACCGTGTGAGGCTAACCTCAATGAATATATCATATATCTAGGCCGTTCAACCGTTTTTAAAGACTATTTTAGAATGTGATACCAAAATATAAGAAGATTCTGAGGTAGACCACACCACTGGAAGCAGTGGTGAAGGAACGATAATTAAAAATATTTTGTGGTGACATAAGTTTTGGAAAAAAGCTTATCCCTGTATTTTCCTTACATCCATGGTAGGCACTAGAAAGTTTTTAATGGTTGGAGCACAATTAGGACCGTTTCCTATTATGTGGTCTACCTAAGATTTAGATCAGCTTAATTTTTGGCACTCCAGCCTAAAATGGGTTGAAAAATGGATAAACGGTGTGGATATATATATATATATATATATATATATATATATATAAGGTGGGCCCGATGGGTCAAGGTAACACTAACACTTACCTTGAAGCGGATCGGCTGGTGCGCGAAGACGAGCGCTGACGCTCCTTGAACTCCCAGTTATACGAACGGTTCAAAAGAAATCAAAGTAACATGGCCCACAGTTATGTATTTATTATATCCACAACGTTCATCCATATTTCGAGATCATTTCGGAGCATTATCAAAAAAAGAAAAAAATATATCCAATGATCAACTGGACCACACCACAAAGAGTAGCGGAAAATTGATTTTCACCGTTAAAACTTTTGTAGGGCCCATCATAACATTTATTTTCCATCCAATCTATGAAGAGGAAAAACAAATTTCATAATGATCCAAAACTTGTATGACCCCTGAAAGGGTTTCAAAGGTAGATGTTCAAAGCAGAATGGTAATGGTGAAAGTTACGGTCAGAGATTTAGCTACGGATTATAACCGTAGCCATAGAGGAAAAGTCCATAGCCATAAGGGACTATCCGGGTTGGGGCTCATCGAATTAGCAGCCCCCACGCCAATTGCTTGCCTATTCGGCGAGGCCACGCCCATCTGGCGGCCACTATAGCTATGGATTATAACTGTATCCATAGACGGACTGCCGTGACAATAGTCTACGCAATTATTTTTTATTTTATTTTATTTTTACATGGACAACTTTATTCTACCTATAATTTTCTCAAACATATATTTATATAAATATGGATATATAAGCATATAAAAAAATTTTCCTCTCTTTTTTTCATTTCTTTCCTTATTCATTTAAAAAGTATATCTTCTAAACCAAAATTAGTTACTCGATGAACCCTATATGATTTTGGGGTAGGAGAAGCTACTTTAGCCAACCAACCTGATAATTTTCCAAGATTCCATCAGGTCGATGACCATGAAATGCATGGAAATGACCGTGAAGTACATGGAAATGACCGTGAAGTGAAGGGAATTGACCGTGAAATGCATGGAAATGACCGTGAAATAAAACGGAATCACCGAAAATGACTGTGAAATGCATGGAAATGACTGTGAAGTAAAGGGAGTTGACCATGAAATGCATGGAAATGATTGTGAAGTGAAACAGAATCGCAGGAAATGACCGTGAAATGAAACGGAATCGCCGGAAATGACTGTGAAGGAGAATTCCCTTTCATTTCGCAGTCATTTGCATGCATTTCACGGTCAATTCCCTTCACTTCACGGTCATTTCCATGTATTTCACAGTCAATTCACTTCACTTCACGGTCATTTCCATGCATTTCACGGTCAATCCTGGCGATTCCGTTTCATTTCACGGTCATTTCCATGTATTTCACGATCATTTCCATGCATTTCCTGGCGATTCCCAAGACCTCAACCCGAGCCCAACCTAAGTTTTTTCAGGTTGGTGTTTGTATGGCCCAACCCCAAGACCAAACCCAATACATCATGCCCAAGCCCAACCTAATGTCGGGTTGATCACAGGTTGGTCGAGTTGAACCCGCGCAACTTCAGCCCTAATTTTATATATGATACGTCAAGTAATTAATTTTAGTTTAGAAGATATTCTTGTTATATGAATAAAGAAAGAAATGAAAAAAAGGAGATAATTTATTTTTTTATGCTTATATATACATATTTATATAAATATGTATTAGAGAAAAATATAGGTAGAATAAAATTCTCCATGCAAAAATATATATATATACACACACACACACACACACACACACATAGGTAGAATGAAATGCATGGAAATGACCGTGAAATGAAACAAAATCGCCAGGATTGACCGTGAAAGCATGGAAATGACCATGAAGTAAAGGGAAATGACTGTGAAATGAAACGGAATCACCGGGATTGATCGTGAAATGCATGAAAATGACCGTGAAGTGAAGCGAATTGACCGTGAAATGCATGGAAATGACCGCGATGAATCAAACGTGAAGCGAATCGACCGTGAAATGTGTGGAAATGACCGTGAATCAAAACGGAATCAGGATTGATCGTGAAATGCATGGAAATGACTATCATTCGATGACGATTCCATTCAATTCCGTTCAATGATTCCATTTGATTCCATTTGATGTTGATTCCATTCGATTCCATTTTATGATGATTCCATGCATTTCACGGTCAATTCGCTTCACTTCATGGTCATTTCCATGCATGTCACGGTCATTTCCGGTGAATCCGTTTAGATTCACGGTCATTTCCATGCACTTCATGGTCAATTCCCTTCACTTCACAGCTATTTTCATGCATTTTACGGTCAATTCGCTTCACTTCAGGGTCATTTTCATACATTTTACGGTCATTTTCAGCGATTCCGTTTAGATTCACGGTCATTTCCATGCACTTCACGGTCAATTCCCTTCACTTCACGGTCATTTCCACGCATTTCACGGTCAATTCACTTCACTTCACAGTCATTTCCATGCATTTCACGGTCATTTCCGGTGATTCCGTTTAGATTCACGGTCATTTCCATGCACTTCACGGTCAATTCCCTTCACTTCACGGCCATTTCCATGCATTTCACGGTCATTTCGCTTCACATCACGGTCGTTTCCATGCATTTCATGGTCATTTCCAGCGATTCCGTTTAGATTCACGGTCATTTCGATGCACTTCACGGTCAATTCCCTTCACTTCACGGTCATTTCCACGCATTTCACGGTCAATTCGCTTCACTTCATGGTCATTTCCAAGCATTTCACGGTCATTTCCACACATTTCGCTGTATTTAACTCTTGCATGGTTCCCCAGGCAACTGTCGGAATCGCGTGAGATCGGCCATAGTTATCTCCCTCTTTCTAGAGAAGAATTGAGCATGGAACTTCTCTTATAATTCCTACCAACTATGTATTGAATCTGGCAATAAGTTTGAATACCATGTGAAGGTCGCAGCAGTCAATGAGTGACCGAACAACTGTAACTTATCATAGTCACTGTTAGCTAACTTACCACATTGCATGGTAAATCAGCTGACGTATTCAATAGTCGACTGACCGGGTTCACCAAAAAAATAAAGCGAAATCTGGTCGATAATTCTTCAGCAATAGATGTTGCCGATCTACCCACTTAATGTATGGTTTATGATACATAGAGATAATGTTGCGGCCCAACACTTGGCCAACAACTTCTTGAATGAGTTATATTATCTGGTCCCGATCGACTTGCTAAGGTTCTATGACTGGCAGTTGATCTGGCGCAAATCGATTAAGATTATCTTGAAATTTAGGGCCCTGCATCGGATTGAATTCAGTTGGAAGTCAATGATTTCAGTTTTTAGGTATGAAATCCTTAACCTCCCATTCAGGTCGCCTGACTTCCATAGGAGGTGGCACAATCCTGACCTCCAGAAGAGGAATCAGTTGTAGGTTATGTTATAACGGTGGCATAGGTGGCAATGAGACTACATTACTGACCGAGCTTCCGTTATGCTGCGACGCTGGCGGCGTTTGTTCTGTTATCACGGCCAATAATCATTGCATAGCTTCAGTCTAGTTGTTCATGTAACGATTGGTGCTCTCAGCCTGGATACGGAATTTCTTCGCTTGGGCCCTTACATATTCATGCATCATCAGGGTGTTCATTTGAACATCCTGAAGCACAACAAATAACTCGTCCAGGAGTACGGCTCGATATGTGGATGGTCCAACCTGATCTCTGATCGGGTTAACATTCAAATTAAATGCCTCTCTGGGTGCTTGGACCTAAACATTATCACCTGGAGGTGATGTGGTTGGCATTGAGGGTTTAGCCCTGGCAATTCAGGCACTTCTTCTCTACATTTTTGGCAACAATCAGACCGGTACTTAATAGACAAGGTTCGATTGAGCGTGCCAGAAAATTATTCGATGCTGTTTTCTTACATAGTGTATGCGAGTGTGCCTGAATTGGATTTACGACTCCAATTCGAACCAAACAACAATGACCCCAAGCGTCGAGGTAGGCAGACATGTAGTGTATGACTGAGATCTGGAGAGATCGGTCGCCTATTCAGCCATTCGCTCAATGTGTAAATTGGATCAGGCAATTTCAGAGGGTGGAGTTCGTCTTTTGATAATGGGTTACTCTTTTGCCTTCCGTACGAAAGGACTTTTCAATATCAATTATTTAAAGTAAGAAAGAAATCCTATAGTCGATCGCGAAGAGCAGTTGAAGAACTCATTTCCGATAAATGAACTGAATCCATCACATGAGTGTGAACCCAAATTACAACTAAATTTACCAGCTACTTGATTAATGCTATGGATTACACTACGGAATGTAAACAGAAAGCTCGGAAAGTAAATGATTACACTAAAGAATGTAATTTACTTGACGGAGAAGTAAACGATTACACTATGGAATGTAAATTGACAGGATAATTGAATGGATAATTGAAAGATAATGTTTTGTTTGATTGGTTTGGAATGAGATGAATTATTTTACTGCAATCTTCTTCTATCTATATCTCTAATCCAACCATTCTGGATCCTTCCCATGTTCTGACGGTTATCATAACTATTCTTCATTACTTGGCTTCTAGATGCTTCTCATGTTCTGTTCCCTTTAAGTTATCCTTATGCCAACTGTCAAACGACTGTGCAAATTCGATCGTTTAGCACCTGTCGTTTAATCATCAAAGCTCAGTCTCCTCTCCTCCCGACTGTTTTAATAACACTTAGTCGTAATTGATATGTTGCGACTCCACTTTTCAAGGCATAACCATACATATCTGCAGGAAATCCTCTGACTGCCCCATGCATATTCATACAGATCACACATAAATGACTCTGAATCCAAAGGGATGAACCTTGTACGTATTCTGAAAGTAACTAGAACTAGAACTAGAAGAACGTGTAATCTAAATCAGGAAAATTTAAGAGAATAATGGTGAATTGTTAAATTAAAACTTATAAAATTTAAAGGTGGGAAACGAGGGTGCCAAGGATCCACTTGTAGATATCAGGGAGATCTATGCTTGATTCATAAACACCACTGGAATTAGAGTCCCATCTTCATCCAATTGGAAGATATTACATTAAAATCCAAAGTTGAACATTCTTTGATCTAGTTTTTAAGAGATGATAGGTATGAGAATTAGAATTGATTCCATCACAAAACCATGCCCATGAGACAAGGCAAACAACAGAATTTACCGATTCACAACCAATTTGAGAGAACTATGAAAGTTAGGAAGGATTCCATTATCCAACCATGCTCAGGAGACGATGGTGAACAATAGAGTTCCCAAGTTCACAATCCTTATAATGAAAAGAACATACTCCAAGCTATCCCAGATTCATTGTAATTTAAGTCACAATAAACCATTAAAAACTAAAAGTATATCTTATAATCAAACTAGAATTGACAGGGTTCATCAAAGCTATAAAATACCCCATCACGCTACAAGCTTCACCTCTTATCCCTAGCTAAGAGGTTTAACTAATCACGGTCATGCTAAAACTAGGAAAAACATGAAAGGAAAGAAGAAACACACAGATGAAGGAGAACACTCGTTGAAGTCGGCCACGATCTCGCCCTCTCTCTCGTCTCCTATGCTCCACAGTCCAAGAATAGTTGTTCTCCACATCCTCCCTCTCCTTTTATAGAGCAAGAAGGGCAAGGTCGGTGGCTAAAGTCGGTGTTCTCTTACGTAGCACCGTGCGCAAGAAAGAAACGCAAGAACCTACGTTTGGATTGAGTTTCAAGATGGCACACGGCCAAGAAACCTGTTTTAGCTCCATGGTTAGGGTAAAGACCCCCTAACCGATCTTTTGGACGGTTCAGATCATCCAACCGACCACAAACGGTGGTCCACAACACCCCGCAACTCCGGACGCATCCGGACATACGTAAACCTTACGCAGATGCGCTGACATGTTCGGTGGGCCCCACAGAGATGTTTTCAGCAAAATCCACCACTCTCATTAGATTCCTAGCAAAAAAACAGTCAGAAAGGAATGGTTTTGGTCGAGTTTTTGTGCGGTCCACTGTATCAAATCAACTTCCAGTCGAACGCTGTCTACTCGCTGGATGCCCTGCGCAAGAAGGGTCGGGTCAGCCTGACTTTGATGGGCTACCCGACCGGTACACGTCCAGTGCACCCGGATTGTGTGCACGCCATGTTCAGGTGGGGTCCATCATGATACATGTTGGAAATCCGCTCCGTCCATCCATTTTGTCACTCATTTAAGGGGTTTAGACTAAAATTGAAGCATATCCAAATATCAAGGTGGGGTCCCTTGTGATGTTTATGAGAAATCCGCTCCGTCCATCCATTTTGCCACCTCATTTAAGGGGTTGAGACAAAAAGTGAAGCATATCCAGATATCAGGTAGGCCGTATATCAGTGTTTTATAGGACAATCTGTCCGTTGGACCACTTCAACAAGGATCCAATAGTTGAAATTCAACGTGTATGGTTAATTTAGGGTCCTCATGCCAGACGTAAAGTTTTGAACCAAACGGATGGTGGAAATCCTGTGATCTTGTATTCTGGACAACTTTCAGGCCTCTTTATCTTCATGACTTGGGTTCAAGATGCTTCCCACGTTCCGTTCCTTTTGTTCCTCCTTTATCCACCTGTCAAGCGACCATGCAAACTCGATCTCTTACCACCTATCATTTAATCGTTAAGGCTTGATCGCTAGTCCTCTCAACTGCTTTAATGGCGTTTAGTCATAATTGATATGTTGTGGCTCCTCTTTCTAAGAAATAACCATACATATCTGCAAGAAATCCTTAACTGCACCATGTGTATCCGTATAGATCACACATAAATGACCCTGATTGGTCGAAATAGTGCTCGGTTGGAACAGGTATGAGATGATTTTCCTTCTTGCATTCATCAATCCAATCGTTCATCTTTGCATATTGTGATGGACTCCACCTTGGATATCAATGCATGTCATTTCATTACACTAACTACGAACAAAATGAAAGGACGACATGGATGACAAATATTCATGAAGGTGGTGCCCACACAGGATGAATCCCCCATTGTTTCCATTAGGGAGTCAGACTGATGGATGACATACTTTTCTTTTCTCCTAATGAGGGTAACGCAACTATTCCATTATTCATCTTTTCTGATATGGTATGAGCTCTGAGTTTTAAATCCATCTTCCCCATGCACTTCGTTTTATTCAAGATTAACATATTATCTGTAGGATCTACTCAATTCATTTGAATGATTTATTTTTTGGTAACACGAAATACTTGTCCTTAACTGAAGAAGATGGATTTGAAATCCAACCATTGTAACCCCATCAGAAGAGCGAAGTCTTTTTTATCCATGTAAAATCTAAACTTGACAATTGCAATATCAGATACAATGGAGCAAAAAAAACTCAGCTGACATTTTTACATGCAAAGCAAAATATCTAGTGAGAGTGTTATCCCATACCTGGAAAGATTTTTCAAGGAACAATGAGAAAGGTTGAGTTTTGTCATTACCGAACGTTTCTACCGCAATAACACCCAAAAAAGAGGACATGCAACCAAAGAAAATGAGAATTTTTTAGAAATACCTATTGGCTTTACTAAGCCTTAGGGACTATACACACACCACAAATGGAAAGAGAATACTAAAACGCTATTTGTATTGAATTATCTAGTTGCTTACTTACATTCAACGTGCAACACCACAACCCTTTATATAGATCTTTGCTACTTGTAAAAAGATCAAAATGCCCTCATTCTAGATGAGTCCATGTGAGACAATGGCAATAACATTAACTACATTTTACAAAGCCAAAAAAAAAAAAAAAAAAAACCTATTTCCAAATCATTGGAAAACCAACAGCCACAATTCTTAGCTACCAGGGAGAATAGATCTAGATGAATCTAGAAAGTGACAAGGAGGATAGATCTACTGGATGAATCTCGAAAATATCCGGGTGTGTGAATCTGCTGGATCAGTTTGGTTTGGACGTTCCAACACTCCCCTTCAAACCAAAAGTGACTTCATTCCCAGCATCGACCTTAGTCGTCTAAATGCATTTATCGATAATACCTTGGTGAAAATATATGTTACTTGTTCAGTAGTATGACAGTACTCTAATTTCATCATTTTCTGCTTTAATCTCTTAGGAAGTGATACCTAGTATCAATGTGCTTGCTCCCTCTATGTTGCACCGGATTTTTGGCAAGTTCAATTGCTGACTTGTTATCCACATATATAACTATGGATTCCTCTTGTGGATGTTTCAGCTCCTTTAGTAGGTTCTTCAACTATATTGCTTCACAGATTGTGGACGATGCTGCCACATACTTTGTTTCATATGTTAACAAAGCGACCACACTTTGCTTCTTTAAGTTCCATGTGAAGGCAGTCGACCTGAGATAGAATGCATATCCCATGGCGATTTTTCTTTCACCTTGGTCACCTCCCCAATCACTGTCTGAGTATCCATAAAATTTTGCTTCATCGCTATATGAATATAATAGGCTAAATTCCATGGTTCCTTTCATGTACCTGAGGATTCTCTTAGCAGCGAGCCAATAGGATTCTTTTGATGCTTCTATGTACCTGCTTAGAATTTTAACACTGTAGACAATATCCGGCCTTGTGATTATGAAGTATCTGAGACTTCTAATCACACTC
This sequence comes from Magnolia sinica, assembly GCF_029962835.1. Taxonomy (NCBI): domain Eukaryota; kingdom Viridiplantae; phylum Streptophyta; class Magnoliopsida; order Magnoliales; family Magnoliaceae; genus Magnolia; species Magnolia sinica. Next base: position 19,500,408 of record NC_080587.1, on the reverse strand, counting down.
TTGAATAAAGTTGAGTCCATGTTTCTTCCTTCTCTTTCTTTTGTCAACTTCAAGCCCATTGCTACTGGCGTATTTACAGCATTGCAATTAGTCATCTTGAACTTTTTAAGAAGTTCCTTTGCATACTTCTTCTAAGATATATAGATGTCGTCGGCTTGTTGCCTCACCTCGATGCCGAGCAAAAAGGACATAAGTCTTGCATCAGTCATTTTAAATTCCTAGAACATGGCATACTTGAATTCTTGGAACATTTATTGGTTGTTTCCTGTGAACAGCATATCATCAACATATATGCATACTATGAGGATGTCACCGTGAGCATTCTTTTTCATGTAGACTACATTCTCATATGGGCATTGGGCGAAGCCATTTTCTTAAAGATAGTTGTTGATACGTGCATTCCAGGCACATGGATCTTACTTTAACCCATAGAGAGCTTTCTTCAGCCAATACACTTTGTGTTCCTCCCCTTGCACAACAAAACCTTCATGTTGATCAACATAGATCTCTTCAAGTACTCCATTTAGGAATGTGAATTTCAAATCAAGTTAGTAGATTTTCCAACTGCGATGGGATGCAAGTGAGATTATCATTCTCACAGTGTCAAGTCGAGTAATAGGATCAAAAACTTCTTCATAGTCCACACCATACTTTTGTTTGTAGCCTTTTGCTATAAGCCTTGCCTTGTAGTGATCAATCTCACCATTGGCTGTACATTTGATCTTGTACACCCATTTGACACCAATACTCCTTTGGCCTTTGGGAAGAATAGTCAAATCCCATGTATGATTCTTTTTTATGGCATGAATCTCTTCTTCCATGGCAGTTCTCCAGCATTCTTCTTTTAAGGCTTCTTAAAATGTAAGAGCCTCATGGTCTAATAAAATAATAATCATAGAGCGCATTCTCCGTTCCTGTAACGCCCTGAAAATTGAGAGTTGTGCATATACTCGACTCCCAAGTTCTCGGGTATTACTTATAATCAATTTTATTATTTTATGATTAATCAAATTTAAATGCACAGCATGTAATTACTTGAAACATGAATCACAATTCACAGCTAGTCTACTTTAATGGAAAAGGCTAAATGTTTACAAGTCTAAAAATTATAACTATGCGTCGCACAAGGTGTTGCCCAACAAAAGTACAAAAAAATGGTATATTCAAAAGAATGATTTACCAAGTCCCTTACTTAGCGATCCAAGTCCGCCCGCAAAACTAGGGTGAGCCGCCCATTAACTAGAAATAGGACAACTCGTCCTCCACATCCAGATTCGCACCGCCATGCTCCTCGTACTCTTTATCACCTGCATCTACTGAAGAGTCTGGTTGGTGTTTTAAAACACCATCCCAGAGTGGGAGTAAGTGATCAACTCAGTGGGTGCTGATAGTCCTAAGTTGTAACAAGCATCAATTATATTATGAACTTAATGAAAGGAAATCATTCACAAACACCTAACTAATCTTATTAATGCATATGCATGACAGATGATATGATGCATGCCCTCGCCACAACACTCCCTCAAGCGGCACTGTCTCACGATCGCATATGACAACACTCCCTCAATGCGACCTCAACTGCCAAGTCGCCAACCTATCTAGTGCGATGCGATGATAGTGTTAGCTAAGTTCTTAGTTAATTCCATTCATCCAGCAGGTTGAAAAAACTGATACACCCCGCATATTCAATACCCTCAACTAGTTGCGATGCCAAGACCCCTCAACGTGTCAGGCCAGGGCTCCACGATCCGTGATCCCGTCGGGTTCCCCATCCCCGACTTCAAGCACATGGGAAGTGCTAAGAAAAAGGGTCGCTCGTGGTCATTATGGGAAGGATCGTCACCCCAGCGTAGGCCGACAGCTCAGGCACAGTGTCCCATTTCACCATATCCAGCTCACGAGTTGGTGGATCAGCCTCAAGCGGTTATCAATGAGCGATAATGGTTGAAGGGTGTTTTAGGTTTCATACATATGTGAGCAAACAGGGTTAACTGACAAGGTTGGTCAGTAAGTAGACTAGACCGCACGAGTTCAGGCAAGCACTTGACAGACGACATCGGGTACGAGTGACCCATGTAGTCTAACTACTGTCGCCCACACGCACCCGCTTAAATCCATGGGTTTAGCCTCAGGATAGTCCTACCAACGGGACCGCCTTCACTCTCCTCATATTCCTGACCAACCCAAGGGTTTGATGGTAATGTGTAGAATGTCAACTGATAGAGTTATTAACTAGCACAAGTAATAGCATGCATTCATATTTTCCAACATAAATCCAAATTTTTTTACAAGAAAATGCTAACAGTGTCATGAATAAAGGTACAAGTGTTGTGTGGGTTAGTGAGGAAGGCAAGCATTTCATATATCTCCTAATACCAAAAATATACACAAGGGTTAGCGTATCAAAACATGTTATAGGGAAAACATCACACATGAATCGAGCAAGGAATATACAAGCAATCATCATTAGCATACCCAATCATAGTTGAGAAATGACAAGCATTCCATCATCAATCCACATTGATTTAGGGAGGATTTAAAGTGTAAGGTTTTATTTAGGTTTTTACTAAATTATCCAAATACATCACCCAACAAGGAAAATCATTAGTTTCATATTAAAATTGGTGCTAAGCTACCTAAGAACAATAGTCCGCACCTTAAGAGGAGATTTTCATTCTTTGAGATCTTAGGGTTTGGGGATTTGGGTAAACTGCCAATTCCTAAATCAATATCAAGAAAGACAATATTAATGCCTAGAAATCTACACTAGGTTGCTCTATTGAAGGAAAAATATACCATTCTTACCTCCGCTTCTTAGCATGGGTGGGTTTGGTGAAGGTTTTGTAGTAGTCACCGATTTGGTTGAGGAAATACCAACCCTAAAAGCATCAAGATTTTCCTCACCCACACAAACACTCTCTCCCTTCTTCTCTTCTTCCTTTCTTCTTTCTCCCTTTTCTCTCTTCTCTCTTTCCTTTCTTTAGGGCAAATTCGTATTGAGAGAGGGGTGCCCAAAAGAAGCCCCTTTTATAATGCCAATTTGGTGTAAATGGCCCCAAGTGTTGGGTTTTTACTATACTAGCCCCATGGGAGGGTCTTTTTAACCTCTAGGGCCCACTACGGGGTGTACATATTAATATACACCGTAGGATAGTTAGCCCTAATGATGATCTACGTATGGATATGATCGGTCTGCCATTTAGATGTGTCAATTAACAAACATAATTAGAAGTCTGTTTAACGGTCACCGATGGTCGATCGGGGCCACGGCTATACAGATATGAGCAGAAAAATATCCTTACTCTACATGTGAAGTTTGGTCGCAAACCGACGGTCCAAAATCCTCAATTTTTTTATGAGAGTGGACGACCCAATTCACTTAAGTTTCTGCTTATTCCTTTAGGGTATTTGCATTTCTCATGAACTCGTCCTTCGACTCAAGTTGAGCGGTTCTAAGTAGTACCTAGGTCTGACTTCCGCGATAGACGTCAAGCCCAGTAAGACGGACATTATTCTATAGTTTTGGTACTAGTGGCCCACTAACGAGCGATGTAGAGCTTGTTCGAAAAATCGGAGCATTTTTGGAATGAATTTGGTAGTGAGATTTTTCATGGGCAATGATTAGGGTTTAGATTAACTACGTTCATAGTGTGGCCTATTTATAACTAGTAAAAGTGGAGATTTGGTCATGATTACTCTAAACCATCGGTTTTAGACTAAAAGAGTAATGAGGTTTATTTGATCTATTAGTCAAGATCCGGGCCTTATTTGAATCGGCCTCGGTTAGATATTTAATTTAGTTGTGCTTGTCTTGATTAATTAGCGATGGGTCGATTAGATTTGGGCCCTATGTAAGTGAATCATGGGGCTAAACTTGATGTTCAAGTGATCGGGCGGATTCGTTGGCTTCCTACGATTGATTAAACGGACTTGTGCGGTTCTTTACTGGTACCACCCCTGTATAAACTAACATTGAATACTAATGGTCATTAATTAATATTATAAGTTAATTAAATAAAAAATTGATGGATTTTTGGAAATCCAAAACAGTGAAAAAAATCCAAGATGTTACAATTGGCCTTTGGGAAGAATAGTCAAATCCCATGTATGATTCTTTTTTATGGCATGAATCTCTTCTTCCATGGCAGTTCTCCAGCATTCTTCTTTTAAGGCTTCTTAAAATGTAAGAGCCTCATGATCTACATACATGCAGAATAGATTGACCTCTTTTGTTTGCTCATAGATATCGCTTAGACTCCTTATTTTGATAGTAGCCATGGGTGAAGGAGAGTTGGATGAAGTAGGGTTAGCCAAATTTTGAATTGATAAAGTACTTTTAGGAGAGATGGAATGTACTCTTGGACTTTTGTGCATTGCTAATGAACTAGCTCGAGTGGGTGTTATAACTGTATGCTCCTGACTTTCATGTGTCTTCTACCTTGATTTGATTTTCTTTCATTGTTCCTTCAATATCATTCCATTTTCATGCTTCTTTCTCGCTGAAGATTACATCTGTACTCATACTACTTTATTGGTTAGTGGATTATAGAGCTTAAAGGCCTTGGATTCTTCAATGTATCTGATGAAGATACATTTCTCACCACGATCATCGAGCTTTTTTCATCTTGCCTCTAGAACTTAAGTCTCGGCAACACACTCAAAGATTTTTAGGTGCGCCATACTCAGTTTGTAGCCTCTCCATGCCTCCTGTGGTGTAATGTACTTGACACTCTTGGTAGGGCACGATTGAGCAAGTAGGCTATACATGCAATTGCCTCTATCCAGAAACTCTTTGGCAGGCCTTTCTCTTTCAACATGGTCTTTGTCATGTCGAGAATGGTGAGAATTTTTCATTTCGCAATTCCATTCTACTGTGGCGTGTAGGTTGCAATATTTTGCTACTTGATGCCTTGTTCCCTGCAATAGTCTTGAGATGCATTTGAGGTGCACTCCCACCTCTGTCAGATCTGAGAACTTTGATTTTATAGTCACTTTCAACTTCAACATGAGCTTTGAAACTTTTAAAAATACCAAAGGTGGTCGATTTCTCTTTGATGCAATACACCTACAGCTTTCTACTAAAATCGTCAATGAATATAATAAAGTATTTATTACCTTCAAGAGAGGGTGTCTAAAGTGGGCCACAGATATTAGCGTGAACTAATTGCAATGATTCCTTTGCTCTTCAGGACACTCCACTTGAAAAAGAGTTCCTCTGTTGCTTTCCAAGTGTGCATGCCTCACACACATATTTTGGAGTTTCAATAGTAGGCAAATCACGTACCATGCTTGATGAGGACAATAGTTTAAGGCCATAGAAATGGAGATGCCCAAGGTAAAGATGTCATCTCCATGAATCATTCTTCATAGGTCCATAGAGGCACTTTTCAAGTCTTGTGTTAATATGGAGAGGAAACATCCGATTCTTCTCCATTTGGACTTGAGCAATTAATCTCCCGTGTGTATCTCTTATTTACAGAGAATAGTTCTCCATGTGTATGACGTACCCATTTTTTAGGATTTGTCTAATGTTGAGAATGTTACTTTTTATGTTGGGCACATAATACACATTGGAGATAAAATTATGCACACCATTCTTCTAATAAATTTTAATTTTTCATTTACCTTTCACAGAGACTTTAGATGAATCACTAAAGCTCACATTGCCTTGAACTCCTTCCATGAGTTCCACGAATAGTTCTTTGTTGTCGCACATATGGTTGCTTGCACTAGTATCAAGATACCATACGTCCGGTTGGTCACATGCCTCTTCTTATGCAAGAAGAAGTACGAAGTCTTCTTTTTCATAATTCAATGCTTCCATATAGTTAGATCATTCATCTTGATCCACTTTGCTCCAACACTATGATGCATAGTGGCTGAATATCTTATAATTGTGGCATTGAATGTTCTTCGTGTTTCAACAACCATGCATGGATTGACCATTACGTAACGCCCTGGATTTTGGGGATAGAGTAAATACTCGGCTCCCGGATTCCCAGATGCCACTCATGCCTTATGGATTCTTTTGGGTATGCATATCTTGATTGTTTCATAAGAAATAAAGAAGTTTAAGTGGACCATGCAGCATAAACCACGACTAATTACTAAACTTAAAGTGCAACTACCAACATGGAACATGTCTAGCAAAATGAGATAATATCTATAAACATACGGGACCGTGTCCCGTCAAAATATAAATATAATCCAAAATATACAAAATCCCTGCTCTAGGTCCCATCGCTAATCTTAAGGCGGTCTACGAGGATTCACCAAAGTCTGTAAGTAAGATAACTCCTCCTCGTCCACGCTCGCCCCATCAAGCGCATCAAGCTCCGTAACTCCTGCATCTAAGACAGGTTCTGGTTGGTGTTTCAAAACACCATCCTAGAGTGGGAGTGAGTGATTAACTCAATGAGTACCATTAGCTATAAGTTACACATATTATCAATTCCATAGACAAATTCAGTGAAAAACAACCAAGCACACAGCTCCTAACTACTCTTGCTAATGCATATGCATGATATTATGATATGGTACATGGCTTCGCCATCCAACACTCCCTTAATGCAACCTCGACTGCCGAGTCACCATCCTAACTAATGTGATGTAATGGTGAGCATGTTAGCCTTGTTTTTAGTTACATTCATTCGTCCAACATTTTGGAAAACTGGGACACCCTAACAGATCAATGCCCTATCCTGATCACGCGGCTCAGGTGGTCATGGCGGTCTTGCGCTTGTGATCCTTGACCCGGTTGGGTTTGTCAATCCCATTTTATACAAACGAAGGTAATTTTGTAAGATAGAAATCTTGCTTGCGGTCACTATGGGGAGGCTCGTCGCCCCAGCGTAGGTCAACAGCTCGAGCATAGTGTCATATTCCACTATGCCTAGCTCCCAATATTTGTGGATTATATTATAATGGTTATCAGTGGGCGCAATATGGACGGAGGGTGCCTCAGGTTCAAATAGGCGTGAGCATACATGGTTAACAAATATGGTCGGTCAGCTAGTGGGCCAATTTGCCCCCTCTAGACGAATTACGGAACGTATGACATTGGGAGCAAGCGTCCCACGTAGTCCAACTACTGCCGACTATCCGTATTTCGACTAACTAGCTTAAATTGGACCTTGGACGGCCCTACCGAAGGGGCTGCCTATATTGATTCGAAAGTTGTTGGCCAACCGGCAAAAGGGGCAGTGTTTTTTTTAAATATAATAAAAAATATCACAATCTACTTCTAGTTGTGAGGAATTTAGACATGAGACATGCACAACATAAGATACAATCACTTTTCATCATAAAAGATCATGAATTTCTTGATTGCAAAGGAAATCTAAATAAGTCCTAAATTACTTAAAGCCATGGGAGATCGTGTACGATTCCTAATTGTAGAAAAATTGAACATACATGGAAGAAATTTAATAATTAACCTTCTCAATTTTTATGCATAGGGGACATGCAGCAGGATTTTCCCAATTTACTTCAGAATTGGGGATGTGTCATACTTAAAATTCTCATGGTAGACAGGAAATCAGACAATGCAAGCATTAAGGTGGTTAGAGTTAAACACTACTTCCCTAAGCAGAATTAATTAAGGATAATACTTAGTATATACCATTATACCCCTTGCAAACGACATACAAAGCAAAATTTACAACCACAATCACTAAATTCAGCCTAGGTTCGATAAACGACCACCTAAGGTTAATGGTTCGCACCTAAGAATGGTTGATGGCTTGCGGAGTCGCTCTTAGGGTGCCGATCTCACGAATTGGTGCGTCGGAGCCCTGTGCCGACGGAATTTGCATGTTAGGATACATGCAAGAGGCCTAAAGTGCTATAAATTGAAAGAGGGCTAGGAGTGTACCTTCCGATCATCGACAAGACTCTTCTATGGCAGTGGAGTCATGAGTTCTGGCATGGGGTTGTGGTAGGAGAGGAAAATTTTCCAATTTCCAGCTCCTTGGGGTTTTCTTTCTCTACTTCCTCTCTAGCCTCTCCTCTCTCTCCTCACTTATAGGAAAATTCGTCTGGGAGTGTGGGAAAGAGATTTTGAGACTTTTATAATCTGAAGTTTTGTCTAATTAGAAACTCTTGTTTTAACATATATACCCCTAATGGGTAGATTTCTGATCTCTGGGGCCATCCCAGTGGCCTCTTGGCCCATCTGTGTCATGGGGCATATGCCCCATATCAGATGAAGGGTTGTTTCGAGTTTGGTGGCAAACGGATGACTCGATTGGCTGCGGGGGCCTGATTTGCGATCAACGGTCACCCATGTTCAATCAGGGTCCCAGTTATATGGATATGAGCAAGAAAATATCCCTGGCTCATGGCCCGAGTTTGAATGTAATTCAACAGTCGGAAAGTCATAACTTACTGTTCTAGTGGTGGGGCCAATTGTTTGAATATTAGGTTTTAAGTTTTAGATTCTAGAGAGTCATGCCTTTTAAGTGCTGCCTTGATGGTCCAAGTCGCGCGGCTCAAGGTACCGTTTGGGTCTACCGTCCACGATGGACCTCGAGCCTAGTGAGGCCTACAGTTTCCTATAGTTTCGGACTTATTGGACTTCCTATGGGCAACATATGGTTATTTTTGTTTGTCGTAGTGCATCGTTGGAGAAATTGGTATTTCGGTCTATTCCCGACCTGAACACGCTCAACCTCATTTGCGTTCATGACCTAATTTGTCCTAATTCATTAACAGTGGTTTTCAACGTTGCTTATCCTTAGACATTTGGGGTCTCATACATGTGCACAATGTAACTGTCAAGTATGGTCCTATGACAAATCCGCTAGTGGACACCCTAGGACGCCATAATGTTTGTCCTAGGTGTTACATATAAGCTTATTTTAACCATCAAAGGTCAGTACGTGATGGCGTAGGCTAGTTATAAAAAAATAAGGATTTTTTTATAATCCAAAATAGCAAAAATTGTGTATGACAATTCTTTTGTTCATTTATAGTCATCTTAGACTTTAAAGTTTGTTCTAGCATCATAAATCCGGCATTCTTTTACATTCGTTGCTTATGAACTTACAACAATCCCATCAACTCTTCAATGGAGAGATTTTCTGAATCTTTTGATTTTTCAATGGCCACAACCACATGCTAGAGTTTGGTTATAAGGGATCGAAGCACTTTTTCAATGACATGAATGTGATCAACCTTTTCACCATTTCTTTTCAAGTTATTAACAATAACAATTAGTCCTGAAAAATAATTTGAGATGCTCTCACCTTCCTTCATGTGAGCGGCCTCAAACTTGGCTCTAAGTTTTGTAGCCGAACTCTCTTTACACCACACCCTTGAAGATGGTGCTTAGTGCCTCCCATGCTTGCTTCCTTGATGTCGCTTCAGCGATCCTTTCAAAGGTGGATTCATCTAACCCTTGATAGAGAAGAAGCAATGCCTTCTTATCATTTTATTCTTTTATCTTTGAGGGCGGCCTTTTGCTCGACGGACTAAGTGGCTTCTTGCTCCATAATGGGCTCTATGTACCTGTCGGTGACAATCTAAGATTTTTCAAGGAACAATGAGAAAGGTTGAGTTTTGTCATTACCGAACGTTTCTACCGCAATAACACCCAAAAAAGAGGACATGCAACCAAAGAAAATGAGAATTTTTTAGAAATACCTATTGGCTTTACTAAGCCTTAGGACTATACACACACCACAAAGAGAAAGAGAAAACTATCTGTATTGAATTATTTTACTGTTTACTAACATTCAACGCGCAACACCACAACCCTTTATATAGACTTTTGCTACTATGTAAAAAGACTAAAATGCCCTCATTCTAGATTAGTCTATGTGAGACAATGGCAATAACATTAACTAGATTTTGGGACTTATATAGTTGAAGTTTTGTCTAATTGGCTCCAGAAACTCTTGTTTTAACATATATACCCTTAGTGGGTAGATTTCTGGTCTTTGGGATCTGGATGAATCTAAAAATTACCAAGGAGAATGGATTTGGATGAATTTGGACTCCATTGGTTTGGTTTGGACGTTCCAACGATACCATGGATGTATGATCACCGTGATGAGAGATCGAGGAGTATTCAATGGGGATGGCCATTACCTAAAAGTTGCCGATCTACATCCCAATTTCGATCAGACCCAGAAGTGGGCGAGAGGATGGAGGAAGAACGAGGAAAATGATTGCCTAGTTTATAATGGGAGGGAGGTGTGTGTGTAGGAACGATGTTTATCGGTAGAACTTCAGATGGGAGAAGACATCCTATCGGCTCCTATCGGCTGCAAACGTACTTACGCAGGAGATAGAGATGGAGTGTTTTTGGATTCTTAACCCTTCCCGAAGATGCTTAAGGAAATCGTAAGTGAGAATGTTTGGCATCATGCAAGGAAAATTCAAACAAATGAATTTTTGAATAATTACCATTTTCCCCTCGTTTTGCAATTAAATTGAAAAAACAAACATGCTCTAAAAGGTCATCAGAGTCCGCATAAAACTTTTTAAAAAAAAGAAAAAGGAATGAGAAAACAAGGATAGGGAGCGGCACGACCAATTATGGAGGTGGGTTGGCCCTGGGGCCTGTTCCAGTCAAAATTCATAGGTCATGCATCTCGTAGTGATGATATATGGATAAAAAGTTATAGTTGATTTACGATCCACACTTTGAATAACAAATTCTCTCGATAAAACTTGACCTGGATCTGACGAACTCCATTCCTTTCCGTTATTGCTTCTTTCGGTCTATTTATGTCAACTCTACATCACAGTTTATATACTCGAGAGTTCTTGGATCCTTACGCACGGCAGGTTGTGAAAGAGGTATATGTGAGGAGGCTTTGCTTTTATTTATTTATTTGCCCTTTTTCATTTCTTTGTTTTTTTATTTTTTACTTCTTGCGTGCGCGCAGTGGCTTTGGGATATTATTATATGAGAAATGCTCACATCCAACCAGTTGAGAATTTCCGCCCAACAGTTCCAACCTTTGATGTTATTTTTTGTAAAATCCGACCCATGCAATGTGTTGGCCACACCATAAGGATTACCTTTTGAAAAAATCAGCCCATTCCACTCATGAGGTGGGCTACACCATAAAATAAAATGGATAAACGTTGATATAATAAATAAATACTTCCGTGGGCTACTAATAGGTGGATTAGGATGATCTTTTAATAAGGAGATCATCATTATCGGTCGAACCTTTTGGACGGATTGGATGTCGACAAATATGATGTAATGAAAAATATTCGTTAATTGGATAAAAAATCAACAGTCCAACCAGTTCGGCTGTGAGCAATCTCTAGTAGCAATGCTTTGTAGTTGCATCGGTTCACATGGACAGTCCAATCGATCAATCTGAACTGTCCATGAAGCCTATAACATATTTCCATGGTCTATGATGCAAATAAATAAATAAATAAATAAAAATATATAAATAAATAAATAGAAATCGCATTGATCTGCCCAACTCATAACACAGTGCAACACAACCTGGGCTGTGGATCCAAACACGCCCTAATAGAAGTGATTCTATAGAATCATAAGCATTTGATGATGTACTCCTAACAAATGGATCAACCTTTCATTTCTTTCTCTTTTTTTGCTTTTTTGTTTTTTTCTTTTTTTGAATGATTTTGACCGTCCAAATTGAAGACGATTGATCAAACTGTTATATTTGTCAGATCAGTGCCATGTTTGCATGGTAACCCATGAAATTTGCGTTGGACCTAATGAGAAGTCCAGATCAATGGAATAGACAGTCTAAGTGTCCCAAAGCAACCAGAAGCACTATAACTTGTACTGTTCTGATATCACTGGAACATTTCTCTAACTGATTAGATTTTGTTACTTTTAACCATCCATTTAATAACCACCACTTGGATGGTTAAGATCGTTTGAAAGTTGGCCAATAATCCATCCATTGAAGGCCTTACAATTTGGACGGTCTTGATTGAGATGCGTACGTTCCATTTCTTTAGTGGTTTAGCCAACATCAGTTAAAAATAGTGGTGGACCGTCTATGTAATCTTGTCTTATATTATATCACGGTGGTCTACGGTCCATTGCAATGAACCAATACTTAATTTATCGGCCATTACTTTTGGGCTCATCCTGGATGGACCATGATAACAAAAATATGCCAAGATCGTAATCGTCTAATCATGGCCTTCAAGCTGACTATGAAAATCGAAACGGTCAATGATGCAGATTCAAAGGACATGGATCACCCGATTAGAGTGCTTAATGCACGAAAGACTAACCATTGATGGGTCGGTCTGGGAGAGAGGGACACGGTTTGGCTAGTGATGCTGCCAGCAGCCAGGGGGCTAGTGGTTGGTGCTATGTGGACTGTACCATGATGTATGTGTTTTATCCACACCGTCCATCCATTTTGAAAGATAATTTTAGGGTTTGATCCCAAACACGAGGTAGATCTAAGTTGTGATAGCATACCTCGGACAACTGAATAAGTGGGTGAAGATCCACCCATCCATTAGGCACGCTCGCCCTCGGAACCGGAAATGGATTGCCAGTGGCCCCGGGAACATATATATATATATATATATATATATATATATATATATATATATATATATATATATATATATATATAAGCTTGATCCAAAACTTTTGTGGCCCCAAGAAGTTTTAACGGTGGGCGTTCAATCACTACTGCAGGGTTCACTTGAGATTTGGATCAACCTCAATTTTGTGATTATACTATAAAATGATATGGAAGAATGGGTGGATGGCATGGATGAAACAGAGTCTGATTGCGTAGCACACAGCCCCCCAATGTAGGTACTATTTGTTACTGTAAAAGCTATGTGGACCCATCATAATGTATGTGTTTTATCGACACCGCTCGTCCATTTTTCCAGCTCATTTTCAAGCATGAGATAAAAAATGAGGCAGATAAAATCTCAGGTGGACCACACCATAGTTAACAGCTGTGATTGAATGCAAACCATTAAAAACTTCCTACTGTAATGTTTATTAGTCATCTAACCTGTTGATTGGGTCACAAAGACCTCCATAAAGGAAAAGCACAAATATCAGCCTGATACAAAACTTTTTTAGCCTCTAAGAAGTCCTTAACGCTGGGCATTCAATCACCATTGTTTCCTATGGTGCTATCCACCTTCTGCTCATGCCCTAAAATGAGCCGAAAAAAATGGATGGATGGCATGGATAAAATACAAACATAGTGGTGGGGCCCAAAGATTTTCCAGTGACAGACAGTACAGACGTCTAACATAGCTTAGGTGGCCTAATACTTCCAATCTAAGCACTCATAAGGAAGCGTTTCACTAATAAATAGCAAACTAATAAAGTCATGTCTCTTTTAGCAGTTTGATATATTTTAAATATCTATAATTATTTTCAAAAAAATAAAAAAATAAAAAATAACACTTTTATCATTACAGCTACTTTATGGACACTTTGCTAGCGAAGATGTGCCACCATCCGCAAAGGATTATTCCAAAGCTGCATCTTTGCGTGTTGTTTTATATTATATTGCACGTGTTGGTTTATATTATATTGCACGTATTGTTTTTCAGAAAAACATTCAAACATGCCTCCCTCGGACGGTGGGGCCATCGTCGTGTCTGATGGCATATGCTCATCCATCCGTCTTTGTTAGTAAAAATGTATTAAGAAAAAGAAGGTAGAAAATTCAAACCATCAAACAAGATCCAAGCATATATGAGATCAATGCCAGGTTGTTAGTGAACTGCTTTCAAAATACAATAATTCTTAATCGTTTTGTGTGAATCAATGATGAAAGGATTGTGATAAGGACTTTGGTGTGCAGTTTTATAATTTTGCCAAACTATGTATTGTGAATAGAACCCATTTGGAATGCTTAAAAGAAAATGATAGAGAACTTAACAGGAAATTTTTATCTCTTGAAAAAGCAATGCAAGAGATGATTTATCCTTGAGTTTTACTGGATTTTATAAATAATGAAAGGCTCTGTTTCTGTAAAGAAATGTTTCTTTATAGTTGTTTCTATAACTATTCAAATTGGTTGTCTATTAATGAAGAGACGTGATTTAACTTAAATAGGCTGAATCAACCATTTTCTCATGGCTGATGACGAATGTTTGAATTCTGCCAGCTGTAACTTTCCAACCATCGAAACTTTATCACGATTGATTTTTGTCAATCAATCGAGGTAATGACTATTTTTTTATCAGTAGACTTCTGCCAGTCAATCATTAAAATGGTTGACCTTATGATTGACTTACTATAGCCGAATTAAAAATGGCTTAGCCTAGTCGCACAACAACTAAGACCGAATCGGGTCAATCCGCGCTAGGTCACATGGGAGCGCCACTCATGACACGATGCGCATGTGTGAAGTATAAAGTGTACCACTAGCACCTTTACAACTACACTACTTCACAGCTCATTGTGCATTCCAATACTCCGCACTAGAACACGCAAGTTAACCTTCTTCTCTCTAAACAACGTGAGGCTAAAGATTTTTAAAGAGTTTTACTTTTGTAAACAAAGTTTTTGAGGGAAAATAAAATTCAAACACTTTTGAATAAAGGTATAGAAAAGTGCATGTGCAATGATTTTAATATTTATATTATATTATTTAACCAATCCTAATTGAGATAAAATCTCTATAATCCCCAACTTTGTTAAATAAGTATAATAGAAATTCCTACCTAAACAAATATACTATTTTTATGCATAAAAAAATATATCTTTCCATTTAAAACATTTCCTTCATGTTAGTGTCTCAAGGTCCTACCGATATCTCTGGTAGCATAGGTTTAAAACCAGTTATTCCTTAATGAGAGAGTTAGAGAAACCACATACATAATCATGTATATGTATATGAGATTCCTAATTTTATACTCGCTTAGCATTTTTAATGGCCATGTACTTATCCTGTTTCATGAGCGATTCAAATGAAACTTTTACTCTCATGAAATGTAACATCACCTCTAAGCTCACATAACTAAAGTCCTTCTAGTGTTTTCGTTACATTTTAGACACAGAACCTTAAAATTGTACTTCATAATTAAGAATTCTACGACTCAACTTTTTATCTATAATGGTCAACGCTATCTATCTTGGATGAGGTTCTTATTAATTTCAGTTTTGAAACTTACCATGTATTAGTGACTTATTTTTACCCATTGAATCTAAGAACTAGTGATTTACCAGTGTTGATTGAGTTTCTATCACTGGTAGAAATTTTAATTAAGGAGTTTCAACCCATTCATGGATGTTGTCCATATCACTTCTCTTGTTAGAGGTTTTGTAAATTGATCAGCCAAGTTATTACTTCACATGAGTGATAGTAATGATTCCATCTTGAATCTATTGTCTCGCATAATCATGTCTTTGACTAATGCGTTTTGAATTTTCATTATATATGTCGTTATAAGGCTTCGTTATCATAATAAAGTGATAAAACTAGTATAAGTTTTGAACAAAATGATATTTTTAATAGAAGATTCCTTAGCCACTCAATTTATTTGTCTGTTGCAATTAAAGATATATATAAACTCATACTCATTTGTCAAGTGTATTATGTAAGCTTGTTTCTTGGATCCCCAAGAGACTACTGCACCTCTTATGGTGAATACTCATCCTATAGTGGACTTATTATCTCCTGTACTTAATATCCAACTCGTATCGGTATATCCTTCAAATATTGTCAAAAATTCTACGTAAAATAACTCCAATCCTTTGGTTTCTTTAAGTATACTCAGAATTCTACTTTTGACCTTCTATTATTTTATACTGGAATTACTTATAAACCTACTCAGTTTACTTGGTGTGAATACTATATTGAGTCCCGTAGACTGCATTGCATATATGAGACTACCTACTCTTGAATTGACTGACTTTTTTATGGGTTAAGTTTTTGTAATTGATTTGGATTAAGCAAAATCTAGGCATAGGTATGTCTTTTTCTGGGCTTATAGACAACAGAGTTTCTCTTTTGGATGGGCAAGCTAGCTTGGCTTGGCTTGTTGAGGTCCTACACTACCTCTTCGTTGTTTCTCTGTTGCCCTTAGACTGAAAGTTGAGTGTTGAATTTATAAGAAAAAAATTTCAGTTATCTATTGGCCGACGATGGACACTTGGCAAAATTTTGTCATCCAAGATCTCTCAAAGAGCATCAAATCTAAGGTTGGCCAAAGGGGGGTGCCAGGTGCCCGTCGGCCAGTAGCTGATCGACGATTTGCTTCCCTTTATTTTGGGCCAGCGCTAGTGTTCTCCTCTTTCACCTTTTGTTCCCATAACTTTCTTTGGCTTTAGTGACTTAGGATCAAGGATCCAGTTTGTTTATCTTCTTCGGGAGAGGTTTTTTGGCTCGTGTATCTTCATTTGGCAGACTTTCCAGGGTTTTTTTTAGCAGATAGGTGCAATTTTATCTAAATGCATTGGAACCGTGAGTTCTGGAGATGGTTACTTAGGTGCTCCTACCATGAGATTGCGAGTTGGCAATCTTTAGATCGGGTCCGATAACCTTGTTAGGGACAAGCCAGGGGTTTTACCTTTAAATTTGCTTGGGCGTCTAATAATGATTGCGGATGCTAGGTGCACTTTTACGAGGGTTTGCGAGTTGGTTCAATAGTAATGTCTTTATAATTTAAGTTAGATGTTTATATATATATATATACATATATTCTTGTGGGGCCAGGTAGGTTTTAATTTTGAACAATTAACATTATTAACCACCTTATTTCTTGTAGTGTGGTCCAGTTGCCTCATTTTTAGACTCATGCCCCAAAATTAGATGATAAAACGGATAGATGGTGTGGATCATACACATATATACAACACTTTGGGACCTATAGATGTTAACGGTACCCCATCCGTGTTGGATTTCATGCACTGTGACATTATTTTTTAGGTGTAATTAGGTTTGTATTTTAATCTTAAACAAATAACCTTAAAAACTCATTATTAACAATTTACCTCATTTATACATATAATTAAAAAAAAAAAAAAAGACACCCCGTAAAAGTCCGTGGACTAGTGTATTGGTTGGCACGCTTTCTACCAGTGCGGAAACCTGATCCTTGCAGCATAAAGGACCAGAAGAGACCCCGTGGACCCTGGTTGAGTTTTGGCATCACGCAGCTTGCGTTCATCAGCATTCCTGCCGTGGACCCTAGTTGAGTTTTGATATCATGCAGCTTGAGTTCATCAACACTCCTGCGATTTTTACGAGCAAGTGTTTTGACATCACGCAGCTTGCGTTCATCAGCACTCCCCCGTTGGAGGAAATGGATTGGCTACTCCCCTGCCACCAGCCAATCACTAGTGGTAGGGGCTCTGTGGGCCTCACCATGATGTATGTGTTTCATCCTTGCTGTCCATCCATTTTTCTAGATCATTTTATTGTATAAGAACAAAAATGAGGTATATCCCAATCTCAAGTGGATTTCATTACATGAAACAGTGTTGAATGAACATCAACCATAAAAAAAATAAAATTTGGGGGCCATAAAAGTTTTGGATCAAGCTGATCTTTGATGTTTCCCTTCATCTGGGTCTACATGACATGGTCAACAGATTAGATGTCAAATAAACAGTACAGTTGGCCTTTAGAGGATTTTAATGGTGGATATCCAATCACTGTTGTTTTCCTGTGGAGTGGTACACCGGAGATTTATATCCTTCTCCGTTTTTGGGATAAAGACTTAAAATGATCTTTAAAAATGTAATTGTTTTCCGGTGGTGGGGTACACCTGAGATTTATATCCCTCTCTTTTTTGGGATAAAGACCTAAAATGATCTTTAAAAATGGATGAACGGAATGGATGAAACAAATACATCATGGTGGGGACCAGCTAACGCAGGGTGTGCGATGAGGTGTCATTTAACAGGGGTACGCTGATTGCGGGCCTACCTTGTCGTATGCGCCTTACATCCACGCTGTCGGGCTTACCTTGATGTATGCGGCTAACATCCATGCTGTCCATCCGTTTTTACAGCTCATTTGAGGGTCTGATCCCAAAAATTAAGTAGATCAAAATCCTGGATAGACCACACAAGAGGAAACAGTGGTTATTGAATATTCATCATTAAAAACTTATAGGGGAATCCGGAATGTTTATTTTCATCTAATTTGTTGATAAAGTCACAAGTACCTAGATGCAGGGCGCCCAAAAATATCAGCTTGTTCCAATATTCGAGTCGCGTCGAGCTGGGTCAAGATCAAACTCGGCTCGAACTCCTTTCGAGCTCCAAAAATCAGCTCGACTCGGTTCGAACGTAACTTCTATCCGAGTTGAGTCGAGTGAGCGAGCAACGGAGCTAACTCTGCTCCTGTACAGCACTACCAACAAAGTGCGAACAAAGTATACATGCAGAAATTCTCTACCACGTAGCTCACAAATTCATCCATCCAATAGTTCAAATAGTCGGTGTCTCACACACCAGACACATTGAATTTGGACGGTTGAGGTTTTCCTAACATCAATGGGACCGTTGTAGACGGGACCCACAGCTTTCCCGAGTTCTACTTAGGGAATATATTGCATGTGTACGCAAGTAGCACATCGCAATAATAGTCTGCCAGCGTATAAAAACCGCTCTCACATGCGGTTCGAATTTCGAGCCAAGCTTTCGAATTACAATAATACCCTGACCTTTATAAAAAATAAGTAATTATTTATCGAAGACATTTCAGGAAAATCCCCATCGCAGGACGCGGATTAGAAACCGGCAGGTTGAGTAGCGAGACTCGCTATTGAAGTGACGTCACCACGTTTGTGAGACCCACCATGGTGTATGTGTTGTATCCCCACCATCCATCCATTTGTAGAGATCATTTTAGGGCATGAGACAAACAAAGAGTAAGATCCAAATCTAGAGTGGACCCCACCACAGAAAACAGTGGGAAGAGTGACGCCCACCGTTGAAAATTTCCTAAGGCCCACCATAATATTTATTTGAAATCCAACCTATTCACGAGTTAACACAGACATGAAAGAAGGGAACAAAAATATCATCTTGATCAAAAACTTTTGCGGCACGGTGGGTGTCACCCTCTCCCCTGTTTTCTGTGGTGAGGTCCACTCAAGATTTTTATCCAATTCATTTTTTGGTTCATGCCATAAATTTATATCTTCTATTGGTTGGACGGTGTGGATACAACACATACATCATTGTGGGTCCCACAGAACTTGGTGACGTCACTTCAGTAGTCTCACTACTCAACATGTCAGTAGCTAATCCGCGTCCTCACAAAGTGCACCAGAACCCGCTTCGAATCTCGCTCTACCCTTCGTTTCTGTTTCGGAATGTATTGCCACGAAAGCTCTTTCCCTAAACAAGAAATCTGTCTTGAGCAGACTTCTCTTACAAAGCAAAGCAGGCAAGAAAACCAAAACCATCTCCCAAAATGGGTAACTTCTTTCCTCTCCAGCAACAAAAGAAAGCTTAACCGCAACAGCAGCAGCAACAACAACAATGCTTACCACTACCAAGAACTCACCTTTCTGATACATCCCTCATAAACCCTCCAACATCCTCTCACACTAGAACCATCCTCTCAAAACCCTTATATGTCAACTCCTTCACTCTCGATAGGGAATTGGGCTGCGGACAGTTCGGGGTCACCTATCTTTGTACTGAGAAGTCTACCGGCCTTAAATACGCCTGCAATTCCTTCTCCAAGCGCAAGCTTGTCCACAAGAGCAATGTAGAGGGCGTGCGTCGAGAGATCCTCATCATGCAACATCTCACTGACCAGCCCAAACATTGTCGAATTCAAGGGCGCGTATGAGGACCACCAGAGCATCCATTTAATCATGGAGCTCTGCTCTGGCGGGAATCTCTCTGATCGGATCATTGCCAAGGGTAGTTACTCGGAGCGTGCCGCTGCTGCCATCGGCCGTTCCATCGTCAATGTGGTCTACGTCTGCCATTTTATGGGGGTGATGCATCGGGATATCAAGCCGGAGAATTTCTTGCTGGTCAGTAAGGAGGACGACTCGCCGCTCAAGTCGACAGGTTTTGGTCTCTCCGTTTTCATTGAGGAGGGTAAGATGCTGATTTGTATTAGTCTGCACTTAAAAAAAATAAAAAATCTTGGTTTTTCATTTCCTGTATTTCTAGCTTGTCAGATTAGGCTGCCCCTTTTTCTTATGTATGATCTAGCATGCATTTTCATGGAGCATACTGCATACATATATTTCAATCTGGACTGTTCAAATTGTTGTCCCCATACAGGATTGTACACAACTGAAATCTGCTCCGGTAGGATAATCTAATCCCCAAAAGAAAGAAGACTACCCTTGTGTATTCCATTTGTTCAATTCCATTTTGTAAACACATGAACATACTCAATTTATTTGTCAAAATAAATCACTTCTAAATAAAAAATAAAAAAAAAATCGAAAGATGCTATGGACACTCACAA
The DNA here is from genome assembly GCF_029962835.1 of Magnolia sinica. Classification (NCBI taxonomy): domain Eukaryota; kingdom Viridiplantae; phylum Streptophyta; class Magnoliopsida; order Magnoliales; family Magnoliaceae; genus Magnolia; species Magnolia sinica. Next base: position 19,480,018 of record NC_080587.1, on the reverse strand, counting down.
GATGATATGTGTGCATGATTTACTTGCAGATTGATTGCAATGTTCTCCTCTTGTAGACACTCTTCAAAAGACTATCCTTGTGGATTTCATTTTGAGAGCATATAATCATACTTAGTTTCTTTGTCAATGATCCAAAGCATTTAAGTATTGTCCCACTCTATGAGACTCACTTTTATTGAATCAAAGCTATCTAGGAGATAACTAATTGATGATGTCACTAGAATGCATTGATCTCATGACCACCTTTGATGTGTCATCTAGCACAAGTGGCTTTTCTCGATGGTTAGATTTGATGGTAAGACGGTAAACTATGGCGCCAGAATAGGCAATTAAGGTGAAAAGAAGCTTTTTGGATATTTCTTTGAGGTTTTGGCTTACACAGAGGAGACTTTGCCAATTGTCAAAATGTTATGTTTTCTAAAGGGTAGCATGGTAATATCACTGCTCACAGTATTAGTTTGGGTAGTTCTATAAGGGGGTGTTTGATTTTTGATTTCCCCTAGTAAATACACGGAATTACCTGATTATTGCGTACTACACCTGTTTGAAAGTTGACAGGAATTACGTTTCGAACATCGGTCCATACAAACTTGTTATTACTGATTTAAATATGTGGGACCCACCATGATATATATGAGTTATCCACACCATTCATCCTTTTAAAAAATACATTTTAAGGCATGAGCCCAAAACTAAGGAAAATAAAAAGCTCAAGTTGACCACACCCGAGGAAACAGGGATCATTAAAACATCAATGGTTGAAAGTTGTTTTCTCCCTAGGGCCCACAGTGATGTTTATTTGTCATCCAACCCGTTAATAAGGTCACACAGTCATGGATAAAGTGGAAACAAAAATATCAGTTTGATCCAAAACTTCCAGGGTCTTCAAGAAGCTTTCAATGGTAGGAGTTTAATTCCCATTGTTTCTAGTAGTGTGGTCCACTTGATCTTTGGATCTAGATATTTTTTTGTCTCATGCCCTAAAATGACTTGGATAAAGGGATGGACGGTGTGGATAATACAAAAACATCAAGGTGGGCCCCACAATTTAACCTTTTTTTTTCCATCGGGTGACGTGAGAAGTGCTATAAATGAAATGTGGCGGTCAAATCACTTTGGAAAATCAACCGGAAACACATTGGTATATAATTATTACCCATTTACCTAGAATTACCTCTGTAATTCGAAAATCAAACAGACCCTAAATGTTAGAGAATATATTTTGTATTTTCAGTGCTCCCTTGGGTGTTGGGACATCATATTTTTCTGTATCCTCTCTGAAACTATATGTGCTTAGTTAGCCTTGTAAAGAGCAATCAGAAGCTCAGATGGAGTTGCAGAGGGAATTGGCTCAGAAAGAAAAGAATAATTGTCCTATTTTGGCACTGAGGTGCTAGAGAGGTGGTGGTTGATCATCTTTGAAGACTTCTCTCTTTCTTCTTGCAGATATATACCTAAAGAGGTTTTTCTATGCACTCATAAGGAACATGAAAAAGGACCGTCTTCTGTGATAGGAAGGAGAAATGCCTCACCAAATGAAGGGGCAAGTTCAATATCCCTTGAATTGAGGTATTGTACATTCTTAAAACTTGTGACATCCTTTAAGATGTACTTCCTCTTCGTTTCAAGTGAATAACACTTCGACACCTTTTCTCTTCATGCATACCCAAAGAAAATACATTTAAAAGATTGATATCCTAACTTATCACTGTCAGGTCCCAATGCATGAACAAAGCACAAACACCCAAACACTTTAGGAGGAATTTTGAACAAAGGAGAATTGAGCTTTAAGATATGAAGGGGGTTAACTATTGCCAAGTGAAGGTGAAGGCAACCTATTGATTGCATACGTGGTAGTTAGAATTGCCTCATCCTAGAAGGCCTTTGGAACCTTCATCTCTATTAACATGGATCAAGTGAATGTCTGATTCCTGTATCTAGCGACTCCATTATATTGAGGTGCGTGAGGACAAGAAGTTTGGTATTTAATGTCACGATCATAGAGTTAACTATAGATCTCATGACCAGTGTTCGAAACATCTCTAATATTATCTTTATCTCCAGCTCAACGATACTGATAACACAGGTAGCGATACTGATAACACTAGTAGTATTGGAAATTTCAGGTATTAGCAATGTATCGCTAAGTATCGTCAATGTGTCAATATTACAAATGTAATCGCCAATATTTTCAACTATGTAAGTTCTAGGTGTCGCTTGTATTGCCAATGCATCAATATCACCAATGTATTCCCAATATTTTCGACTATGTAAATTCTAGGTAATGATTGTATCATAAGTGTATCGACGATATTTTAATAATATCGCCAACGTATTAATATCATCAAAAATTTTTTATTAAACAAAATTATTTCAAATTTTTTTTCCATGGGCGCATGGTTGTATGTAGTGTTCAATTTGTCATTGATAATATTAATAATATCTTGATATTATCGATATCACAACATGCAATATTAAGACCACAATATTCTTTCATTTCCTTTCCAATTGTTGATGATTTCTTGATGAAATATCATGTGTTATTGATATTTTGCAATATCGATGGATGTTTGGATGGTTAAATAAGCCGGATGAAATAGTTGAACTAATTTCTTACAACAACACATGCTTTTAAGGCCCCATTAAATGGAAACTTATTATATATGCATTCTTTTTGCAAATTTTTTTTATTTCTAAACATGTAAATTTGTACATTTTAACATCTCATGAAGTTTTGCTGAAAAACCACTGTTTTTCTCATGTTTCCCCGCATTTCCTGTTATCAACGATATTATCGGCGATATCGATATTGTTTCCGTATCTCTGGCCAGCGAAACTTGTAGCGATACCAATACTTTGAACATTGCTCATGACATGTATTCCTTAGAATTATCAACTTGGGAAACCTCAATTTGAGTCTCAAATTGTCTGAATCATTTTGGCAAACACTTTTAGAATTGATTGTACCTCACTTCTGTTCCACAAAAGATATATCAAAGTAAAACGGGAATAATCATAAATGAAATGAAATGAAATATTTACAACCAAAGGCATAAGTACTTGGAGTAGGAAGTAACACTCTTATCACTAGAAGAATAGATGGTTCCATAGTGTTTTAAAAATTAATAATTATCACATTGAAGGTGAACATTCCTGCTAAGTTATTTGGAAACAAAACTTTGAGTGACTTGACCGGCATATGATCCATGTGTGTATTCCAAAGTTGTACATGTTCATTATTATGTAAACCCTGACCCTGAAAAAGTAGGTACACCACTTGAGCACATCCACCATGAATCCTTCTCTTAGTCCGTGGATCTTGAACAATACAATGGGAAGGGAAAAAAGTAATGCAACAGTTTAGTTGCTCGGTTAAGGCACTCACAAAAAGCAAATTAGTAGGAAAATATGGAACATGAAGAACAAAAAGTAACTCTAAAGAAGAATTGAGCCAATAAGATCCCTTCCCAGGCTCCCAGAAACTCTGAAATAGGATCCATTAACCAATTTAATATAATGGGGAAAGTAGGAATATGAAAGAAAATTACATTCTTGTCCAGTCATGTGATCAGTGGTGCTAGTATCAAAGTTCCATGACCAAAGGGATAAGATGCGCAGACCTAGACACATGAATAGCAGATACACCAGATGGGTCACTCGTAGCAACGTCCCCACATTCATGGGTATATTAGCAACATCCCCAAATCTACTAAATGACACGTGGGATGGCCTATCATGGATTTGAAGTGTTCATTCATTCATACAACTAGATCAAGCCATATTGCAAAAATCATACCAATCGGATGATCCTAAACATCTGATCAATGGCATGAAAAATGGACTATCAGGATTGAGCAGAGAATCAAAATAGGTCCAATCATCATTTTGGAAACATCACTTTGGTTTGATGACTGTTAACCATGTGATCTATGGCTCGTAAACAATAGATGGTTGTAAAAAAACAAAAAGAAAAAAAGAAAATGGCCCCATTGGTTAAGATCATCTGATTAGCATGATTCTTTTGCCATTGTCTGTTCACAATCCTGATTATGATTGTCCATCCCACATGTCATTTAAAATCTTTGGGGATGTAGGGACATTGGCAAAACCCCTCGGTAGAGAATTGTCTTGCCTCAAAATGGGGCAGGGACGCCCTGATGTCATAAAAAAAGAAAAGAAAATCTCATGGAAGCATTTCGTCTTGAAGATGGTATTTCAGCATGCTCCTATTGACTAGGTTTGATTAGTGACTTTGGACCCAGGAATGGCTCTTAGACCCTTAATCACTTCCTCCTTTTTGAATGTTTTGGACATCACTTAACCATCCTCTCTGTGCATGTGTGCATTATGAGTTGTTTGAAGAGGAGGTTTGCTTGCCCGACACAGACCTTTATGCACAACATACATGCCAACCTCGCGATTGTGTGGAACATCTGAATGGTGCATAAGGTGGCCCCCACCATGAATATGACACATGGTTAACAGTCATCAAACCAAAGTGATACATGTACGTTGAATGTGGACCATTGGTATGTTTCCTTAAAACTGTCTATTCTTTTCTTATAGGGGAGGCTGACATGCTGATTCTGGTGTATGATCATCTTCACACTGACTCGTTTCAAAAAAAAAAAAAAACACCTTCACACACTGGGGACACCTGATTTGAGTACTTATGTTTCCATACACTTGCTAGGTTGGTAGGTGTGCTGTGTCCAATGGTTTGTGTGGAGAGGGGAGCATGTAGGGCTGGTAACCTCTTTATTGAGCCGTGATAATAACAATTTGTGAAGCTGTGGAAATTTTTTATGATGTCTTGGAAAGAATATTGGCAGTTAATACCACTGGAAATTCAAGATCCATCATTTAGCTTGAGGTGTTCAGTGCATTAAGACAAGCTAGAATCATATTCTCCTATGTCCTAATAAATGCATCGGATGGTCTTTTAGAGGATGCTGACCCAATTAGTTGGGATATGGCTTAGACGATGATGATGGTCTTTTAGAGGGTGGTCTTTTTTTAGGAGACCTTGTTAGTCGTACGGTGAAATTGTCATATACCAAAATAATCTGAAATTGCATTTTTGTAGGCAGTTTATAGTATCGGAATATCACCACACCAAACATTCTTATGTTGTAGAAATGGCTAGTTAATTTATCGAATCTCTCACGACAACCTGAAATACTGTGTATAGGCCAGTGCATATTTACTTCCAATATTAAGGACGGTTTTGGATGAAGTTACATAGAGAGATGGGCCTTTCCAACATTTTAGTAGAATCCGACTCTCGCATCATTATAGAAGCGACTTCTAACTCTCTGTTCTCGGGATGTTGGAGCATTTGGACACATATGGGCATCATTCATAGCATGATACGACCACTAAATTTGCTCTTTTCTCACACATTTCGTGAAGGCAATTCGATTGTGGATACTCTGGCCAATTTAGCTAGCAATAAACAGGCCGACTCCCTTTATCACTCCAGAGCCGATCTCCCAAGATACATTAGAGGCTCCCTAGTGCTTGATAGTGCCGGTATGGATTATATCAGGAGCTCCAGAGCAAGGCAGGGAGTGGGTTGGGAGCTTTGCAAGCTTCGCAGCAAGGTTCAACCTCTCATCCTTCATGATCCCCTGTCTCCCCCTTCTCATCCTCAAGAAGCACCCCTTTTGTCTATCCAATTATCTTTTCTTTTTCTTTTTTTCCTTTCTTTTTTTTCCAACTGCCTACCTTGGCAATACCATACGGTGAAATTGTCATATACCAAAATAATCTGAAATTGCATTTTTGTAGGCAGTTTATAGTATCGGAATATCACCACACCAAACATTCTTATGTTGTAGAAATGGCTAGTTAATTTATCGAATCTCTCACGACAACCTGAAATACTGTGTATAGGCCAGTGCATAAAATCCAACCTGAACTATGTAATCATCTTCAATTTTCCAGACTAGAACTGATGTACCTTTGAATGCACTGTTAATTGGTGGCTGGTAGGCACTGGCATACATGTATGTCAGTTTATGCCACAACTTGATCCTGGGCCCTATTGTGTATCAAGCATGGCCCAAAAGTCAAACCAATCAGATGAGCATACATATATAATTTCCCTGTTTTATTTGGGTCACTGACCACTTTCCTGTTAACCATCCATTTTATGGCCACTGGCTGGCCTGACCATTCAACCATTAGCTGTCATCTATGTTGGGTTGCACAATTTAGATGGTATTAACATTCATATGTCACACGTACGATGGATGAATCACTACCAGTTAACAAGGCGTTTCAGAGTAACAGTCTTCAACATTCAGCAACCGGGCGATGAAAAAAATCAGCCAATAGTCCACATTCAAGAGAAAATCAGAAAGCTAGGATTCTCCTATCTGTGTGCTTCTTGTACAACACCTGTAAATGGTAGGTGTGTGCAGATGTGTAGTCTTGATAATTTGACTATGTAGCTTTTAAGTCAAGTAGCTCAGATTCTACCATCAGTTTGTCTTCTATACAATCATCCACAACAGAAGGGGTAAGCAGTTGGGTGGTGGTCCTGATCATCTGACCATGCAGTCAAGTCGGCCCCATTCATGAATGGGCTGAGCCACAGACCCTCAATTGCAGAGAAGACGACCTTTACTTTGACTAGTACCCCCATTTCCCTCAAAGACTTGAACATGAAAGGGATGAGAGGCACCGCTTCTCTAATCCAAGATGTTGTATTGGACGGAAATTTGACTGAATCCATTTGTAGAATGGTATTTGTTGAAAGGGGCAAAATTGTAGCCAGGTTTTCAATAGGGAGATTGGAGATCAAGATTCGACTTGTATTTGAAATTTCCACCAAGTATGTGGCATCTCTGCAACAGAACAGTAACTTGGATTAAAATTTTACTCTATAACCTTGTATGGACTAATTATTATCCATATACATTAAGGAAACAATGCATGTACCATTGAGCCATCGGAAAGTTGAGATCTTCACTTAAGCACCCGTATGATGCCATGATTAGGCAACTGCAGACAGTGATCTCCCTGTAGAGTGTAGACATTGCTAAATGTTTTCAGAAGTATTTCTACTAATATTACTGTTTGAGGTACTATAAAATCCAAACCTATAAATCCTAAAGCCTAGATAGGAAGAAATGATGCATATCTTTGTATATATAGACTGTTCTCTATTTTAGATAGAGAGAATTTAAAAAATGGGCATGCAAAGGCTCGCAAATATATCATCAATCTACATCATTATCTCAGTCATTCTCCCAGTAAGTTGGGGTTGACTTTAAATGGTAGATTGTCAAAGAATGGTCTACGGTTGGCCACCCAACGGGCATTGGCTACCCTTTTCTAAGCACTTTGGTTTTGAAAATAAATGATATCATTTTCATATGAAAAACCGGAAACAGAAATTTTGGCAAAAAAAGCTGGATTTTAGCATACAACTGATTGTAGGTGATCCGTCCTTTTGAATTTAGCTGATGTTTACGCTGTACACATGCCCTTAAGATAGAGTACAAGTATTAAACCATATGTCCAATAGTATTTTATCTCTTTAAATACAATGTATCAGTCTAAGTCCTTTTATAACTGATCCCAGCCATATAATCTCTCAGTTCCTTGGATGAAGGACTAGTTACAGAGATAATATGGAAAAAGCTACTGCCTATGGGGCTTATACTACATTAGAAATAGCATACACATCTTAAAAATAGAAAAGATAGAATTAGCTAGTATTTTTATTTGAATAAAAAAAAATCACTACATATTCTTCCACTGCTCCAACTTGGGCTGCATTATTGACACTTCCTGGTATGGTCCAACAGCTGCCAAAAAAAAATAATTCTAAATTTAAAAATGTAATATTTTGCCTAGTTCTAGTATTCTATTCTCTTGCCAAGTTGATAAGTCATTAAAAACATTTCATGCTCAGAAAAATATTTAGGCCAAATGTGTCAGCTTCTATGCATGCAGTACAAACACAAACAGTGCAAGAGCTTTTAACTCCTAGGAACTCCAGCTATAAACAAAACACCACCTCAATCTACACTTCACATCACTGAACATTCCTTGCAACCGTTGTAACCGATTTCCCAATTCCTGCATAGAAATTTTACATTCGCAGTTAAGAGGAGTGCTTCTTGTACTTACACTTCTGCAGAGGACAAACAGAAAGGCCCTCACATGTGTTCACGTGGCATACGTGATACATGTATCAGATCCATTCCATTCATCAGGTCTACCTCTTGGCGAAAGTGTCCTTGTGGAGAAACAGTGACTCCATTAATAAGGTGGATAGGTGGGCCACCTGTGTACCATTGGTTATCCATATTTTAAGTATCCTTTTTCTCAAAACAAGTGTGGCTCACCTGATGAATGGACAGTCCTGATCCTAGGTGAAGACATTCATCATGAGGTCCATGTGATGAATGGCTTGGGTCAGCAGCATATGTTTCAACTTTTTGTGAGACACTTGTATTGAATGTCTGCAGATGTAACTCTACCTTTCATTGAAAAAACATTTTACATCAATCTTGTGATCCTGCCTTATGAATGATTTCTGGAGAAATTGACAGTCAAGAGATACAGACAGACACAAAATTAGGTTAGGAATCATAAGAGAATATAAGAAGCAAGGGGACCATATCAAAACACAACAACACATAAGTACTCCCGATGGTAAACAAAGCACAATCTCAATCTTACTTTTATAATTTTGTTATTCCTGTTGCTAGGACATGAAAATATTTCAGTATGCATTTCATTGGAGAAATAAATGATGAGTAATTATGTTGCTTGTTGCAAACAAGATAAAACAAATCACCTTTTTGCTCTTCTCGGCCACTTATCACTGAATATCTTTCAAGGACTACTCAAATTACTGAAAGAAGACTAGCCTAGAAGAGAAAAGCATCCCATTAGAACAGATCTTACAAATCTTAAAGAATCCAGGATTTAAAGAGGGGCAAATAATGTAAACAAACAAGAATATTGCAACAATAGACACAAAAGGTTAAACAGAATTGAATCAACATTGAACTGAACTCAGCAAATTTCATAGTATGAACAAAAGGTTAAACAGAGATATCCACAACCAAACAATAAATACAATGGCTGATCAATTCCTTAACATAAACATCACACATAAAACCGGTTTGATTACTTGTAATAAGCATAACAGTTATACTGCAGATCTGTTTTACATACATTGGCTTTCTAACTGAACACATGGATAAAGCTACAAACAGCTAGTAAAGTGTCCATTACTTCCCAAAAGCTATTCATGAAGCCTAGCTAGCTGATGAACTCACAAGCGATGAGGAACATCTATGCTCAATTTGAAGAATCCCTTTTGAAGACAAAATTGCCCACCCTTAACAAACAAGAGACCTATTGACTCATTTTCAATTTGGAGCTTGCCCTTATGTCTAAGGGTCCACTGCTTGACTGGGCCTGCACAACTCATGGGTGTATGTGTATTATCTGGTATGTCAATCTTATAAGTCCTGTGGTTGACAGTCAACTGTATAAATATCAAATCAATAGGACAATCCTATCTTTCTCAGTAACAGCCTTCAAGGAAACAGGTGATGAAAACATTGAGCCAATAGTCTACACTCAGCAGAGAAAATCAGACAGGTAGGATTCTCCAATCCACTTGTTTTGTGTACAATCACCCACAAGTGATAGATGTGAGCAGACGTGTTGTCTTCATAATCTGACTATGCAGCTTAATTAGGCAGCTCAAGTGAGTCTTCTGTACAAAAATCCTCAACGGTAGGGGCAAGCAGATGGGTGCTGGTCTTGATCATTTGACCATGCAGTCAAGTGGGCCTCATCCATGAATGAACTGAGTCATAGGCACTCAATTGCAAAGAAGACAACCTTTACTTTGACTTGTATCCCCCTTTTCCCTCAGAGACTTGAACATGGATGAGAGGCACCAGGTCTAGCTTCTCTAATCCAAGCTGTTGTATTGAATGGAAGTTTGCTCAGATCCGTTAATAGAACAGTACTTGTTGGAAGGAGAAAAATTGTATCCCGTTTGTCAATGGTGAATTGGAGTTGGAGGTTCAACCTGTATCTGAAAATTCCACCAAGTAGTTGGCATCTCTGCAACATAACAGTAACTTGGATTAATTTTTTTTTTCTCTCTAAAACTAGTTATTATCCACATGCATTAAGAAAACCATGCATGTACCATTGAGCCATCAGAAAGTCGATATCTTCACTTAAGCTTCCGTATGTTGCCATGAATAGGTATCTGCAGACAAGGATGCCCCTGTAGACATGGCCAAACATTTTCAGAAATATTTCCACTAATATTACTGTTTTAGGTACTATAAAATCCAAACCCATAGATCCTATAGCCTCAATGGGAAGGAATGATACATAGCTTTGTATACAGAGATTGTTCTCCATTTTGTATAGAGAATCTAAAAGATGGACATGCAAAGGCCCACGAGTATATTATCACCATCATCATCTTAGCCTTTCTCCCAGTAAGTTGGGGTTGGCTTTAAATGGTTGATTGGCAAAGAAGGGTCCATGATCAGCATCACCCTAATCATCCATGTCAAAGGAAATATCAATCTACACAGCAGATTTACAGCTTTACAGATTTACAGATTTACAGCTTTACAGATTTACAGATTTACAGCAGATTTACAGCTAATATCTACAGCAGATTTACAGCTAATAGCAGATTTACAGCTAATATCTACAGCTTTGACTGATATGACAGTTATACAGATTTATTCCTTCCTTAATTAGGATATATTAGCTGTACAGTATATTTAGATAGATGTATATATGGTAGGGGCTGAAGATCAGCTTGTATTTCTTCCCTAAATAGCTTGTAATTTACCTATATAATGGGCAATTGTCAATGAAGAAAGGCAGACTTTTTCAAAAGGACTCTAAACTGTCATGGTATCAGAGCTATAGCTCTAAATTTCCATTTGTCTCGTGCTCTCAAGTTTCTTAGTCTCGGTTATTCTTGTTCTAGTTCTGTTGACCTCATGTCTTCCGATAAGTCTGATGTTTCTTTGATTCGTTTCAATGGCAAGAACTACTCTGCTTGGGCGTTTCATTTCAGGATTTTCGTCAAAGGTAAGGAGCTGTGGGGACATGTTGATGGCAGTAACCTAGCTCCTGACAAAGACAAAGACAAAGACCGACACGCCAAGTGGGAAGTCAAGGACGCACAAGTTATGGCATGGATTTTGGGATCCGTTGAACCCAACATCATCTTGAACCTTCGATCTTCTCAGATTGCAGCTCAGATGTGGACATACCTGAAGAAGGTCTACAGTCAACAAAACACTGCTCGTCGTTTCCAGCTTGAACATGAATTGGCCACTCTCCAACAGGATAGTCTTTCTATCTCTGATTTTTACTCTAGATTCACTAATCTTTGGGCTGAATACACTGATATAGTTTATGCTGACTTACCATCCGAAGGTCTTAGTTCTATTCAATCTGTCCATGAAACTACTCAGAGGGATCAATTTCTAATGAAACTAAGGTCTGAATTTGAAGGCACCAGATCCAATCTTATGAACCGAGAATCTGTCCCCTCCTTGGATACATGCCTAAATGATCTTCTTCGCGAGGAACAGCGCCTTCTTACTCAAACCACCATGGAACAACGACGATCTACATCTGTTCCTGTAGCCTATGCAGCACAAGGCAGGCCACGAAGCAGGGATATGAGCACTGTTCAGTGCTTCTGTTGCAAGGGATTTGGTCATTATGCTGCAAACTGTCCTCGAAAATTCTGCAACTATTGCAAAAAGGATGGCCATATCATCAAGGAATGTCCAACTCGACCCCCCAAGAAATCGGAGACAGCATATACTGTCTCAGTTGGCTCTTCTAGTGCGGGTAGTTTGGTGAATACAACACAAAGTGCTCCTGCTCCTGCTCCCGTTTCAGTCCAACCCGTGACCCCTGACATGATTCAACAAATGATCATTTCTGCATTTTCAGCTTTAAGACTCTCAGGTAAACCCTTCACTACATCATCTCCTTGGTACTTTGATTCCGAGGCTTCCCATCATATGACAAACAATGCTGCTTCTCTTACCAATGTAAACAAATATTTTGAAAATCTCAAAATTCATACTGCTGATGGCAATCATTTACCTATCACGGCCACTGGTGATGTTTCCTCCTCTCTCACTGATGTCTTCGTATCTCCCGGTCTTACCACCAATCTTGTGTCCGTCGGTCAGTTAGTTGATAATGATTGTAAAGTAGAGTTTTCTAAATCTGGTTGTGTTGTGCAGGATCAACAGTCAGGGCGGATGATCGCGAGGGGGCCTAAAGTGGGACGTCTTTTTCCTCTTCAATTTCCTTTGTCTTCTTTTTCTTTGCCTTTTGTCGCTTGTAATTCTGCTCATGTTGATTACCGAGCGTGGCATAAATGTCTCGGACATCCAAACTCTAATGTACTTCATGCTTTATTGAAATCTGGTTTTCTTGGGAATAATGAAACACCATCTCTTAGTGTTGTTCAGTTTGATTGCAATTCTTGCAGACTTGGCAAAAGTAAAACTCTACCATTTCCTTTTCACACACCGCATGTTGTCAAACCTTTCGATCTGATACATAGTGATGTGTGGGGTATGGCACCAGTCACTTCGCATGCTAATTACAAATACTTTGTCACTTTTATTGACGACTATAGTCGTTTCACATGGATTTATTTCCTTCATTCCAAAGACAAAGTATTTTCTATTTTTAAGATTTTTCATGCATATATTCAGACACAATTTTCGGCCCATGTCAAAATCCTTCGTTCTGACAATGGGGGTGAGTATATGTCTCATTTGTTTCAGGACTTCCTACAGAATCATGGCATCATCTCTCAACGGTCTTGCCCTTCGACACCTCAACAAAATGGAGTGGCTAAAAGGAAGAACCGTCACCTTCTTGATGTGGTTCGCACTCTTCTGTTAGAATCTTCCACGCCCTCTCGATTTTGGTGTGAAGCTCTTTCCACTGCTGTCCATCTCATTAACAGATTGCCTTCTCCCACATTGAACCATGACTCACCTTTCACCAGGTTATTTGGTCACCCTCCAACTTATTCTAACCTTCGTACCTTTGGTTGTGTCTGTTATGTTCATCTTCCTGCACATGAACGCACAAAACTTACGGCTCAGTCAATTAAATGTGCTTTTCTAGGATATTCAGTACAACAGAAAGGTTTTCTTTGCTATGATCCAAATCTGTGTCGCATTCGAGTTTCTAGAAATGTGATTTTTTTCGAAAATCAATATTTCTTTTCTACCCATCAGGATCATGTTTCTCCTTCATTTTCTGTTTTGCCTATGTTTCCTAACTCTCTTGCAGATCCAGTCCCTTCTAAACCTCTCCTAGTGTATCGACGACGCTCCACCGCCACTTCCCACCAACCTTCAGCACCTCCTGAGCCCCCTCAAGCTTCTTCCCCGACTGTTGTGTTTTAGCACCTGCACCTCCCTCTCTCCGACTCAGTACTCGGGTTCGTAGACCCCCAGATAGGTTTGGTTTCTCTTCTCCTTCATCCTTCACAGCCACTTTGTCGTCTATTTCTCTTCCTTCATCTTATAAACAGGCAATGGAGCATGAGTGTTGGCGAAAAACAATTGAAACCGAACTTCTCGCACTTGAAGAAAACCAAACATGGGATGTTGTTCCATGTCCCTCCTCCGTGAAACCCCTTGGCAGTAAGTTCGTGTTTTCTATCAAGCTTAATTCCGATGGGTCCATAGATCGTTACAAAGCTCGGTTAGTGGCACTTGGCAACAAACAAGAATATGGTCTCGACTATGATGAGACCTTTGCACCGGTCGCCAAAATGACCATTGTCCGAACTATACTCGCTCTTGCTGCATCCCAATCCTGGCCCTTACATCAAATGGATGTTAAGAACGCATTTCTCCACGGTGATCTCAAGGAAGACGTTTACTTGAAACTTCCCTCTGGTATGCCCACTTCCTCACCTACTGATGTTTGCAAACTGAAACGTTCTTTGTATGGTTTGAAGCAGGCACCAAGAGTATGGTTTGAGAAGTTTCGATCCACTTTGCTTAGTTTTTCTTTCACTCAAAGTCAGTATGACTCCTCTCTTTTTCTACAAAGGACATCCACAGGTATCGTCGTCCTCCTTGTTTATGTGGACGATATCGTCATCACTGGCTCTGACTTGGAGGCAATCTCTGCGGTTCAGACTTTGTTGAATTCTACATTTCACATGAAAGATCTTGGCCAGCTCACCTATTTCTTGGGTTTAGAGGTGCATCATCGGCCGCACGGTCTCCTCTTGCATCAACACAAGTATAGTCAAGATCTGGTTCAGCTAGCCGGTCTCACCAACGCTACTTCGGTTGACACCCCCATGGAACTTAATGTGAAATATCGACGTGACGAAGGGGAGCTTCTTGAGGATCCTACTACCTATCGGAAGTTGGTTGGTAGTCTTATCTAACCATTACCCGACCAGACATCTCTTATGCTGTTCATACCGTCAGCAAATTCATGCAAGCACCGAGGCATCTCCATCTATCTGCAGTCCGCCGCATAATTCGCTACATTCTTGGGACACCTACTCGTGGCTTATTCTTCCCTTCCGGTTCTTCACTTCAGCTACAAGCCTATAGTGACGTTGACTGGGCTGGCTGCCTAGACACCAGGAAATCTACTACCGGCTGGTGTATGTTTCTTGGTGATGCCCTTATCTCTTGGAAATGCAAGAAGCAGGACCACGTCTCCAAATCATCTACTGAGGCCGAGTACCGAGCCATGTCTGCAGCATGCTCCGAGATCATTTGGCTGCGTGGTCTCCTCACAGAGCTCAGTTTCATTCCCGTACATCCTACTCCACTCCATGCTGACAACACTAGTGCCATCCAAATTGCCGCAAACCCAGTCTATCACGAACGCACCAAGCACATCGAGGTTGACTGTCACTCAATCAGGGAAGCCTATGATCATCAAGTCATCACTCTTCCACATATCTCCACAACTTTGCAGATCGCCGATATCTTCACAAAATCCATGCCACGTCAGCGCCATCATTTTCTCGTTAGCAAATTGATGCTTGTCGATTTACCAGCATCAATTTGAGGGGGGATGTCAAAGGAAATATCAATCTACACAGCAGATTTACAGATTTACAGCTTTACAGATTTATAGATTTACAGATTTACAGCTTTGCAGATTTACAGATTCTGACTAATATCTACGACTTTGGTGATATGTGATTATCTGATTTATTCCTTCCTTAATTAGGATATATTAGCTGTACAGTATATTTAGATAGATGTATATATGGTAGGGGTTGAAGATCAGCTTGTATTTCGTCCCTAAATAGCTTGTAATCTACCTATATAATGGGCAATTGTCAATGAAGAAAGGCAGACTTTTTCAAAAGCTCTCCAAAAGGCATCCACCACCCTTTTCTAAGAACTTTTCTTTTGAAAATATGATATTATTTTTATAGGCAAATCTGGAAACTAAAATTTTTGTAAAAAAAGCTGGGTTGCAGCATACAACTGATTGTAATGACATTGAAAGTTGTTTTATTATATGGTACCTCATATGGGGTCAATATGGAATGAAGAGCTCCTATTAAAAATGCATGCTGATAGACACCAACCATTATCGCCAGGTCGGTGTGTGTGTGTGTGTGTTTTTTGTTTTTGTGTGTGTGTGGAGGAGAGTGCGATATTCCGTCACCACAGTTTTTACCAAAAAGTTAAGAAACTTCTCTCTACCATGGTATTTAATAATGAGTGTCAATCAAAGTATGTTTTTATTAACATATAATCCCTCTTGGTTCCAAACACCATATGCATAAGAAATAGGAAAATGTATTCCAATAGTAAAACTATGACCCAAACAAAAAGTACATAAATACTGCTAGATGTGAGAAGAAAATTGAGTGTCAACGGTGTTGAGCACTGAATTTTCTAGAATATACAGTGTCTTATTACACACACACGCACACACACACACACACACACACACACACACACACACACACATATATATATATAGAGAGAGAGAGATAGGTGAAAATAATAAAAATGAGACGAAATCCTGAAAACTAATGATGTCTGGATATATGATTAGTAGATACAAAAAGTCTAAAACTATGACATAGAAAAAACTTGCCTATAACTAGTCAAGATTGCAGTTTCCGTTCTAAGCATTCGTAAAATAGATGTAGGAAGAAGAAATTACCTGCGTCCAACGAAGATGGTAAGCTTTCTAATGAGTAAACATGAGAAAAAAGATATCTGTTTCACATAGAATTGATAGTTGACTTTGTTCAAGATTTCGTTCATCATTTAGGAATGTATTCTGCCTATCACCCGCAATCTCCAATCTCTCTATCTTAATCTTGTTCTTCCCCATCTCAACACTCTTTCTAGTAACATAATTACTCTCTATTACTCAGACATCTCACATGAGCACATATTACCTAATTCACACTTTATGAAAGCAGGATAATTGCAGAGATGCTCTTTAAATTGAGGGTTCTGGATTACTGAAAATGTAAAAGAACGAGAACAAAGGGAATGCTTCTTATGAAATCAGGTTGCAAGAAACAAAATCCAATTCTTGATTTGATAAAAGAAGTTAGTGAATGGGTTTTGTTCTTGTTGAAATCACATGTCGAACATCAATTGATAGGAATAACAAATAAAGAATAAATTCCCATTATTGAAAATGTGATAAGACTGAGGTGGGCTTTATCAAATGCAAAAACAACAACAAGGAAGGCAATAAATTCTACCGGATTGGGTCTGCGAAAGAAAATTCACAATTCACAATTCCAGTAGTATGAAAATCCGATTGCCTACAAAAGAAAGTATGAAATCCCAAATAACTGTTCTCATAAATAATCACTATCTCCTAAAAGAATGAATAAGGCAGACAATGAATTCAATTTAATCAGGTCACAATACATAAGACCAATTGACAATTCCAGAGGACAAGTGTTTTTTTTTTTACACATGCACTCACACCCCACCCACACCCCTACACTCAAACCACAATGGAATTTCACCACAATGGGTACTCAAATCCATGATCTCATGTTGAGACTCTTGTGAGTCTACCACCGAGACATGAGAGAGGACCCTCAAAGGACAAGTATGATGGGCTGTTTTCTTTTCAATAATTAATCCAAAATGGAACTGAAAAACAATTCTAAAGAGAATTTTGGAAAAATTCCAAGACACCCTTAGATGATTTGTACCTCGAAAATTGGTATTTTCACTCATGTGGGTCACAATGTATAAAGTAAATTGGCCATTCAAACAACTTTTTCTACGCGGCCATTCATCTTATATGTTGGTGGCCTGATTTTAGAGAAGTTCTAAGAGTGGAACATGTGCCTGCATGTGGATGGCAGGGCTTCCATTTGAAATTAGCAAACCCCAATATTTTCCTCTGCAAGAAAGTCAACAATACAATTAAAAGAACTACTGGGATTCTACACATGAGATTTCTCAGAAGCAAGAGCACAACCTTAATTCATTCAAGATAGAGCTCAGCTTCAAAGTGGGACTGCACTTCCTAGTGGCCTAAGAGATAGCATTATAGAGTCTCTGTTTGTTATCAATTCACGAAAATCTCCTCATTTGTTCTAATAGCCAAGAACTTCGCTCTGTTCGAGGACCCCTTCCCCATTAGCTTGAAAAGACAAATTGGATCTTGTTTTTGCCATCCTTAAGCATGCCTCTAATCCTGAACTTCTGTCAGCATTAAGAAACGATCATATAACAATTTAAGAAATCATCCCGAGAACTGATCACCTACAGGCAAGGTATGACACCTTATGGTGTTGTATCCCACCAGCATAGTACATACTGCTTGTGTATAACAGCAGTACTACGAAAATGGTAGTCATCACCATGAAGATCACCTGGCACAAAAATCAGGCCAGTCTGCTCATCAGGTGGGCCATACCATTGGAATCAATGGACAGATGACAGCCTTACTCAACAGACAGGTTTGACCCACCTATTGATCTGATCAGCCTAATTTTTTAGAAGGGGGGCATATATTTTTTCATAGTACTGATTTCCTACACAAGTGGCATGTTGGCAGGAAAACTGTTATGGTACAAGAAGTTGCGATACCACTGCTGGTAGTTGATCAATTCTCAATCATCCTCCCAACACTGTTCAATAGGCTGTGATGATCAAAACCAAAGTTTCTTACAAGAGAATGCAACAAGCACTGGAATCCGTCTAAGAAATATATCAGAAAAAAAGAAAAAAGAAAAAAAAAGAATTCAAAATGAAGTAAAAAAGAAGAGAGAAGTTGAGTATTAATCTAGGAGGTCCTATAACATATGTACATTGTCAGTTCTTGATGCCCTGTGAATCTCCATTGCACTCCTGAATTAGAATTAATTGAAATGATAATAAGCCTCCAAATAATAACTTAGACATTTTTCTTGCAGAGTTCCTAAAAAGCTCTGATCTTGGATTTTATGGAACGATGTGTAGTTCATAGCGAATACGTCACTTCACCACCCTTTGGGTTGTTTGTTTGCCAAATTCCTATGTGTAGGTGTTTGTTTAAAAAAGATTTATGGCTTATATATATAAGGTCAAATACACTAGTTAGATGCATGTGTTATATCCATGCCATCCATTCATTTTTTTCATATCATATTAGTCATGAACTCAAAAATAGAGTAGATCCAAAGCTCAAGTGGACCACAACAAAGGAAGCAGTGGGTGGGAGTAATCACACCACCATAGAACCCACTATTTTCTGTTGTGTTGGTTACTCCCACTGCTTCCTTTGGTGTGGTCCACTTGAGCTTTTGATTTACCTCATTTTTGGGCTCATTTCCTAAAATGATATGATATAATGAATGGACGGTGTAGATATAACACATACATCATGGTGGGGCTCACAGAGTTTTTGCTTCTACGAGGTGGAGCGAGATAAAATTCATCTTCCGCGAATATTTCAAACAGCCTCCTCGCGTATCAATACGCTTTTACCCAGTTCAAAACTAGTACACGGAGCCAAACAGGATGCAAGTAGTTGGGCCATTTTAGCCGCCACAAGTACTTTCTGCTACAGAATAGTTAAGGAAAATAGAAAATCATGCTTTTGCGGTAAAAATTGGGAAATTAAAATGCAAAGATGGATAGGTTTAATTGAGAAGTGCGATACTTACAGAGGGAGGGAAGAGGAATGAAGGAAGGAAGGAGAGCGTTGATGCTATCTCCTCTTCAACCCCAACAGATGACCACACCCTTTGCCTCCTCTCGCGGATTCGGATTCGGATTCGGATTTGGGATATCTAATCTGGATATCTGGGATGTGTGCTATGTAGTGCCAATCCTCGCCTTTCTCCTTCTCGCATCGCTTCTCTAATTGGGGACAGCCTTTGATTTCTAGAGTTTGGAGGTTTGTTAGGAGTTGCAACCCGGATGGCAAACACCCCAATTTATCACAACGGTAAATGTCCAAATATTGAAGCGAGGAGAGGTTTCCTATCCACTCCGGCAGAGCCGTTAAGACTTTTCAAACCCCAAATACTTAGGTCTTCCAGTGTTGTGACATGTTTTAGCCCTTCCGGCAAACATGTCAACTTATCACAGTCCCAGATGTTAAGATATCGAAGGGACATTAGGTGTTGCATATCCTCTGGTAAAGAAGCCAGCTCCGGACATTTATTAATGTACAAGGATTGAAAGGCAGTGAGGTGTTGCAGGCCCCCCATCAAACTCGTTAGGCTTTTACAACCATGAATGGCAAGATCTTTAAGAGAGCTCAAGCCTTGTAGTCTCAAGCACGTTAGACCTTTGCAGTCTTGAATATGTAGCTTCTGAAGAGAGGTGAGGTTTTGTAACTCCTCTGGCAATGATACCAGCTCATCACAATCATCAACAGAGAGACTCTAGAGCAGCAAGGTTTCCAAGCTCCCCCGACACAGACTCAAGCTTTGGGCATCTCCAAAATTTCAAAGACTCTAGAGCAGCAAGGTTTCCAAGCTCCCCCGACACAGACTCAAGCTTTGGACATCTCCAAAATTTCAAAGACTCTAGAGCAGCAAGGTTTCCAAGCTCCCCCGACACAGACTCAAGCTTTGGGCATCTCCAAAATTTCAAAGACTCTAGAGCAGCAAGGTTTCCAAGCTCCCCCGACACAGACTCAAGCTTTGGACATCTCCTAATGTCTAGGGTCAAGAGACGGGTATGATTTGGGAACAACCCACCTGACAACGACCTTAGCTCCTTGAAATTTTCAATCATCGAGTACGAAAGCGAGGTTAGGTTTGCCACTGAACCTAACAACATCTCATTACTATCAGTCAATGTCAATTCTTTCAGAGACTGAAGGCATGGAAGTGTTGTTAACTTTGGGCATCTGAAGACAGATAATCGGTTAAGGCAGGGGAGTACTTCTCTTCCGTTGAATCCTGACCACTCCTCTAAATTAGGCATATCTTCCAACCTGAGTTCTTCCAGTGACGGGAATCCCTCTGCAACATTGTCCCCATAGAAATGGTTGCCAATAGATTTCACAGCATGCATTCCCACTATCTCAAGAACCTTAAGCAATGGTAATTGGCCAAGCTGGGGGAGCTGTTCGCATCTTCTGCAATTGAACAGTGAGATTTCAACCAGATTCGAGAGCAATGAAGAACTCATCCAAATAGGAAATCTGACACCCACGTACCCTTCAACCTCCAACCTTTTGAGATTCGGATGTGGTTGGAGACCTTCAAGGGTTTCCTCAACATTTCCTGCCAACTTAAGATCAATATCTTGACCCCATGAACCCCATGAAAAGTGTAACTTTTGAAGGTTTGGCTTCTCCTTCAAGTTAGCTTCCTGTGCATCTGCTCTACACATCACGTTCTCGAGGTTTCGAATAATCAAGCTTCCTCGAAGGTTTAGGTCTTGCAGCTCTTTTATACCACATCCTCTATCCTTACCAATGATGAATATTGGCAAGGTCTGAAGGAACTTTAATTCTCCCATATTAGCTGGCATATGGGTCAATTTATAATTATACCCATCTATTTCAAGATGTCTTAAGCTAGTCATTTTGCTCATGTCCCTGGGTAACTCTGCAAGATTATAACACCACAAGAGTCTCAAGGTTTGCAGATGGGGAAGGCTGCAGATGGATTCAGGAAGGGCTGCTATTTCAGTATAAGACAAGTCGAGGTATCTTAGTTGTTTCAACTTGCCGATTGAAACCAACAACTCCTTAGTAACATTGGCTTTGCTTAAATCTAACACGCGTAAGCACGTAAAATGTACGAAATGATTACGAGGGATGCTGAAACTCTCTCCTTCAAGCAGCAGTAGTGTTCGCAAATGGTTTACTTTCTTTAAGGCCTTTGGGAATGTTCGGACCTTCCAGCTATACCCACACTCCAAGGACAAACAGCGAGATTTATTTTCGATGCTCTCTGCATTATCGACCTGCACAATCGAGCATTCAGTCCCTGCAACAAAGCGTGCAAGATCATGCATGAGGTCATGCATCTTGCAGCATACTATATTCCCATCATCGTCTTTCTCAACATCTTGAAAGAAGGACCGCCGTAATAGATTATTGAAATACTCTCCACCGATGTTTTCCATGTGGTTGCTTCCGAATGATGATTGAATGAAACCTTCGGCCATCCAAAGTTGGATAAGTTTATCCTTTTTGATTTTATAATCTTTTGGAAATATTGAACAGTATGCAAAGCATTTGGCATTGCTTCAAATGAGATGGCAGATGATAATAACTCAACCTTAGAGCAGGTAAAATGGGATTATTTTCTAATTGTATATTCCAAATTTCACTTTCTTTGACAAACAACCACTGGCTTTCCTCTGTTTTAAGGTACATCAAGCTTCCGAGTGCTTTCGCTGCCAAAGGAACACCCCCGCACTTCTTCACAATTTCCTTTCCAAGCATTACTAGGTTTGGATGTTCTCGTCTTCCATGCCCAAACGCCCGTTGCCTGAACAGAGACCAACAATCATCATCTGATAATGTTGGCAAACAGTGTGAAGGGAGAGTGCCCATGAGTAGAGCAACATTTTCAATACGGGTAGTTACTATGATTTTACTACCCTTGGCACCTCTGAGAGATTTTTTCAGTGAATTCCACTTCTCAGGATTTTCCTCCCACACATCATCCAACACGAGTAAAAACTTCTTCCCACTTAGCTTTTCTTGGAGGCCACGCTGCAGTGATTCCATGCATTCGAGATGACATTTGCTACTGGTTGCTAATTCAATGATTAATTTTATTACCCTCATCACATCGAAATTGTCCGACACAAACCCACATCCTTAGCTCGAAATGCTCTTCTACCATCTTGTCATTGTAAGCAAATTGTGCGAGTGTAGTCTTCCCAAGGCCCCCCATACCGACTATGGGGATGATCGAGACATCTTCTTGAGTACCAACGTGAATCAACGACTCTACAATCTTCTTCTTATCTTCATCTCTGCCAAAAACGTCCGACTCAATCAAAGAGTCTGTTTGCAGTCTCTCTTCAATATTGACTCCGTCTCTCAAATGGAACTTCCTCTCCTCTGCAATTGCACATAATCTCTCCCCAATCTCCTTTATCCTACTCCCCATCTTCAGGCGAAATACAAGTGAGTTCGGAAGAGAAAAGAAGTTGCGCACCCTATTCATCATAGCAGGCCGTGTCCTCACTTTCTGCCGAAAAGCTTCTGTTAAGAACTCATCTATCAAGTCATCTGCATCATAGGCCACGCCCTTTAGCTTCAGTAGCCAATCCCTCAGCGCCTTGCTCTGCACTTGCTGCTTGTCTGCATCTCGAAGTACTGCTTTGATTGTCAACAATGTGCTCTCCAGCTTCCTCAATTCTTTCTTGACACCCCCTGCTGTTTGAAACTGTTGCAGAAGTAGAGAATTCAAGTTCCCCACCATTGTCTCAACAAGAGTGGAGAGAAATACTTCTGCCATCTTTTCTTGGTACTGCGAAAATGTCAAAGAACTGAAAACGGTAATAAATATGGAATGGAAAATAATCAAACTGTGGACCTATATGCTATTTTCCATCAAGTAAGAGAAAAATGAATAAAAATGCAAACATAAAGAAAGTCAATGGAAAGCACCAAGATGCCAATGCTGTGGCGTTAATAACATCAATGTGATTAGCCAATTTCCTTGAGATTAATTGCTCATATTTCAATAGGAAAGTAAGCTCTCGGGCTAGAATACCTCAAATTGTGTTCACTGCAATCTCCACCATAGATATGTATGGTGACCATGATTGTAACTGGTCACTTGATGGGACCCATTTGGTCTCTTTTTTTTTTTTTTTGCTATGGGTTTTAGTGATGGGATACAATTCGAGGTACCACTAGATGGACTGAGGATTACCACATGATGTCAGGTACCAGAACAGGGAGAATACAACATTTCCGCTAGATTCATTGCTTAAATTCAAAGGTTTAAAATACACATGTATGAAAGGAACAAATGATCTCTTTGGGCAGGGAATCATCCGGCACAATCAGGACCAATTCAGGTGGGCCCGTATCTAAAAATCTATTCATGCCGAGCAGCTAATGACCTTGCAAGTGACGAAGGAATTCCATGTTTGATTCAAAGAAATCCTTCTCAGAAGAAGAAACTGGTTATGAGAAGAGATTGGTCAACCTTGACATAGATTTTAGAGATTTTTGCGTTCAGCCACCTCCCTTTTGGGCCATAAGCCCAAAATGGCCCAATTTTAAACTCTTTCTGAAAAAACAGCTGCCTTTTCCATATATGACTTTTGACTAACAGAACGTTGCCTGTCCAAATAGAAAATCGGATCCATGCAGTCTACGGATGAAACAACACTAGCCCACCATTGAAACATTTATGCCCACCATGATATTTTTGAGAAATCCACCCCGCCCCCCATTTTCTTTAGCTTATTAAACTCAATTTCCCACTCTGATAGAAATCCGTCCCGTGCACTAGTTTTTCCAACTTATTTTAGTTGGTGGGCCCAACATGATGAAGATCCAAAATTAAAATGGACTACATGGCTTGAAACAGTGGCATTGAACACCCAATGTTATAATGGAGGAGTTTCAAAAATTCATGTAGTCCACCATGATGTTTTTGAGAAATCCCACCTATTCACCATTTTTGTTATCTTATTTTAGAGGGTGAGCTCAAATATGAGACAATCCAACACTCAAGTGGACTGCTCGAGGCAAAACAATGGTATTTAAAAACTATTTAGAGGAGCTCCAAAAATTCATGTGGCCAGCATAATGTTTTTAAGAAATCTAGCCACTCTAACAATTTCACCATCTCATTAGGGGATGGGCCCAAATATGAGGCATATCTAACACTCAACAACCACATGACTTGAAACAATGGTATTGGACTCCCACTGTTGAAACCACACCGGTGCACCTTTTGAAACATAAATTTCTCACCCTGATGGGACTCAGATTGGGTACTACCCCCACCAGGATATATGTGTTTTATCTACTCTTTCCATCTATTTTGACCGATCATTTTAGAGTATGAGCGCAAAAAGGAGGCATTTCGAAGGCTCAAGTGAACCACACTACATGAAGCAAGGGGATTCAACACCTGCTGTTGAAAACTTGTTGGGGACTACAAAAGTTTTGTATCAAACTAATATTTATGTTTTCCCTTCATCTAGATCTATGTGACCTTATGAATATGTTGGATGGCAAATAAACATCATGGTAGGCGTCATTGTCACCATTACTTCTTGTAGTGTGGTCCACTTGAGCATTTGATTTGCATACTTTTTGGGATCTTGCCCTAAAATGATCCGGCAAAATGGATCTAACACATACTTCATAGTGGGCCCCATAGAGCACCCAAGAGGACGGTCCATCTCTAGCTAGGTCCTAGTGGGAATCGCACCCAATATGCATCCACTTTGATGTTTTTGAGAAATACGCCCTCCTGGCCATTTTTGTTCGCTCATTTTAGGTATAGGCCCAATTATGAGGCCCAATAATCTTTTGAAATATCTACCCCACCAATCATTTATCCATATGATTTCAGGGGTGGGAATGACCTTATGGCCGGTTTGGATGGCATATAAACAACGTGGTGGGCCATGGGAAGATATCAGTTGTGGCCATTCAATCTCCACTGTTTTCTTCAATGTGGCCCACCAAAGATTTGGATCTGCTTCATTTTTGGGCACACCCACTAACATTAGTTGTTAAAAAAAATGGATGGTTGGGTTGAATTTCTCAAACTGTATCATGGTGAGCCCTACCTCCATCACGGGGTCAGGCAATTTAGATGGCATATAAATATCACAGTGGATCCAAAAAGGTTTCAACACCAGGCATTGCGCTATTTCATCCTATGTGGCTCACTGAGTTTTGAATTTGCCTCATTTTTAGGCCACCTCTTATTATGGGCTGGAAAAACAGATGGATGGGGTGGATATCTCAAAAACATCATGATGAGTACTAGGTAGGTTTCAATGGTGGGCCTCATTATCCCCACTGTTTTCATTAGTGTGGTTGACTTGAGCTTTGGAACAGCCTTATTTTTGGGCTCATGCCCTAAAATGAGCTGGTAAAACAGATGGACTGTATGTATAAAACACATACATCATATGGCCCATAGATTTGTGGCACAGTACTACCGAGTAATCCAGTTAACATTCATGCATGATGCATGCATTAGTAATGAGTTTTAATTGAATGGCAGCCCTTGAAATGCTCAGGCCCACCATGATGTTTAAGACAATTTCACCCCATTCTGCCATGTCATTTTAGGGGGCGGGACAAAAAATGAGGCAGATCCAAAATTGAAGTATGCCACAAGGCAGGAAGGCGCGAACACCGGCCGTTCAATCATTTGTGGAGCCTACTGTGGGGCCATAGAAGTTTTGGATCAGGACAGTATTTTTGCATTTTCCGTTCATCCATATGGGAATGACCTTATGACCATTTTGGATGGCATATAAACATCACAATAAACCCTTGGAAAGTTACAATGGTACATATTTTCCTCTTTACTATTGCCTGCCGTGTGGCCAACTTGAGTTTTGGATTTCCATCATTTTTGGGCTCACACACTAAAATGATATGGCGAAATTGATGGCTGGTACCGTGGATTTCTTACAAACAGTGGGCCTCATTTTAAGGCTCACAAACTAAGGAGGCTAGTGTGCACAGTTCCGAATGCTTTTAAATGGGAGACTAACGGTTGATGATGGAGATTAACAGTGAAAACAGTAGATGGTTCTATAAAATATAATTTAAAAATAGGAGGTTTTCTTCTGCAGCACAAAAGACTGCGACCAATAGAAAAATCCCTAGATTTTAAGAGGCCTATTAGCTCCTTTTATTCTTATTCTTTTTTTATTTTTATTTTTATGGACCTGATGTAGGATGAGGATCAAGCATGTTCTTAACTGATGTAGAGCGGGTTGTGGGCACTTTTATGTCCAAGATGGATTAGAGAAGGCTCGATCAAATGCAGAAGTCATCAAGACCGTCAGAACCTTAAAACAGGCATATCTCACAAACCGGAATGAATTACTCGACGTACCATATATGATTTTGGGGCAGGACGAGCTACTTTAGCCTACCATATATGAGTTACTTTAGCCCACGCCGAATTTGCGAGATTCCATCATATTGACAACCGAATTCCATATTTAATTCCGTTTTTACTATAAATAATAAGTTTTAGTTTGATTATAACTCTTCATCTGTTGGGCTTTAGGAGCTGTGTCCAACATGAAAAGTTCTTAGAATAATTAGGAGAATAACGTGGTTAAGCCACATAGGATACTTAATAAAAAAGTAAATTTACTATTTACAATAAGTTACGAATTTTAGGGGGTTTTAGTTATAGTTTGCTTATGATTTCTCTCCAATTGCTTGGTATCCGTATTTAAAGGGTCGTGAACTCGTTTATTTTATTAATTAATTAAATTTCGAATTTATTAGAATTTATTTCTATTTTCTTGCTTTCTTTTCTCGTGGATTCGAAAAATCTCTGTGAGGAGTTCAGAGAAGCTCTATGGATTCAGAGTAGTTATCCTTGAGGAAGACGGTGATCGACCTCCTCACGTCCATCCTGTTGAGGGTCAAATATTGTATATTATCTCCTATTTATATCTTGGTTTTATGAACATGATAATGTTTAATGTTCTATTTTACTCATGTTTGTGTTGCAAGGTAAATTTAAGAGCTTGGATTGAAAAGGGTGCTAAAAGCATGGATTTGATGCTCAAGAATCACCAAGGCAAGGGATGGATCTTAGAAGGCCAAGATTGAAGAATTCATATACTAAAGATCCAAGAAAACTAAGTGAAGAATGAAGAGAATCAAATATTTGAAGTGAAAACAAACATATTCCTGAAAGTGTCCTGAAGAAGCATATTCTGGACCTCTGGATCATTATGTGAAATTGTGCAGAGTGAAGTCTATTTTGAAAAACTGCGTAAATTTAAGGCTGTTTCTAGATTTTTTTAAGTCGGTGCGAAGGGAGGTGCTACAAAACTATAAATAGGAGTCCTTAGGACGTCCTTATGAATCATCTAGGATTTGAGGAGTGGAGCAAAAATGTGGACAAGCCGTTGCCAAGAGTTTTTCTTACTTTTCCTTAATTGTTTTTATGTTTTTATTAAGAGATTCTACTTTAATCATGTCTATGGTTGGCTAAACCTCTTAGTTAGAGCTAGGAGGTGAAACTTGTAGCGTGATGAGATGTTTCTATTGCTTTGATTTATGTTTATAATGAACTTATTTTGATTTTAGTTTGATATTTAAGGAATACTTTCAGTTTTTAATGGTTTATTGTGACTTAAATTACAGTATATCTACAATAGCTTTAAGTATCTTCTTTGCATGTTTAAAGATTATGGGATTGGTAAATCTTGTTGTTTGTCATTGTCTCATGGGCATGGTTTGGTGATGGAATCCCTACTAATTATCATAATTCTCTTCTTTTGAGAATTAGGTCAAAGGAAATTCAGATTGATCTTAATTGCTATATCTTCCAACTGGATAAGATAAGACTCTGATTTCAGTTGTGTCCTTGAATCAAGTAATAGATTTCTCTCATCTCCACAAGTGGATCTTTAGAAATCCTAGTTCCTACCTTTGAATTCTTAGTTTTAATCGCTTTAATCACAATTACTCTCTCAATCACTTTAGAATTAGTTTTACATATTTTTCTAGTTCTACTTCTAGTTGTTTTCAGAATACTCACGAGATTAGTTCATGTGGATTCAACCTCGGTCTTACCGAGATTATTACTATATCGCGACCCTACACTTGGGGTTATGAACACCCCATTATGAATTTAAGGTCTAGATGACCCCTACATGTTGAGCATCAAATACACATCATGGTGGTGTCCATGGAGAATGGCCCCATCATGGATTTACATACGTGAATCTTGGTGGGCCATTGGCCACACCTTGGGTCCTAAATTGGATCCATACCATCAATGTTAAAGACAGATTGAAGCATGTGTGATCATGCTGTCCTTAAAGCGTTATTCGCCCCTTCTCAAAGTAATGGACACTGCTGATAAGTTGCATGCAATTTACCTTTTAGGATATGATGAGCCTGTGTATGGTTTTACATTTAGCAAGCACGAAGAAACTGCTAATGGAACTTTGCATACATAGTTTGCCGGCAGATTAAAAAACTTAAAGAAAAATTCCAAATCAAAGAAAAATTCAGAAAAGAAATTGCTAGCTTAGACTAATACACTAGTCTGTTTCTTGAGAACTTGCTGGTGCAGGTTCGTATTGAATCTTAGTGGCTTAATTAGAGAATTGTTAAGCTTTACTAGTTCATATGAGAGAATAATTCAAGTGGTTGATGATGGTAAAATGAACCATCCAAGCTTTGTTTATATACGCTAGCGTAGCTGGACGTTTTGGTCCATGGTCATAACTCCAAATGACCGTTTCTGACTGTTGCTGAGAAACTAGCCGTTATTTAGCAGTTTCTAACCATTTTAGAAATGGGAAAACCAGCTGCATGCTAGCCGTTTAGACTTAGTGGCTAACCATTTATGATTGTTGAGCTAGCCACATCTAGCAGTTTCTGCATGGTTCGGTTTATTACTACATCAGATTACACCATGCCTCTTAAACGGTTAATTTTAGCCCCCATGTAAGGTAGACAAGTCTCTCCCAGACCTCTTACCCGCAAAAGTCTAACCACCTGACCCATGGCCATTGTCACATCTATCTTACGCTGGTTCTCGAGGAATTGACCCATTTGCGACTAGGGCGAAGTGCAAAGTGTGCCACCAGGGCCTTTACAGCCACACTACACCCTACCTATTAAGACAAACTCATTTCCGATATGAGACTATTCCCAAAACACTAAAAATTGAATTTTTACAAACTTCTTTATATATATATATATATATATATATATATGAGATATGCTCACACACAACTAGTTGGACCGTCCAACTAGTTCTCTGAATTAATGCAAATTAATATTAATGAATGATGCCCATACAAAAGATACTTTAAAGAGGAAAAGGAGTTACTAGCTTGGGATGGCTCCACCACGGTGTTCATGTAAAATCCACCTCAACCATTAGCTAAGTTACCTAATGCTACACCCAGGGCTCTTAATTAAATCAGCCCCATCAGTGGTTCAGACCACAATGCTTACCCTGAAAATTGTTTCCCTTGGCATGGCCTCACTTGAATCATTTATGAGCCTTCATTTTAGTCATCAGGCCTAGAATCTGGTATGGAATCCAATGGTTGGAATGGATTTCTGGTGAGCCTGGTAACAATCAAGGGTGGACGTCTCTCCCAACTGTTTCTATTAATATGGCCCACTTGAATTACATATCAGCCTGATTTTTTGGCTCTGCACCTTGCACATGATTACACATCCAATGATCGGAGTAGATTTAGTGGTATGCATCACGGTACGCCCTGTGGAAATATAAAGGGTGGACCTTTTGGACGGTTGATTCCCAAAAACGTCCGACATTTCCGAGATTGGTGGGGGAGTGGATCAGTGTTATCTGGTAACAAAGCAGTGGGGTGCTTAACTGACCGTGTGGCCCACCTCCATGTATGCGCTGTATATCCACTCCATCTAACTGTTTTTACACATCATTCCAGTGTATGATCTTAAAAATGATGTAGATCCAAATTTTAAGTGGATCACAACACATAAAAGAGTAGACATTGAATACCCACCAATAAAAACCTCCCAGGGCCTATCCTAATGTTTTGTAGGCCCACCATGATGTATGTGTTTTATCTACACCATCCGACCATTTGGAGAGATCATTTTATGGCATGAGACAAAGAATGAGACAGATCCAAAGCTCAAATGCACCCCACCACATAAAACATTGGGAATTGAACGCCTACCCTTGAAAACATCTCGAGGCCACAAAAGTTTTGGATGAAGCTGAGAGAGAGGGAGAGTAATCTTTAATAAAAAGATTTTACATGTAATACTTATACATACAAATAACACCCTTCAAACAAACACCTAGTCATGAAAATCAGCTTGAAGTATATGTTCGACAGAGAATTTCAAGGAATATGAGAGTTATGCAGATTGTTTTTTGGGTGAGCTGACGGGTGGTTTTGATCATCTGACCTTGCAACCAAAGTGGGCTCCATCCATGAATGGATTGAGCAACAGGGAAGCGGATTGGCTGGTGTACCACACACCACCGAAGTGGCTGGTGTGGGTACGTGTTCTGTGAAGACGAGCGCTTACGCTCATCCAGCTCTGAGTTGCACGAACCGTTCAAAGGAGATTAAGGATACATGGTCCTACAATGATGTATTTATTATATCCACACCGTTCATACATTAGGCGAGATTATTTTAGAGCATATTGGCAAAAATAAGTCATATTCAAAGCTCGAGTGACCACACCACAAATAGCAGTGGGACAATAATTCTCACTGTTAAAACATTTTAGGGCCCACCATAATATTTATTTTCCATCCAATCTATTGGTAAGGTCACAAAGACCTAGATGAAAAGGGAAAAAAATATCATAATAATTGATGCAAAACTACTGAAGCCAAAGGATTTCAATGGTAGACATTCAATCCCTATTGCCACAAAAGTTTAGAATCAAGCTGACAATTGGGTAGTCTCTTCATTCAGATCATTTTGACATTATCAACGGGTTGAATGGAAAATAAACATTATGGTGCTCCCATGAAGTTTTTAATGGTGGGGATTTAATCACTACTGTTTCATGTGATATGGTCCACTTAAGAAGATATAAATCTAGTTCATTTTTTGGATCATAACTTAAAACGAGCTTTCAAAACGGTTGGACGGTGTGGATTTAAGGCACATACATCACTAATAAGCCTTGAAATTTGCATGGTGGCCCACTTGATTATTTGATTTTCAGGGTAGATTGAGCCAGTTGAACCTGGATCCTTTGGTCGGGCCGTAGACTCTCAGGAGTTTCAACACCCGGTCAAGGGTTCGGGTATCCATAGGTGGTGAAATTCCACTAGCGTGAGTGTGTGGGGCGTGTGTGCGTGTGTAAAAAAAATTAAAAAAGAAAAAGAAAAAAAAAAGAAAAAAAGAAAAAAGAGCCAGTTAGACCAGTCGCATAATCCACACCAGTGACCTCACACTCATGTACAACTGGTTGCCAATGATACAGAGGTAAAACCGCATTTTCTCAAAGATAGATAAATGGTGCTATTATAATCTGAATTCTTGTCAAGAGAATCTGCAATAAATTTATGAAATCACAACGAGATATCCACAAAAATAAAAACATAATATATATATATATATGGAAAAGGTACTATGCGCTCGAGCTGATGGGACCATCCCATGAGGTCAAGCTGTGTGGTCCCCACCGTGATGCGTTTCGAACATCTACCCCATCAGTCAGATGCACCATTCCATCATGGGCCTAGGTCTCAAAAATCAAGTCAATCCGTGACTTGTGTGGGCCACACCACATACAGAAGTGGGGAGGGGCCGTGCACCATTAAAACATTCATAATCATTTTTTGGGCCCACTGAGATGGCATGGCCCACCTGAGTTCCGTATACGGCTGATTTTTGAGATATCCCATAATTTAGAGGAGACCCATCAAATGCACGGTGTTGATGGTCGACACCCATCACGGTGGGGCCCACACAGCTCAACCTCACGGGAACTTATCGTGAGGTCGAGCGCATAGTACCTTTTCCCATATATATATATATATATATATATATATAAGTCGAATGCATCTCAAATTGTCATATACCAAAAAGGAGGTCCTTTTAAATTAACCAAACCCATCCATCCCATACATCCTAGCCATCCATTCAACTCAATCATCTAGCATAAGCCTCCAAATTCTCATTATGGTTGGATTGGCATGATTTTTGGAGCATTTTATTTTCTTGGTTGGGTGAGCTGGTTTTGGATTCTTTGGGTATAAATGCAACTAAAACCCATTATTTTTAATGATCCAATTCCTAGGAGCACTCCATGTGAGATAAGAACAGTTTTCTAACAGTGATTTAACATGGATGGTTAAGATCTTACCTTGGTATAATCACGATCGTGTGGATAGATTTCTGCAATAAATAACCCGATGCCGATCCTCTAAATCAAGAGGTTTCTCCCCGATCTATTGGAGGTAGATGATGCCAAGAGAGCACTGTCAAATCCTCTGATATATAAGAGAAGAGGATGGCGCAAGCCGTCCACACGGGTGGACCACACGACACTTGTGATGATCTAGAAGAAGTAAAGGGAATAAGAAGATTAAAAGGGAGAAGGAACTCTCTCTCTCTCTCTCTCTCTCTCTCAACACAGGTGAAAGCGCCCAAGATCTGAAAATAGTGATAACGTGGAAGGTAGAATGATGAAACTGTGGCCTATGTATGCTATTCTCCATTAAGTGAGAGAAAAGAGTGTCAAAATAGAAAAATAAAGAAAGCACATAGAAAGCATGTTAATGCTGGTGATTTTATAACATCATTTTGGTTGGCTGCCTTTTTTAATAATGCAGGATGTTGACTGACTTTTAATTGCTCATATTTTAAAGGAAGCTCTCCCTCAAGTACTGAAATTGTGTTCATCAACCTCCACCGTACACATTTTTGGTGATCGTGATTTCAACTGTTCACTTGATGGGATCCATTTGATTAGGAACAGTTGAAATCACGATCACCAAATATAAAGTGGAGAGCATGGGTCCCGCCAAAATTGCAATTTATGGCTTAATCCAAAATCCTGATATTGGATCCTCTAAACTCACTTAACCTGTTATATTATGCATAACAATCGATACTAACACTCGGGTAGCTGCTTAATATGCATTCTGAAATAAATACAACCTCTGCTTCTTCGTCTACTCAGACAAACATTTGCCAATGCAATAGAAGGATAGAGCTACAGATGGTCCCCTGACATAGATTTTAAGTCCTATTAGCCCATTTTCTATTTGGAGCCTGCCCTTGTGCTTGACTATCTATATTTGACTAGGCCTTCGTGGCTCGTGGGTGGATCATCTTATCCATCAATTTCATGAATCTTATGGTTGATGGGAACTGTATAAATATTAAATCAATTGGGTGATCCTATACATCCAAGTAATAGCCTTCAAATGAATGGCTAATCATAAAAATCGGCCTAAAGTTCACATTCAATGGAGAATATTGGGTAGTTAGGATTCTCTAGTCAATCTTTTTTTTTTTTTTGGTGGAGAGCTGATGGGTTGTCTTGATTATCTCACCATTCAACCAAGTGGGCTTCATCCATGAATGGGTTGAACAACAGGCAATTGGCCCTTAATTGTGTCGAAATTGAGAATTCATGTTTCACAATATTGTTTGAATAAAAGCAGAGAGAAACGCTTTGCCATCTTTTCTTGGTATCGTGAAAATGTCCAAAAACTGAAAATGGTGGGAGAAAAAGGAATCAAAAGAGAAGGCTAAAGAAGCAGCCAATGTTGTTTCTTTCATGAGAACAATGTAGTGGGCCACCTTCTAGATAATGCAGAATACTTTTGATTGCTCATATTTAAATAGGAAAGGAAGCTCTCCCTCAAGGACACCTCAAATAATATTCACTCCAATCTCCACCATGGACATGTATGGTGATCCTGATTGCAATTGGTCACTTGATGGAACCCATTTGGTTAGGGTTTTTGTGACCATAGGTTTTGCGATGGGATGCAATTTGAGGTACCACCATAGTCATGCATGCTTTATCTCATGTGCTCTGTGGAATAGGCCACAGCCCAAAAGCCTCAATGATCAAAATAATCTTGATAATCCGATCTGTAGCCTCTCTTCAACATAGATGGTGTAATTGTCTTACATGTGGCTGATCTACTGATTAGGATTGTTGGTCCAGTGGCCACTATGTAGAGATCCTAATTGTCTCATATATGCAATTTTTTACTTAAAGCTGCTGGTGATTTTCTCAACTAGTAACTTGATTCGATGCGCCTCTCCATCTTTTTATTAGAGGAAGCTGTTGGTGATTTTGTTAAAATAGTGCTTAAAAGGGTGTGTTGTTGACTTGACTTGCTGATCTTTACATGGAAGGATGAGTTACGGAAATACCCAGGAATAATTTAAAAAGTGGTACGGACAAGACAAGAACATAAACAAATATCCACTTACAATAATTTAAAAAGTAATACAGAAAGCCACTAACCCTGCAGAGCGCACCCAAGTTGGGAAATGAAAATATATTGTCAGCTGGATGGGATCACACCTCTGACCTCTGAAAATTTTAATATTGTGTGATGACTACTGGACGTTTGTTCTGGATCAGCACGGCCCACAACATGCACGGACTGGAGAACAGGGACCTTTCAAGTTGCAACATTTCAGATAGACGCAGGGCATACACCTGTATAAATGAACCAAATGGCCTGTTTGGGCAGAGGTCCATTTGGGCAACAATCAGGATCATGCCCTGATGGCAATTCAGGTGGATCCATATCTCCAACTCAGATTCCTCACGAGAAAGCAGGGTTTTAACCCCTTGATCACAATTTAAGCCAGGAAAACGCTGCTCCACATGTACAGATCTGATGTGAAGAGCATGGGGCCAGCCAAAATTAGGATTAAGGCTTAATCTTCAATCCTGATTTCGAGGGATCTCCTAAATTCTTGAAAGCCACTATTTTGGTGATGGCCCACCACAGTTAGTATTCCCACCCAAGCTGTTTGGCATCAGCAAATTTCAAGTTAACAGAAAGATACAGAACCAAACAGTAAACAGAATGGCGTATGCATTCCTTGAACATATAAGAAATATAGCACATAAAACCAACTCATTTGATTACTTGTAACAAACATAACAGTTAATATTACTACAAGAGACTTGGGTAGTTGCTTAATATGCATTTTAAAATAAACACAACC
Source organism: Magnolia sinica (assembly GCF_029962835.1). Lineage (NCBI taxonomy): Eukaryota > Viridiplantae > Streptophyta > Magnoliopsida > Magnoliales > Magnoliaceae > Magnolia > Magnolia sinica. The sequence continues at coordinate 19,444,643 of NC_080587.1, read as the reverse complement.
ATTACTTCTTCCCCTACTCAAACAAACATTCCCTGTTAATGATTATGTATTATAGATGGAGTTCTCTAACAAATAATTAACTAAAATGAGATCAAATCATTTTTAGGCATTTGTGAAACAAGGCATTAGTTGTTTACATATATAGGATCTCCTACATTTGTTCTGCATCTGGCCTTTGCTGCTACTGGGATTAACATCAGCTCTTCTGATGACCCCTGCCAATTCTTCAGCTGCACTTGCATGGATGTTTTCTTTACATTGTTTCTGTTGATCCTATGAGCATCTGCAACACAAAAAGAAGTTGATCACTAAAAAGGCCAACTAGGCAAGTGTGTGGGACATCTGAATGGTGCCTAAGATGGCACCCTACTGTGAAGATGACAATGTGTGGTGTGGTGTAAGGAAGCTCACCAATGATTCATATCCAACATGTAACTGTGCCCCACCTGATGAGTGGAATGGCATGATTGTACATCTGGTCATCTTGGCCTGTGGTGGCCAGCTTATTCACCACTCTCAGATGTCCCACACACTTGTTGAGAGGACCAAGAAGGGCTAGTTTGGTTACCATCAAATTTCTGTTCCAATAGGCTATTTTGGATGTATCTATCAAATTAAGGCCTACCTAAATAGGCTATTCTCCTGCAACCCACAATAGAGATTGAAGGACAATCACATGTGGTGGTCCTACACATTTGATGCACCGTCTCCTGTAGATTGATAGTGTCACATATGGCACATGTGAGACACTAAAAAATGGACGACAACACATTTAGCAGATGTGGGGGGCTTGAAGATGCACCTTAGATTAGCTTGTACAGTATTGCTTTTTTGGATGTCTTAAATTATCTATGGCCCTTTTTCTTAATCATGGCCCGCTCAACATGCTAGCCCTCAGGAGGGCTAAGTTTCAGCGAATCCATGTAATTGAAAATGCATGTCGGAACTCAAGAGAAGACTGATTTTGGACCAACCTCCAAAAAAAATTGAGATCAAGCTCTTCAACACCTATTGAGACAACGAATTTAATCGAGTCTTCCATAACAAAGCAGTACTTGTTGTGTTTGACAAGGCAAAAGCATATTATTTGGCCAGTCCAAATCTTCCATGATTACTGAATTAACATATGGGTTAGCTTGATTTTTGGACCATAATAGCGTGTTCTCATCTACAGCCACCACCTAATAAGTAGCTTGGATCTACATGTGTTACATTGGCACATATGCAGTAATCAATTACCCACTAGATCACTCATCATAATCACCTCGTGCTTCTTTTAATATCATAAAAGCATCATCTTCATCTAAGCCTTAGACCAGCTAATTGGTTGACTACACCAATTCTGTTCTGTAATCAATTCTATCAAGGATCATATCCTTGAGTGGCTGAAGATATTATAAACAAGTAAACATGTTAGAAAACTTCAGCTAAATTTTCTAAGCCATACATATGAATTGTACCCCACTTGACTCATTAACTAACCCCATTCTTTGTCTGCAAATTAGGCGCTAGCCCATGTATCAGGTGAGTCGTCCTGACTGAATTTCTACAGCATGAAGAAAGCTAAGTCAACATTAAGCTCAAGGGCTTTAGATGACCTAATCACGAGTTATTGATTCTTGGAAAGTTTTAAGTGCAAAGAAACGCAATGAAATCAATTATATTAGCATTCCTAGTTGGAACCCGTGGTTTAGAAGCTCCACTCTTGAAGAGTGTGGACCTCTTCAAGGGCTCTTGATCATGGCTTACAATCTTATATCTTATAAATACAGATAGAATTGTCATCCATTGTGAAGGTTGATCTTGATTTTGGGATGGAGATGGACTATAAAAATTTATGCAATAGTCTAGTGACTCTGTCACCAGGCTCTACCATGCGAAGACAATTTGCCCCTTTGATTGCATGAAAAGTTCTATACGATAAGCAGTTTGTCAGGATCTTTCGAGTACGAATAACAATAAAAATGAGGACATGGCTATAAATAGATGCCATTAACTCGTATGAAGTAATCTACATAAGTAGTTTTAGCCTATTCATGTGTGCCATGACTATAAACCATTTATCTTACAAGCATCTGTAGCATGTGCCAATTTGTCCACCTATTCATATGCCAGATGTGCCCCCATTGCCACTATATGTCTTCAAGCACCCCACGTTCAGCTAATATGCCTCCATGCATCTTCATGCAGTCCAAATGCATCAATGGCTACTATCAATCTATATGTACAAGCCTACATGCATGTGCTGTGAAATCTACCCTGACCACCAGGCGAGTCATCCAATTTTAGGCTTAGGCTAAAAATAATAATAATAATAATAATTTAAATAAAAAAAACAAAAAACAAAACAGCTCCATTCATGATTCATGTGGACACATTATTGGAATCAGTGCAAAAGGAATGCTCTCCCTGCAAACTGTTTCCTTTGGCTTGGTTCACCTGAATCACAGATTGGTCTGATTTTAGGCCCCACAATTAAATTTTGGAGTGGCATTTAATGGTTGGAGTAGATTTCATATAATCATATCATGGTAGGCCCTGTGGAATTCGAGGGTGGACGTCTCTTCTAACTGTTTCCTTTGGTGTGGCTAACTTAAATTATGGGTTTGGTTGATTTTTTATTTTTTATTATTTTTATTATTTTTTATTATTTTTATTTTTTTTTGCCCTAAGCCAAATGTGGGATTACACATATAATGATCAGAGTGGATTTTTAAATAAACATCAAGGTAAGCCCATTAGAAAATCAATGGTGACATGCATCTCCCAACTGTTTCCAAATTTCTGCTAAAAAGAATTTTTACAGAGGCCTGCCCTTGATTTTTAAGGGTCCCACTCACTGTGATGTGTATGTGAGACACTCCAAATATTAGATGTGTAATCCCACAGTTGTACCAGGGCCAAAAGTCAGGGTGACATGTGATTTAGGTGGGCCACACCAAAGGAAACAATTGGGAGAGAGACACTCACTCTTGATATAGAGAGTCGGCTGTGATGATTATATATATTAAATCCACTCCAAACATTAGGCTCCACACCAAAATTTAGTCTTGGGGCCAAAAATCAGGCCCAACAGTAATTCAGGTGGGTCAACACTGTTTTCAATCGTGTGGGCCGCCTAAATTATGAATGGGGCTTCTTTTTTTTTTTGCCCTGGGCCTAACACGGGATGATGCCAAGTAAGGTGAATTTCACATAAACATCACAGCGGCTTACTCGAGCCGCCAAGCTGTGCTCACCCGGGTTGACCCCACTTCCGTTAAGAAATTTAAAGGAAAGTACTCCAATGATAATTACTTAAATTAATGTGATAATTTATTGATAACCTAATTAATATATATATATATAGGGAAAAGGTACTATGCGACTTGACCTCACGATAAGCTCCCGTAAGGTCGAGCTATGTGGGCCCCACCATGATGCGTGGCAACCATCAACACCGTGCATTTGATGGGTCCCCTTTAAATTATGAGATATCCCAAAAATCAGCCGTATACGGAACTCAGGTGGGCCATAGCATCTAAAATCATGTGAAGACACCGTTAAAACGTATAAAAGCACTTGGTGGGGCCCACCTAAGTTTTGAATGCTGCTGAAAGTTGGTCTGAACCCTCATCCAAGTGGGACACACATAATGGATGGGCTGGATTTGCAAACCACATCTCAGTGGGCCCAAAAAATGATTATGAATGTTTTAATGGTGCACGGCCCCTCCCCACTTCTGTATGTGGTGTGGCCCACACAAGTCACGGATTGACTTGATTTTTGAGACCTAGGCCCACGATGAAATCTGACTGATGGGTAGATGTTCGAAACGAATCACGATGGGGCCCACACAGCTCGACCTCATGGGATGGACTCGTGAGGTCAAGCGCACAGTACCTTTTCCCATATATATATATATATATATATATATATATTGCTGGTTGTATATACTATAATAATGAGTTTGGTATTATGTAGAATTCCCTTATAGTTATTAGGTATTGTGTTGAGTCGAGTCAAACCAGCTGAACAATAAATACGGTCAATTTTATTTTCACATTTCTAACGCAAATTATTGTAATTTTCACATGACAACTATTTAAATTTTAAATTAATTCATTACATAGAACATTTTAAATTTTAAAATTGTTCATTAATTTTAAAAATAGCTTTATATATATATATATATATATATATATATATATATATAGTGATATATATATATATATATATATATCTTTATATATATATAGTGATATTTTCTTAACAAGATCATAAGAAAAACATCAAAATTTGAAAATCTCATGAGAATTAGCTAAGAACTACATTGTCACTAGCTTATGTGAGTCTTGAGCTCATAGTTTTCATCGCACCTAACCTTGCCTAAACCGGCTATATAGCTTATCAATGGACTGGGCTAGATGAACCGACCCAACCCAGCCCATATAGCACTATATTCCATTTTTAAACCTGGGGCTGCAACTACCCGAAACCAATTGACCCAAACTAAGTTCAGGTCAGGTTGTCAAGATCCTCAGGTTGGATTCGGATCGGAAAACACTAACCTGATTTGTATTTAGGTTGGGATGGATTGAGCACATTCAGGTTGGATTAGGTTGGATTCATGTTGGACACCACTGAGTCAGGTACAGATGCAGGTTGGGTCCAGTGAGGCCGGGTTGGGCTTGGGTTGACCTTCAAGCTGACCCAACCCACTCAAGTTGCACCCCGTACTAAACCTGAGTGTGTTTGTGCAGGTTGGATCTAGTGGGTCAAGCCCAACTGGATAATGGGTCACAACCAACAAGTCAAGATTGGGATCGGTCAGACCTGACCCCATTGAAACCATGAGTCACCCTCCCCAATCACCCCGAGCTGAGCCCAGCCCATTGGTCAAGGCCCACCATGATTAATATATGAATTTCACTCCATCCATTAGATGCGAGCCATAATTTAAGCCTAGGCCTAAAATTCAGGCCCAGCCACAACAAGAGACAGTTTCAAGGGCAATATACTATTTCCAACCAGGTGGTCCACCTGAACTACAGATGATGCTGATTTTCGAGAGTGGGCCAACTTAAGCCACTAAGCCGCCTTTTAAGAAAGATAACCATAGTCAGTGGAATGATACTTAAATTAATGAGGTAGCTTTTTGAAAAGTACCAGAATGCAAAACTGTGCCATGTAAAGCCACAGTTGGTGGCGCAGTTTGGGTGAATCCTCGGATCCATCGAGGTTGTCGTGGATCTTAACTATGGGGCCCACTGTAATGTATGGACCTTACATCCACACTTTCCATCTATTTTAACAGCTCATTTTAGGGTATGATTCAAAAAATGAAGCAGATAGAAATCTTATTGGTCAGTCTATTCTTACCCATAACAGGAACCATTGCCTCCATGGCTTTAAGACTCAGACGAGCCAGACACAACTCATTTGAGTCAACTCAGAATTGGTCAGACCTGAGCCGGTTCGATACCATGAGTCACCCTCCCTAATCACCTTGACCCGAGCCTAGCCCATTGGTCAGGGCCTGCCATGATTAATATATGAAATTCACTCGGTTCATTGGATGCCAAGCCATAATTCAGGCCTAGGCCTAAAATTCAGGCCCATCAACAGCAAAAGAAACAGTTTCGAAAGCAATACATTTTTTCTAACCATGTGGTCCACTAAACTATGGATGAGGCTGATTTTTGAGATTCATGTTTAAAAGAGGTGACTCTTATGCTGGTCCGGGTCGATTTCACATAAAAATGAGAGTGGCCTACTCAAGCCGCTAACGGACAGCCCTTTAAGAAAGATAACCATATTCAGTGGAATGATACTTAAATTAAATTAATGAGGAAGCTTTTTGAAAAGTACCCGAATGCAAAACCGTGCCATTTAAAGCCACAGTTGGTGGCGCGCGGTTTGGGTGAATCCTTGGATCCATCGAGCTTGGTCAATGAATCCTAACTGTGGAGCCCACTATGTAAGGGCCTTACATCCACACCTTCCATCTATTTTGACAGCTCATTTTAGGGCATGATCTAAAAAATAAAGAAGATAGAAATCTTAGGTGGACCATACCATAGGAAACAGTCGTTATTGAATCCCCACCATTAAAAACTTCATGGGGCTACTGGATCTGTCTTATTTTTTGGCTCAAGCCTTACAACGAGCTCACCATATGTAAGGACAGTTTGGATATAACACATACCTCATGATAAGACCCACAGAACTTGGTGACATGAAAACACCAGCCAATCCGCTTCCACCCGAGCCAGCCCAAACCTAAAACGAGAATGAACGATGAATGTAGATACATAATCATAATATATGTTGTACGTATGTCTGTATGTATGTACCTTTAACCCCACATTCCATTCTTAAATCCAAGCAACATCATGCTACGTCGTGTCAATCAAGCCAAACGTGATTACAGTTAAATGGATTCTGGGTCAGGTTCCTGGCGTTTTACTAAATGGTATGAACCATTAATTGATGAGGTAACTCTTAGACACGCTGTTCATCTTTGAGATCGGTCCAATCATACCATTCATCTTCCAGATCATTCCAATTAGACACTTAATCTTGGAAACGTTTCCAATTAGACAATTCATCTTGAAAAACCATCCAATTAGACTGTCCATCTTTGGGATTGGTCAAATTAGATCATTCATCTTCAAGACCTGTCTAATCAGATAGTTCATCTTTGAAATCGGCCCAATCAGATTGTTGATCTTAAAGGTCAGTTCAATTAAACCATTCATCTTGAATATCAATAAAATCAAACTGTGGATCTTCAAGATAGGTCCAATCAGACCGTCCATCTTTAAGGTTTATATCCAATCCTAGAGTTTCGTGAGTGTAAGTGGGTATAAGACTGTGTTTATGTGGTGGATATAACTTCTAGATGTATGAATCAGGCCATTTGAATACTCAGGTGGTCCCTACTCATGGCTTAATGGTAGACCCTGTGGGTTTCAAGACTGAAGTCACGGGTTTGAGTACCCACGTGGCGTGTGTGAGTACAGGGTATGTCTAAAAAAAGAAATAAAAAAGTGGTCCACATGCACCACAAGATTTTCATGATTTTGAAAATGATTTTACATGGTGTGGCCCATTTCATGATTTTGAAAATGATTTTACATGGTGTGGTCCACATGCACTACACAAACCTGCATGCATGCATGTGAAATCTAGGCTGCAGACCACCAGGCGAGTCATCCAATTTTAGGTTCAGGCTGTAAAAAAAACAGCTCCATTCATGATTCCAGTGGACACATGATCGGAATCCGTGTAGTAGGAATGCTCTCCTTGCAAATTGTTTCCCTTGGTATGGCCCACCTAAATCATAGACTGGTCTGATTTTACGCCCTACATTAAAATTTTGGTGTGACATCTAATGATTGGAGTGGATTTCTTATAATCATCATGGTAGGCCCTATAAAATTCAAGGGTGGACGTCTCTTCTAACTATTTTGATCCTTTGGTGTGGCTAACTTGAATTATGGTTAGCTTGATTTTTTTTTTTCTCTCTCTCTAAGCCGAATGTGGGATTACACATCTAATGGTCAGAGTGAATTTTTAAATAAATATCAAGGCCCTTAGAAAATCAAGGGTTAAATGCATCTCCCAACTGTGTTCCTAATTTATGCTAAAAAGAAATTTTACAGGAGGCCTGCCCTTGATTTTTTAAGGGTCCCACCCACTGTGATGTGTATGTGAGACACTGCAAATATTAGATGTGTAATCCCACAGTTGTACCAGGGCCAAAAATCAGGGTGACATGTGATTTAGGTGGGCCACGCCAAAGGAAACAGTTGAGAGAGAGACTCTCAATCTTGATTTAGAAAGTCCACTATGATGATTATATTAAATCCACTCCAAACATTAGATGCCACGCCAAGATTTAGTCTTGGGGCCAAAAATCAGGCTCATTGGTAATTCCAGGTGGCTCACACCAAGGGAAAACATTTTGGAGGGTAAGCTATCCCTCTACACTGTTTTCAATCGTGTGGTCCATCTAAATTATGAATGGGGTTTGCTTACTCGAGCTGCCAACCAGTTGCTCACCCAAATTGACCCCACTTCTGTTAAGAAATTTAAAGGAAAGTACTCTGATAATAATTAATTAAATTAATGGGATAATTTATTGATAACCTTTAAAAAATAAAAGGTGTGGATTGTATATACTGTAACAATGAGTTTGGTATTTTGTAGAATTACCTTATAATTATTAGGAATTGTGTTGAGTCGAGTCAAATCAGCCAAACAATAAATTAGGCCGATTTTATTTTTGCATTTCTAACACAAAATTATTGTAATTTTCACATGACAATTATTTAAATTTAAAATTAATTCATTACATAGAACATTTTAAAATTTAAAATTGTTCATTAATTTTAAAAAATAGCTTTATATATATATATATGGGAAAAGGTACTATACGGTCGACCGTACCATAGGCTTCCGTAAGGTCGAGCGTTGGCATAACGCTGGCCATCGGATGCTGAAATAAAAAATCAACGGCTCCCGTCAAAACCTGATTTTAAATGTTGAAACCGGTCGTTCCGGTTACATTACATCCCTACCCCTACCCCTGCAACCTTCTCTCCATCGGACTCAATTCCAGCCCTCTCTCTCCCTCAATCCCTGCCACGAGCGACGTCCGCGTGCGGCCCTCTCTCTCCACCACCAGCAACCGCCCGCATCCCTCTCTCTCTACTACCAGCAACCGCGTGCAGACCCCTGCAACCTTCTCTCCATCGGACTCAATTCCAGCCCTCTCTCTCCCTCAATCCCTGCCACGAGCGACGTCCGCGTGCGGCCCTCTCTCTCCACCACTAGCAACCGCCTACAGCCCTCTCTCTCTACCACCAACAACCGCGTGCAGCCCTCTCTCTCCACCACCAGCAACGTTCGCCTCCACCTCTCTCTCCCCCCTTCTCTCCCTCAATCGGTACCCCCAGCCGCGACCGCCTCCACCTCTCTCTCCCTCATTCCCTACCACCACGCTGTGCAGCCTCCGATTACAGGTAAGACCCCTACAACCACGCCGTGCAGCCTCGGATTGAGCCTTACAGGTAAGGCCTCTGTTTTTTGGGATTTTCTTTGTTGTTGTTGCTCTTTTTTTTTTTCAGATTGAGATGCTCTGGATCATGTCTTTGATAGATTTCTAGTGTTTGAACAATGACAATACATATGTTTTGGTGATTTCGCAATAATGCGGTCAAGCTTTTATGACAAACGGAACTCTCCACAGCCATGGGTCAGGGTTCCAAGTTCCATTAACATCAACAAGAATAATTTGTATGTAGGTTTTTATTAAGTTTTAATAGTAGGTTTCATAATATCGAGAATATCACAAGGGATTATCATAGTTCTAGCTATCAGTGGGCAGGACTTAGGCCTAGATATTGAATTGTCGGGCTGGACGTGTTCAAAATTTTGTAGTTGCTTGGCCTAGGCCCAGCATATCTATAACCTTGATTATACATGCCGACATTTTGAAACTGAAGCTTCCCTAATTCCAAACCCAAGTCAATATCAGTTTTTACATGTAAAAGAAAAAAGGCTTGATATGCCAATATGATTCACTAGATTAAGCTAATGATTGTTATTTTTTTTTTCTTTTATATTTTTTCCTCTTCATTTATAAATAGTAATTTTTGTGCCCTCATATTTATTTCGTAGCTTTTGGTTAACCGAATTTATGTTTACTTTGAACTTGTAGTTGGGGAAATGGAGTCACAACCTAATGCAGGTGTAGAGAATCATAATGGACACCAGACAAATCATAATGAACACCAGACAAATCATAATGAAGAAACAATCTCACATCCATATGATTTCATTCCAGAAGCACCCAAAGAAGTGAAACCAATTGTTGGTATGGTATTCATTTCTGAAAATGTTGCGTATGATTTCTACAATGAATATGCTAGATGGTGTGGATTTAGTATACGAAAAGGTTCAACGCGGAATAGCATGAAAACGGGTGAAACAATTATGCGAAGTTTTATATGTTCTAAGGAAGGGTATCAACATTGCAAGCATATAGAAGAAACAGATCATAAAAAGAGACCAAGAGCCATGACAAGATGTGATTGTAAGGCAAAGATTGTAGTTCACAAGAATGGATCAGATAGATGGAAAGTTAAGACATTTGTGGAAGCACATAATCACAATTTAATGAGTCCAAGCAAGGTTCATTGTTTACGATCACATCGACATTTTACAGATTCTCATAAGGTTGTCATGGATAACATGAGAAAAGCAGGTATTGGTGTAGCTAAAGTGTTAAATTTTTTACAAATGAAGCTGGAGGACATGAGAAAATGGGTTTTATTGATGAAGATGTAAGAAATGCTCTTAAAATTCAAAGGCGTGACAAACATGGCAAAAAAGCTCAAGAGTTAGCTTCTTTACTTTCAAAATAAACACAGGAATGATGATAATTTTACCTATGCAATCCAGATTGACAATGAATGTAGATTGACATCTTGTTTTTAGACAGATAATATTTCAAAAATAGACTATGAAGCTTTTGGTGACGTTGTATGTTTTGACACAACATACAAGACAAATGAATTTGATATGCCTTTTGGTCCATTTGTCGGAGTCAACCATCATAAGCAATCTATTTTATTTGGTGTCGGACTTCTGTTTGGTAAAACCATTGAAGATTCCAAATGGTTATTTCAGTCATGGTTACAAGCAATGGGTGAGAAGCTTCCAAAGGCCATAATCATAGATCAGGATCCAGCAATTGCTGCTGTAATTGCAAGTGTATTTTCAAATACTGAGCATAGGTTGCGCATGTGGCACATTGTTCAGAAGCTTCCAAAGAAGTTATGTAAAGTAATTAATGAGAACCCCTCATTCAACACTGATTGGAGAAATTGTATATATATGTGCGATGAGGAAGCCGAATTTGAAGCATTATGGTCGAAAATGATTATAGATTATAACCTTGAAGAAAATAAATGATTACAAGATTTGTACACGATACGTAAAATGTGGATTCCAGCTTATGTCAAGAAAACGTTTTATGCAGGGATGTCAACGACACAACGGAGTGAAGGCATGAATGCCTTCTTTGATTATTTTGTAAGTCATAAGTCAACGTTATTAGAATTTGCAGAAGGATATGATCGCGCTTTACAAAAACGTCGGCATAATGAGTTGAAATCGGATTGTGACACTTTATATAGTATACCTGTAGCAATAACCTCGATCGATATTGAAATAGAGATGGCAAAAATTTATACAAGAGAAGTATTTTATGACTTTCAAGTAGAGGTGAAGGAAAGTGCTTTACTTGTTAATAAGCTGGTAGTAAGGGAAGGACCATTAAGTAAATATAATATATTCGACTATAGAAGGAATGATAAAATGTATACAATTATTTGGAACCATGATGAACGGGTTGGTTCTTGTACTTGTCAGAGCTTCGAATTTCGTGGGATTGTTTGCAGGCATTTATTAGTTGTGTTCAAGGAAGAATCCATCATAAAAATGCCTTCTCATTATATACTTAAAAGGTGGACACGTAATGCGAAAGAAAAAAATAAAAGTGACTCAACTCATTTGTCTTCAAACATTGATGAGTCAACCATTTTGGGGCGCAATAAAATATCTCGTATGATGAACTATTTAATAAATGAAGGAACGAGGACTCCAGAAATAATGGAACCTGTGTTATCAGCTTTAGAAGATTTGGTTGCAAATGTTCGTCAAAAATGTGGAATCGAAGAAGAAACCAGTATTGTCAAGAATGTCGAGGGTGGTGAAAGCAATCTATTGTTTAATGCACATTCTAAGAACTCTTACGTAGTACTTGATCCGATAGTTGTTAGTACTAAAGGCCGAACGAGTAAAAGATTTAAATCTGGCAGGGAGGAGAATAGTAAGTTATGCCGTGGGTGTAACAAGTGGGTTATTGGGCATGATAAACGAAATTGTCCTATATATAACCAACTTGATAATGCATCTGAAGAAGCCAGGTATATATTTTTTCCCTGTTTTTTTATTTGATTTCTTACATACATTGCATTATTTTAAACAAAATTCATTATCTCCACAGTTATGGCACTAACATTGAAAGAGGAAAGGGAAAAGCAGTTGGTAGGCCAAGAGGAAAAAATATAGTACAGGGTCGTGGTAGGATGTTAAATCAAGGTAATTAAAAAATAACTATCAAGGCATTTATTAATGAATGTTTAATATATACTTTCGATTTTCATGTACTTATATAATCTCACATGATTAGATTGATCGGTACCAAAGGCATGATGTCTTAAATGTCTACAAGCTTGCGCCATCAGCTACATGTACGAATTCTAACCCTTTTATTAAAACAATAACTTAAATATATGTTCTTTTCCTTTTGATGCCTACAATTTTTTGTTCTTTTCCTTTTCATGCATATAGTTAAGTTTCAATGGATGTATAATTGAAAATTTTTCTGGTCGTTTTGTATGCAGGAATATCTTGAAATTATTTACTATGAAGATACCTATTATAGATCACGGAAGATTGAAGCATCCACTACTCTTAATGTCGACGAGCGGGAGTGATTTCATTTTCCTGGCACGAACGTGCAGTTATTTTTTCGATTTTCATATTCTTATTATAGAATATTTGTATGCATGTTTCAAGGACAATGAAACATTCAACTGTTGTTGATCAGTGGTTTAAGGTCGTAGAAATTTTGAATAACATTTTCTTTTTCTAATAACATACATAGAAGTAAATAAGTGAGAAATATCCATTGATTTAGTATGATAGCAAGATTTTATGCTTTCCATTGTCTTTCATAGACTAGAACAATTCAAGTTATGATTTGACAATCAGTTGTACATATCCCTCCCTTGGGCTTTGTTCCCTCCAACATCAGTGCACTTGCATCGTAGAAAAAGCTATCATTCATAACCATACTCTAATGGAACTTATCCCCACGGCCCATTGAAGCCATTGAATATCTTCTGGGTTTCATCCAACCCACCATAGAAATAGCTATCATTCACCCCCGTCTGTTCACCTCCACCATATTGTAGACCATTCTCCTTGCTGTAGCTGATCTGGCTGCAGCTCCCATCAGAAGAGCTACAGTTATTCTCCCCTCCAAGCATGTAAGCTCCATCTTTCATTTGATATGAATGGTGTGGATGATGGTGGTGGTGGTAGTGATGTATGGGAGAGTGGTGGCCCCCAGCATAGTGACTGGCGAAATGTACAGGTAGCTACGGATAGGAGAATCATTACCTGTCTGATTTTCTCTACTGAGTGTAGACTATTGGCTGAATCTTTTCATCAGGCTTACAAGATTGACATACTAGATAATACACCCATGGCTGTGCAGGCCCAGTCAAGCAGTCGACCCTTAGGCATAAGGGCAGGCTCCAAATTGAAAATGAGTCAATACGTCTCTTGTTTGTCAAGGATGGGCAATTTTTTTCTTCAAAAAGGATTCTTCAAATTGAGCATAGATGTTCCTCATCGCTTGTGAGTTCATCAGCTAGAATGATCACTTCACTAGCTGTTTGTAGCTTTATCCATGTATTCAGTTAGAAAGCCAATGTATGTAAAACAGATCTGCAGTCTAACTGTTATGCTTATTACAAGTAATCAAACAAGTTATATGTGTGATATTTATGTTAAGGAATTGATCAGTAATTGTATTTATTGTTTGGCTGTCGAGTATTCATACTTAAAATTATGACAAAAAATTTGCTTGTAGTGTATCCAGTATCAATAGGAAATTTATTCCACTGGTTCCTTGTTTTCTTGCATTTTTTTATTCTGTCATTGCGTTCAGTTAGAAAAGTAGAATTAAAAGAGTGGGGAAATAAAGGAAATTTGTTTTGCCATATGAACCTGGTGATGGTCCTGTGGAATGTTCTTGCCAAATTAAGATTCAAGCTCACAGCATGACCCATTGATGAAATTTCGAGATTGTTTCCAAGACTTCTCGAATCCACGAGGAAAGAAAGCGAGAAAATAGAAATAAATTCTAATAAATTCGAAATTGATTGATGAATAATTGATAACGAGTTCACAACCCTTTAAAAAGGGGTATCAAGCAAACGGAAAGAAATAATAATAAAACTACAACTCAAACTCCTAGAATCATCTACTTACTATAAATAGTAAACTTACTATTTATAGACGGTCGTGATGTCTACTAGTGCGCAAGGTTTTCGGCCAAAAATAGTAAGTGTCCTATTTGGCTTCACCAAACCGTTCTCCTAATTATTCTAAGCTCTTTTCACGTTGGGCGCAACTCCTAAAGCCCGACGGATGAAGAGTTATAATCAAACTAAAACTTACTATTTATAGTAAAAACGAAATTAAAACAGGGAAACGACCGTCGATCTAGGGGTTTTTCACAATTCCGGGCTGCATAACCTGGCGTAGCAGGGTTGGTTGGCTAAAGTAGCTCGTTCTACCCCAAAATCATATATTTTACGTCAGATAACTCATTCCGGATTGCGAGATACGCCCAATCTAAGGTCCGATGGTCCGGATCACTTCTGTCATCGACCGGGCCTTTTCTGATCCATCTTGGCCATGAAACTGTCCGCGACCCGCTCTACATCAGTCCCCTCCACTTCAAAAGAACTCGTCCTCGAGTTCTCATCTTGCTCTGGTTCATGATACTCGGTCAGGTCCGCGACGTTGAAAGTCCGTGAGATTGCCATGTCATTTGGAAGATCAACAACATAAGCGTTGTCATTGATCTTTCGGATGATTGGTACCGGTCCAATCTTTTTATTCTTTAACTTGTTGTACGTTCCAGTCGGAAATCGTTCTTTGCGCAGATGGACCATTACTTGGTCACCCACCTCGAACACTTTTTGTCGCCGATGCTTGTCGGCTTGCTCCTTGTATTTTTCGTTCGAGGCATGTAGCTTGGTTTGTACTTCCGCATGAATGCCCATGATCTTGTCAGCCATATGTTCCGCTGCAATGCTCATGCCTGGGAGCTTGGGCAGAGGGACCAAGTCTAGTGTGTGGCGAGGTACTCGTCCATAAATAACCTGGAACGGGGATTTCCCTGTCGAGCGGTTCACCATGTTGTTGAATGCAAACTCCGCTTGAGACAAAGCCAAATCCCACTACTTCGGTTTTTCTCCTGAAATACATCGAAGGAGGTTTCCCAACGTGCGATTCACAACCTCAGTTTGACCGTCAGTCTGTGGGTGGTAGGCGCTGCTGAACTGAAGTCGTGTATCGAATCGAGTCCACAAAGTCCGCCAAAAGTGGCTTATGAACTTCGTGTCACGGTCAGAAGTAATAGTCTTGGGAACCCCGTGTAGCCGCACAATTTCTCTGAAGAATAGATTCGCCACGTGTGTTGCATCGAGAGTCTTCTTGCATGGAATAAAGTGCGCCATCTTGGAGAAATGATCTACTACCACGAACACCGAATCCATGCCGCGTTGTGTTCGTGGGAGACCAAGCACGAAGTCCATAGATAAATCCTCC
The DNA here is from genome assembly GCF_029962835.1 of Magnolia sinica. Taxonomy (NCBI): domain Eukaryota; kingdom Viridiplantae; phylum Streptophyta; class Magnoliopsida; order Magnoliales; family Magnoliaceae; genus Magnolia; species Magnolia sinica. Next base: position 19,429,181 of record NC_080587.1, on the reverse strand, counting down.
CAAGGGCCGTCAGGCACGGGTAACGGGGTATAGAGGCCCGTATTATGAGATTGCCCCTTGGAGGTCTGACAAATATAACAACGTTGGACTGCCTTTCCCACATCACGTATCAATTGCGGCCAGTAATACCGTTCTTTCACAAGAGCTCGCGTCTTGTCTCGCCCAAGGTGTCCACTGAGGCCACCTCCATGTAGCTCTTGGATTATCTGTTCCCTTAGCGAACTGTTTGGGATGCACAGTCGATTTCCCTTGAAAAGGAACCCGTCTTGCATATGTAAGTCGCCGGGGTGACCTTCTTGGCATCTAACCCATGCGTCCTTGAAGTCGTCGTCATCGGCATATATGTCTTTGAGGCGCTCGAACCCGACAACCTCATTGCTCATAGTGACTAACAAAGTTGCACGGCGACTCAATGCATCAGCTACTTTGTTCTGTTGCCCTGACTTATGTTTTAGTACGAATGTAAATTCCTGCAAAAACGAGATCCATCTAGCATGCACACGGTTAATGTTAGCTTGACTATTAATGAATTTGAGAGCTTGATGGTCCGTGTAAAGTATGAATTCCCTTTGAATCAAATAATGTCGCCAGTGCCGCAGTGCCTGGACCACCGCGTATAACTCGATCTCATATGTAGACCACTTCTTACGTGCATCGCTAAGTTTCTCACTGTAGAAGGCTACCGGCCTACCTTCTTGAGACAAAACTCCCCCAATTCCGACATATGAGGCATCACATTCGACTTCAAACAGTTTGTCAAAGTTGGGAAGTACAAGAACCGGGGTCGTGGATAATCTGCGCTTGATTTCGGCAAAGCTCCTGTCGGTTTCGTCAGTCCACTGAAACTGCCCTTTCTTCATGCAATCTGTGATTGGTGAAACAATGGTACTGAAATTTTTCACGAACAGACGATAAAATGTCGCCAGTTTATGAAAACTTCGCACTTCGTGAATATTTGTAGGAACCGGCCATTCTCTGATTGCCTTCACCTTTTCCTCATCCACCCGAATGCCCGTGGATGTGACGACAAAACCCAGGAATAATAAGTTATCAGTCATGAAGCTACACTTTTTAAATTGAAGTACAGTTTATTTTTAGTGAGCACTTGAAGGACCTTCTTGAGGTGTTCCATATGGGTGGTTTCGTCTTGACTGTATATCAAAATATCATCGAAGTAAACCACAACGAACCGCCCAATGAAAGGTTTCAGAACTTGGTTCATCAATCTCATAAATGTGCTAGGCGCATTCGAAAGACCGAAGGGCATGACCATCCATTCATATAATCCTTCCTTGGTCTTAAAGGCTGTTTTCCACTCATCACCCGACCGTATTCGAATCTGATGGTAGCCGCTCCTTAAGTCCAATTTAGAGAATATTTTTGCACCCTCTAGCATGTCCAGCATATCGTCCAACCGTGGTATAGGAAACCTGTATTTTATGGTGATTTTGTTGATGGCTCGGCTGTCGACACACATGCGCCAACTCCCATCTTTCTTTGGAGTTAATAGAGCTGGTACAGCACATGGACTCATGCTCTCTCGAATAAGACCCTTACGGATCAACTCCTCTACTTGTCCCTGCAGAATCTCGCACTCATTCGGACTCATTCGATAATGGGGATGATTCGGTAAACTGGACCCAGGGACAAAGTCGATATGGTGTTGGATATCCCGCATGGGGGGTAACCCATCGGGAAGGTCATCGGGCCAGATTTCTTTGAATTCATGTAGCAGGGGCCTTAGTATTTCAGGGATGTTGGTAGGCTCGAGTTCTTCCCCTTTTACAATTAATGCATAAGTCTGTCCTGTTTCCTTTGATTCTTCCACGAAGTCCCGTATGGTTAAGAGAAAACGACCCTCCACTTTAGAAGTTTCAGGTGGTCCCTCTGGATCCATAGGGGCCAATATGGTCTTTCGGTCGTCCTTGACAAAGATATATATATTATCTCGCCCTTTATGAGTGGCGTCACGGTCAGATTGTCAGGGCTGACCGAGTAGTATGTGACATGCTTCCATATCAACCACATCGTATACTACTTCATCCTTATAATATTTACCAATTAAAAAGGATATGGTGCACCGTTCAGTTACCTTTGTTTCGCTGACCTTCTTGATCCAAACCGATTGTATATGGAGAGGGATGACGCTCCGTTTTCAATTGCAATTTTTCCACCATGACCTTGGAGACGATGTTCTCGCTACTCCCACTGTCAATGATCATGACACAAATCTTTCGATTCACCATACACCTAGTGAGGAAGATGTTATGCTGCTGTGGATGCACTTCTTTTCTTGGTGCATATAATAGTCGCCTCATGACGAGCGACTCGCCGTGATCTTGCTGAATCCAACTTGAATCATCTGCCTCGTCCTCGGTGGTATGCTCCTGTTCTTCAATATCTGGATCTTCATAAGTGTTATCAACACTACCATCATTGATGGCGAGGTTTGCCACTTTTCGCTGAGGACAAGTATTTGATAGGTGGCCCGGTTGGCCACAACGATAGCAGTTATTGGGCCTTGGCCGAGCATAGGGATTCGGAATTCTACTTGGACCAGCAGTAGTTGATACGCCCCTTTGGGGTCTAGCTTGCCCGCTTCCCTGATCTCGGTTTTCAAACGTAGGAGGTTGAGTGCGTGCTCCTACGAGCTCCTTCCCCTTAGGCTGTGCAGTTCCCTGGGGTGGGCCCCCACAGAATCCTTGCATAGGATAGGTCCGTGTGTTAGGATGTTCAAGTTGCACTTCGCACGAGTAGCCAACTTGATCGCATCATTCATCGTCTAGACGGACTGCATCTGGACTCAATCCTGGATCACCATACACAATCCAACGTTGAATCGGGTGACTTACTGTGATTCAGTCTCGTCAAATCGTTACGCGCCACCAAGCAGTAAAATTCTTCTGTGTATTTTCTCACCGACCGACTACTCTATCGACAGTTTTGATATTGTTGAAATAATATCTGATCGTAGTCGTTAGGGAGGAATCAGGCACGTAGTTGTTGCTTCATTTGCTGCCATATACGAATTAGTGCTTTCGTCTGCCTGGTTCGTGCAAGTTGCAATTGTTCCCACCAAGCTGAAGCTCCGCCCTTCAACTGTACGCCACAAACTTGACCTTTTTTGCTTCAGGAATGTCCATATAGTCAAAGAATCACTCAATTTCAGAAAGTCAATCGAGGAAATCCTCAATGTATAGTTGGCCATTGAAGCTAGGAATATCAACCCACATTTTGAATTCTCCATTTGTTCGATCTACTCGATTACCACCTTGTCTGAGGTGTTGGAAGATTATGTCATCGATCTCCTCCTCACTAGATCCCTCTTCCTTAGGAATGACCCTTGGATGTACTACCGGTACTATCTTGCGATCAGGACGATTACGAGTCTCGACAATTGGTGGTGGAGGATTACCACCAGGAACATGGAGTTGCCCTAGGGTTTCCGCCAAGAGATCTACTATGCGGTCGATGGAAGCCTGCAGCCCTTGCATGACTTGCCGATTCTCTCGCTGCGTTGCCTTGAAAGTTACCGCCATTAAATGTAAATTCCCTGGAGCACCGCCCATGGGATTGTTACTCGACCAGTCGTTTGAAGTCATCGATCCGAGGAAAAACCTCGCTTTAATACCAAACTGACGCAAGGAAGGTCGTAAGGTCGAGCACCGACTTCTTCAAGAGGATAACTATTCTGAATCAATAAAACTTCTCTGGACTTCTCACAAAGACTTCTCGAATCCACGAGGAAAGAAAGCAAAAAATAGAAATAAATTCTAATAAATTCGAAATTGATTGATGAATAATTGATAACGAGTTCACAACCCTTTAAATAAGGGTATCAAGCAATGGGAAAGAAATCATAATCAAACTACAACTCAAACTCCTAGAATCCGCGACTTACTATAAATAGTAAACTTACTATTTATAGACGGTCGTGATGTCTACTAGTGCGCAAGGTTTTCGGCCAAAAATAGTAAGTGTCCTATTTGGCTTCACCAAACCGTTCTCCTAATTATTCTAAGCTCTTTTCACGTTGGGCGCAACTCCTAAAGCCCGACGGATGAAGAGTTATAATCAAACTAAAACTTACTATTTATAGTAAAAACGAAATTAAAACAGGGAAACGACCATCGATCAAGGGGTTTTTCGCAATTCCGGGCTGCGCAACCCGGCGTAGCGGGGTTGGTTGGCTAAAGTAGCTCGTTCTACCCCAAAATCATATATTTTACGTCAGATAACTCATTCCGGATTGCGAGATATGCCCGATCTAAGGTCCGATGGTCCCGATCACTTACAACATACATAGAAGTAAATAAGTGAGAAATATTAATTGACTTGGTATGATTGCAAGATTTTGTGCTTTCCCTTATCTTTCATAGACTGGAACAATCCAATTTATGATTTTACAGTCAATTGTACATATCCCTCCCTTGGGCTTTGTTCCCTCCAACATCATTGCACTTGCATCGTAGAAAAAGCTATCATTCATAACCAGACTCTAATGGAACTTCTCCCCACAACCCATTGAAGCCATTGAATATCTTCTGGGTTTCACCCAACCCACCGTAGAAATAGCTGTCATTCACCCCCATCTGTTCACCTCCACCATATTGTAGACCATTCTCCTTGCTGTAGCTGATCTGGCTGAAGCTCCCATCAGAAGAGCTGCAGCTATTCTTCCCTCCAAGCATGTAAGCTCCATCTTTCATTTGAAATGTTTCTGAGTTTCTGTTATAGTGTTAGTTAATACAATTTAACCCACTTCGGTACAGTATATACTATAGAGTACAGTTCAGTTATAGTATATTGCAGCTGCATTCCAATGCTTTGCTGAAGATTATGGTTTTTTGCAGACTGGGTCTAAAGAGTTTTGTGCTCAATTACTAATGTGTGAGAAAACAGGAAAAATTGGAAAAGTTAGAAAAGGCATCACGAATGATGCTAGAAACAATTCGTAGATCATGCTTTGCCTTTTCAATGTTGAGGATTATCTTTTACATTTTGTGATCTATTAGGGTGTGTTTGGATTGACGGTAAACTAGGGAAGGCAAGGGAAAGTACAAGTGTGACATAAGCTGGTTTGAATTTCAATTTTCAAAGGGAAACATTTTTCCTATTCGTTTTTACTACAGAAACTGTCTGGTTTGAATTTCAATTTTCAAAGGGAAACATTTTTCCTTCCAATTTTGTACTAAAAGCGTCACATCATATAGAAACCTCTTTCCCATCAATTGATATTTTGAAAAAAAAGGTTTTACTCCCTTGCTTAGCAAAGGAAATTGATTTCCTTCTCCTTTTGTGTTTATCAAACAGAGAAAGATGTCAAATGAAAGCCTTTCTAAAGGAAAAATGAAAAAGAGAGATAAAAAAGGAAATGTCAAATCAAAGGAAAATTATTTGCTTTCTGTAGTATACCCTCAACCCAAACACTCCCTTAGAAAAATCTATTTGCACTGTCTATTCACTTTTATTGTACTTCTCATGAATTGTGATATCTTCAATTTGGATTGGCAACTGCAGCTGTCTATGCAAGCTTGGAATTCAAAAAGGGGGAGTTGGTTTTTAGGGACCAAATGCTTGTTGGTGCTCAACACAGTTCGAATAAGGTTGTGCCAATGACCATGTTTTTGCTTTTATCTCTATCTAATCTTTCATTTTTCCATTCTTTCTTTGGAATTTGCAGTTTCTTCATATTCTTGGGCTAGACTTCTATATGGTTTCTCTGTGATTTCTTGATGGTGGTGCCTCATCCACTGTACATGTGGCATACATGGTCACTCGGTTCTAATGAGGATGTATTGCGTCCTGAAATCGCACTTATTGGATGTATGTAGCCATCCAATTTGCAGCCAACACACGCCTAAGAGGAAATTGGTCAAATGTCCAAATTAGTTGGATGCGTGGTTAAGATCAGTCATTCGGTGTGATTTTTGGGCTTTGCTGCACCCACGGTGGGGCTGACTATTTTGGTGGTTGGCATTGAAATACATATATGCCATGTCCCACGTGTATGGTGGATGAGTAACCGCCATCCAACGAGTGTGGAGGTCATGCAGTGGTTTAGTCTCACTCTTCTTACATTGGCCTCTCGTATATACATATCGCTCACTAATTTCTCCTGTTTTGCTGGTTGACTGCCTTGTATGTAGCTACTGTTTTTGTTATATTGGTTCAATAGAACTTCAGATTGGTAGGAGACTCTATTTGCAATCTCTGGGATTACCAGCAAATTCAGAACATGATCATGAGACATCTTCACATTCTTTAGAAGAGCCTTGTCCAGTTGAATTATCGGATGAAGAAGATAATACTCTCATGGCGAACTATGACAGTGTACAGTCATGTTCTTCAAGTAATATGAAGAACAACAATCTTGTACCAAAAGAGGTCTTGGAGGCGCTAGTAAATGGTAGCTTGGCTTTGCCTCACTCTAAGCAGTTTACATTGCCTTCGGTCATTCCATGTCCTCGAGGGTGTGAAGAAGAACATTACTGCAGGTGAACAAAGCTAATAAATATGCGCACCTCATGTGCAAATTTTCATTATTGTGTTCAACCCATCATTATAGCCTTGTCCCAACTCCCAACTATTTGGGGTTGGCATTACTATTCCGTTTTGCCAATCATATCCAAAGCAAGAATTCTTATGATTCTTGGAAAAATTTCTACAATGGGCTGCCCACTGGACATAACTTCCGCTCCTTTAACTGCACTTGGGTTCAATTGATGCATGTCACACATTGCTTCTTGGTGAAGGTTCCATTCATGGGATGCATGTGATTGTGAACTTTCACATGCAACTGTCTTTCTTGCCAACATATCACATGTCTATTGTATTAACTAACACTAATATCACTTTCTCTATTAGTATATACTATGATTTCTCTGTTAGTGTTAGTATTAACTAATTAACTAATTAAAAGAGTGGGGGAACAAAGGAAATTTGTTTTGCCATATGAACCTGGTGATGGTCCTGTGGAATGTTCTTGCCAAATTAAGATTCAAGCTCACAGCATGTGGAGAGGTGCACAAAATACTAGTCTGTATACACTTAGATTTCAAGGAGTGGAGAGCTTCTCATTGTGCAGGTTGGCCAGTTTGCAAATCGCCTGATTGAGGCTAGAAATGAATTGCAGCATAAGTACGTGCCTATCATCTTGTTCAATGTGCTGACTTGCTCATGGGTTGCATTTTTGTTATCTTTTATTTTTTACCAATTTCAAGTACTTTTTGTTTTTGTGCAGATCTGAGATCATTCAATGCAAGTTTACAATAACAAAGGCACTGCTATTCAAGGCTGACAGGTCATCGTTCGACCGCCTTTGTCAACAGGTTTGGGACATGTCTATTTTTCCTGACAACATGAGGCAATTGCTACTTCTAATACACACATTTCTTGATAGCCTCTGATATTGGTGTTTTGATATCTGCAGACCATGTACATGGATGGTATCCTCCAGTTTGCAGTTTGTGTCAACAGAACTGTGCTTCAGCGATCCAGACCATTGATACTAGGGGCCCCCACTTTTGAAGGGCATATCTCGAAAACCATTCAGATGAGAAGACCCTTCCCAACCCAGTTGGATGCTGAGGTTGTATGATGAACATATGGTGATGTTTGGCTTATCTCGAAATGAAAGTCCTTTAACAAGGCTATTGCTTTAGATAATTTTTATTTTATTTACATAACCAAAAAAAAAAAGCTGATTGGAAATTCACACAAATGATGATTGCTTAGGTGATGTTCTTATCATGTATTACAACAAATTGGCCAAAACTGGGAGGGAAATACATCATATACAAATGCTTTCTTTACATTACAGCACACTTGTCTTTAGTTTTGGATTCCGGATTTGATGAAGAGCTATTGCTGCTCCTTGGCCCCTGCAAGAAACAAACATCTCTTGTAAAAACAACACATTTGTGGTTACATTGCAATAAAGTTACGTTCAATATGGGTGAGCGAAAGGATTCTTGCAGAATAATTCTACAACAGGCCTGAGATGGCTCTACGCTAGTAAGCGAAAAGAATAACACACAGCCTGTAGCCCAAAGCAAAGCGGGCATGTTACAACTCATGGTCATGCTAACATAACAAAGAATTTCTTGCATAGTAGCTTTGTATTGCAGCAGTAAGCATAGCAAATTAAGATGACAATGTTCATTCCAGGCATCTTTCTTTGCAGATGAAACAACCAAGTAATGGTACATCTTTTAACATGGAAGCTTTAAAAAAAAAAATTTAATGAAAGGAAAAGCAAAAGCAAGAGAGAGAGAGAGAGAGAGAGAGAGAGAGAGAGAGAGAGAGAGAGAGAGAGAAAGAACTTGACAGGCATCTCTACAAACCACTAAATGAATAAGCATATCCAACCACCACTTGCAACCGTGACTTAAGAAACACCTTCTGGAAAACTGCTTATTTACAAAATGTTCTATTGTAGTGTCTCACTATGTTCAACTTGTCCCGTTTTGGGATTTGATTCCCGATCACATGGATCTGATTTTGGCCAAAGTAAAATATCATTTTTCTAGAAATATGTATAGTTTAGAAATTTAAAGTGGTGGCCCCCAACATATCATGTACGTGGGGCCCACCACGGACGCCCAAAGGTGCCCTAAAAGTATGAAATCAAAAATACAATTTATGCAACAGATTGTATTAACTTATACTAACAGAGAAAGTGGAAAAAGCTACGGATAAAAGCCGTTGGTAGCAATAGGTATCTATCCATAGGTCTTAAAGATATGGCTACGAATAAATCATACGGTTTAAATCCGTAGCTATACTTTCCATAACTCAAAAGACATATAGCTACAGATTATATTTGTATTTAATCTTACGAATAGGCGGAAGTTAGTAACAGCTACGGTTTCCAGATAAAAAGTGACGGTTAATAGCCGTAGCTATAGTCTAAATTTTTTTTTTAGAAAGAAAAGAAAAGAAATTACAATAATGGTATTTCTTACCATTATAGTACATGCCCTGATAGAAATTATAATAATGTCTCTCATATACTAACAATAACCAATTTCACTAAGAGATGAATGATATAGTTTTAGAAAAAGACAAGTTACCTAAAACCAAGGCTTTGACGTAAGAAAAGCTGCCAGAAGTAGATTCTGGTGGTGTTATCAATAGAGATAGAAAATTCAGTCTATTACAATTGTGAATTCTGTTATGGTTTTGCATCATAGAGATAACTTTTTCTTTCTCATGGTTCCTATGTAACTTGCTTCTGTTACATTTCTGACATCAACAAGTGGATCCAATTTCAAGAAGTATGCTTAGCATGATTAGGATATTTGCTAGAATCTCAGGTTAGGGAACAAGTGTTAGCACTAGATACAATAATACAAGGCCACTAGCAATCTTCTGCCAATGTCCAAGTCAACAAGGTTACTGGCTTCACCAATTAAAAATACAAAAGTAAATTTTACAAAAAAAAAAAACAGATAAAACAAACCTTTTTTCCTTTTATATGCAAAAACTGATATTGATTTGGGTCTCAAGCACAAGAAAATAAATGAACTAGCCTTCATCTAGAACTACAGAAAATGCTATCACAGTACGTTTTGATAGTATATAGATTATAGAAGAGATACTACCAAGACGCCAAGCTTAGCAACATCACCCACTCACCACCAAAACTGAAACATGATAAAAAAATCTGACCGATCCTTTTCTTTCTTTCTTTCTTTCTTTCTTTTTTCAAGTCGCCACCAGTGGGATCTGGCAAGCTCAACATTATGGGCTGTGAGAATTTTGAAATAAAAAAAAGGCGAGTGCGGAAAATGTAACTCCATCCCTACGAGCTACTGGAAAGTAATGCCATTCCAACAATACCTAAATGCTCAGAATAATTTGCTTAAATTTGAGAGTAACAGCCAAACCAACATGTCAAATTGGATAAATATTTGCTTCTCAATCTGATCATAGAGCCAAGACAGTAGGTTTGGGTAACCTCTATTAAAGACACCTCGCATCATGTTTGATTTTCTTGTCCCTTATCACATAAGTATGAAATATTCAGTCTATTGCAATTGTTCACTAAGAGATGAATGATAGAGTTTTAGAAAAAGACACTAAATTACCTGAAACCAAGGCTTTGACGTAAGAGAAGCTGCCAGAAGTAGATTCTGGTGGTGTTATCAATAGAGATAGAAAATTCAGTCTATTGCAATTGTGAATTCTATTATGGTTTTGCATCATAGAGATAACTTTTTCTTTCTCATGGTTCCTATGTAACTTGCTTCTGTTACATTTCTGACATCAACAAGTAGATCCAATTTCAAGAAGTATGCTTAACATGATTAGGATATTTGCTAGAATCTCAGGTTAGGGAACAAGTGTTAGCACTAGATACAATAATACAGGGCCACTAGCAATCTTCTGCCACTGTCCAAGTCAACAAGGTTACTGGCTTCACCAATTAAAAATACAAGGTTCAGGTGCCCATAGTTTCTTTGGATCTAGGTTATGAGTTGAATTTGAGACAAACAAGAGCATTTACACGGTTGGGCCCACCTGATGGATGGATCGGATTACACACACATGCACTATCAAGCATCTTATTGCATAAGCCCTTCATCACAAAGGACTGTAGATGTTCACTTTGTTCATGAGTACTAGTGATAGGCTAAATTGAATATTCCCATTGGAGGATTGGATCAAGTCTCCTAACCATGAGGTCCATTATCCTTGGATGGAATTAACTTGATCACGCACTGGTTTTAACTAATTCTTAAGTCACTTAGCAGCTGACACATGGATGGGAATGTGTACCACCTACATTAGGATTCCATGAAAGCCTCATATACACTAACATGAGATCCATTAGTTTTCCCAGGACTTTCTAGATACATCTTATAAATTAAAACCTCCATCGAGCCTTTTAAAGCTTCCTGGCACCTCAAATTGTTTTCACAAGGTTTCTCCATCATTTTTTTAAATTGTTAGATATTTTTATTTCACCATTTAAGTATTTTTATCTTTATGGAAATTCAATGGTAAGCTTTTAGCTGTCCACCTATTGTTCTCACATGGGATTTTGAGCCAAGAGTAGACACTACTCATAGTGGAAATGTTGGGTGCATGTGAGAGATAGGTTAACAGACATTTGCTAATGTATGGCATATGCTGCAAATACATTTGTAGGAATGAGAACTGAAAGTGGTTCTCCAAGAGATACCCTAGGAGCCTCCTATTTATGATCCTGTCCCCAACAGGGGTGGGTCATAAGGGTCACACGTCCAACCCTACTTGGACATCTAAAGCCAAGAGAGGAAAAGACAGCAGAAAAGAAAAAAATATGAGAAATTCATCTCCTCTCCTTCTATTTGTGTGGTCTGCCTAATTGAGCAACTCTCTTTACTCCAATCACAGCCGTTAAGAGTGTGATTAGAAGAAGACTCAGTGGCCTCCCCTTTATTGGAGATGGATAGAGGAGAGACCATCTTCATCGAATTTACACTACTCAAGGAACATGATTGTAGGTCTAACCGCAACCATCCATTTTGATTCTTAGAAATCAGACTTCATCCAGACGAGAATAAGATCTTATAAAATCAAATTTTGGAATTTTCAATGTTTGAATGGACGAGAAATATATCAAACACATGATCCAGAGCATCTCAATCTGAAAAAGAAAAAAAATAGGGAAAATACCAAAAAACAGAGGCCTTACCTGTAAGGCTCAATCCGAGGCTGCACAGCGTGGTGGTAGGGGTCTTACCTGTAATCTGAGGCCGCACAGCGTGGTGGTAGGGAATGAGGGAGAGAGAGGTGGAGGCGGTCGCGACTGGTGGTACCGATTGAGGGAGAGGAGGGAGAGAGAGGTGGAGGCGACCGCGGCTGGTGGTACCGATTGAGGGAGAGAGAGAGAGAGAGAGAGAGAGAGAGAGAGGTGGAGGCGAACGTTGCTGGTGGTGGAGAGAGAGGGTTGCACGTGGAGGTCGCTCGTGGCAGGGATTGAGGGAGAGAGAGGGCTGGTATGGAGGGCTTTAGAGAGAAGGTTGCTGGACTAGGGATTCAATGTAACCGGAACGACCGGTCTCTCACGGGAAAATCCCGCCTTGACGCCCACCGTTGATTTCAAACTTCTCCATCCGACGGCTAGCAAGTTGACAGCGCTCGACCTTACGGAGTGCTATGGTAAGGTCGAGCGTATAGTACCTTTTCCCTATATATATATATATATATATATATCGTGAGGTCGAGCGCATAGTACCTTAGGTTTTTATATGTAACATTTGTGTTTGAAGTTGAATTTATTAGAAAAATTGTTGTATATTGTACAAATCTTTATGGAATAGATCTATCCCTCATTTTATATTTAGCTTCAAGTTAAAAGAGGTTCGAGGCTTCCTTGTCGTAATACCCTCTAGCCGTTAGCCCGTTGTGAGTAAGGCTGTTTAAGGGAATTCTATTATTGACAAGCCACTCTTTTAATTAAAATCCATTGGAGTTAGTATATTAGAATGTTTGAAATAGCTTATATATACAAAATTAGACAGATCTAATAGCACTGCTTCTATTAGCCAAAATACTATTACCCCTTCTAAAAGTTTAAAATCCAAAATAACTAGATGGTTTTCTACTCAAAGTAATTTTGATTCAGAATCTGCAAAAACAAGCAAAACAATAGAATCTACTAGCATTGGCAAGACAGCCTTTACTGAGACGATGTCTATTAAAAATCTTGAAGAAATTCGGTACTCAGATATCGAACAATCACTCTAAAATTGGAACTTACCACAAGTTCCTACAAATGAGATATATATTGAAGGATCTTTTCAAAATGATGAGTCACTTGAATCTGATTTTATCATCAAAACTGTCGAACAAACAATTCCTATATCTCACCAAAATGAAGATTTATCTTTACTCTCTGTTCGAGAAATAATCCAAAATTCTTCTAAATATAATTATCTTCATTTAGGGTTTGTTCAACTTGCTGTAAAACCATTAATTCGATTGGATTTACAGACTTTTGCTTGGTGATTTTACGGGATAAAAGACACCTTGCCTTTAATGATTCCTTAATTGGAATGGTTGAAGCAACCCTTACCGATGGACATGCATATTTTATATGCATCCCAAACTATGTTGTATCTTTAACAGATAAGCATTTATCAAGATTCCTAAGATTGAAAATCTATACCCAGGGATTCAATATGTTATCAGGAAGCGAAAATATTACGATAACATATCGTATATATTATAAATTAATGAAAACAAATGCTCTAGGGACAGCCTATGAAGACAGGGTTAAAGGTTTAACCACTCTTTTTATGGCCAACCTAAACCACAATATAGTGGTTCCCAAAAGAATGAAATGGGATGAAATCAATATTGCTAAATGGCATATTGAAGATGCCCGTGAAAAACTTTCAAAAGAAATAACTGAACCAGATATTATACAAGTAAATAATGATGGTTCTGTTGATATCCTCTTTTCCAAATATTCTAAAGAACCAAGTCCTTCTTTTCAACCTACTTCTTTTCCACAGCCAAATTCTATTCCAAAAACAGTCCCTACTCATGTTTTTAGTCCTCGATACCAAGAGGATGAATCTAACCCTACGGAAAGTGATTTTATACCTAAAGTAAATGTCATTTCCTCTGAATCTAACCTTCCAAAATCATTTGCTATAGATACTGAATATCTAAAGCAAGATTTCCAAAGACATCCTTTAACTAAATGGTATTTTAAAAATATACCTGAAATAGTTAAAACGGATCTTAAAGAAAAATGGTACCTTCACATGGAAACAGTGAAAGAAACTATTCCTTTCTTTACATGGTTTAAATTAAATACTGAACATATTCCAAATCCCTCAAAGGAAATTCTTATGCTCCAAAATCTCTCACGAAAATGGGAATCTCAAGCAGGGAATCCAATAAACGAAACCTTCCCTCCATTCCAAGCAATTAAAATATCTGGTACTATTGCATCTCCCATAAAGGTAGGAGAAAAGTTTCCAGCAGATAGACCAGTGACTCCAAAAGATCTAGCTCCCATAGTTGAACAGAATAACTATACTAATACGTTTCTTCATACTCTTGGAGAACAAATGAATTTGAATAAAATACCATCCTTTCCCACATCTTCTTCATTTCCAATGGAGCAAAGAAAGACTTCTGCATTCTTTTTACCCAAAGAAGCTGCGAAGCCAGCATTTCCAAATCCAAATTCCCGTTCAGATTTTATATCTGAATTAGCCAAAGAACTTGAGAAAGCAAAAAATCCATCTATCAATGTTCTTTCTCAAGAATTTCAAGAATCTACTGAAATAAATAATCAATTCCAAAAATTTCACCTAGACTCTACTTCTGAAACTGAAAATGAAAATGAAGAAAACACTTCAGATTCAGATTCTTTTGTCAATCCAGAAATTGAACAAGTAAAAAATCAATTTCTCGACTCAAGCATGCTTCCCCAAATTCAAAGTATTGTTAAACCCACGAAACAATATTACCAAAGGCCTACTCCTGTTGATCTTCAGATCGAAGAACAGCAAACGTTTTCTAGACTCCATTTCGATGGAAATCATCTTTATGAATGGAACCTAGATGGCATGACTAAATACCAAATCCTTCAACTCTGCAACCAAATGCTCATTTACCAAAATGCATGTTTAATATACCATCATACCATAGCCAATATTGCTAGTGCTATTACGCAAGGATTTACTGGCCAATTATATGGATGGTGGAATTCTTTTCTTTCTCAAAACCAAAGAGATGAAATTCTTTCTGCCGTCAAAATAGATGCCCAAGGAAATCCAATCCTTGATGATAAAGGAAACCCAATTGATGACCAAGTCATTAGTCTCCTTGTCAATATAATCCAACATTTTGTAGGATCTACAGATGATGTTTCTGAGAAAAACAAGGAACAATTAATGAATCTTAGGTGTAAGACCTTAACTGATTTTCGTTGGTATAAAGATGTTTTTCTCTCCAAATTATACAAAATTACTTCCTGTAATGATGTTATATGTAAAGAAAAATTTATCTTAGGTCTTCCTCCCTTGTTCTCAGAAAAGGTAAAAGCTAAATTAAAAGACTTAAATTTCGGTGTGCTCAATTATAACCGATACACTTTTGGTGAATTAATTCAAACAATTTGCCAAGTCGGTTTAGGGATTTGTACCGAAATGAAACTCCAAAAGCAATTAAAGAGAGAACAATCTAATGGCCGAAAAGAACTAGGTACTTTTTGTTACCAATTCGGTTATGACCCCATCATTTCTCCTTCTACTAAAAAACATTTTAAATCCAAAGCCCATCATCCTCCCAAATACATTACAAGAAGAAACATGGATAATTTTTCAAAAACCTTCTCAAAACCAAAACCCAAACCCAAGTATTCAAAACAAAGAAGAAATTCTTCTTCCAAATGTTATAAATGTGGCCTTCCTGGTCATTATGCCAACAAATGCTTTAAGAATACTCCAAAGCGTCGCGTCAGAGAAATTGTTGCTGAACTTCCCTCTGATTCTTCTGATAAGGATGACAATCAACCATGTAAATGCAAATTCTCTGAAGAAGATTCACATCATTCTTCTTCTACTTCTTCCAAACCAAACGTCATGGTGATCACTGCCAAAGATCAATTGATTCTCGAACTTATTAATCAAGTCCATGATCCTGAGGAAAAAACGAAATATCTTAAACAGACCCTTGATCAGGCTTTAACAACCGAAGTCCATTCTAGAGACAAATCAATGCTTTCTAAAAAATGGTTGCTAATACATCTATGCTTGATGTATATCAACGCCTTCAAAACCATCGTAACATTTCCCTAACCCAGATTAATTTACAAGACCTTTATAAGGAAGTAAATATCCTTAAAAAGGAAATTTCTACTCTTAAAAAGCAAGTAGAAATCTTGCAATCTCTTTCTCCTGATGAAGAACTTAATGATTGAATTGAAAATTATATTAATCCAAATATTGTCAATTCCTTGACTATTTACCAATTCCAAAAATGGTATACTCCTATTACCATCACAAATTAAAATTTTAAAAAAGACATTATTGCCTTAATCGATACTGGGGCAGATGTAAATTGTCTTTGCGAAGGATTAATTCCTACTCAATTTTGTGAAAAGACAAATTACACAATTTATACTGCAAATAGCCAAGAATCTCATATTGAATATAAATTACCAAATGTTCATATTTGCAAAAAATGGGGTGTGTATTCCACTTACTTTCATTATTGTTAAAAACCTCCAACAAGATGCCATTCTTGGTACTCCTTTCATTCTAAAAATACAACTCTTTACTACCACTAGTAAAGGAATCCAAACTAAAATAAATTCTATAGAGTTATTCTTTGAATTCATTAAACCACCTCAACATGGTTTAATATCTGAAGTTGTTAATTGTGTTTCTAATAAGGAGGCCTAAATTCATTTCTTAAGGAATGAAATTTCCTCTTTTCAAATCCAAAAGCAACTTCTACATCCAAATTTCCAAAACCAATTATCAAAATTCCAAAAATCACTAGAACATCTTTGTTCTGAGGTCCCAAATGCCTTTTGGCATCGAAAAACTCATTTAGTTACTCTACCATATATCGATAATTTTGATGAAATACATATTCCTACAAAAGCTCGTCCATCCCAAATGGATGCACGACTTCTGAAACTCTGTGATGAAGAAATCAATTCCCTTCTCCAAAAAGGTGTTATAACTCCCTCAAAATTCCAATGGAGTTGTGCTGCTTTTTATGTTGAAAAAGCTCCTGAGATTGAAAGGGGTGCTCCTCGGCTTGTTATAAATTATAAGCCTTTAATCAAGTTTTAAAAACAATCCGATATCCAATTCCAAATAAAAAAGATTTATTAAATAGATTGCATAAAGCCAATCTGTTTTCTAAATTTGATCTTAAGTCAGGATTTTGGCAAATCCAAATTCATCCTAGAGATAGATACAAAACCGCATTTACTGTTCCTTTCGGACATTTTGAATGGACTGTAATGCCTTTTGGTCTAAAAAATGCTCCTTCTGAATTCCAAAACATTATGAATGATATCTTTCATCCTTATAAAGATTTCATTCTCTCATACATAGATGATTTACTCATTTATTCCCAAAATATAAATCAACATTGGAAACACTTAGAAATCTTTAAATCTGTTATTGAAAGAAATGGTCTTGTCCTTTCTTTAAGAAAGATCAAGCTCTTTCAATCAGAGATTCAATTTCTAGGATTCAAAATCTCTAAAAATACAATCAGGCCAATCCAAAGAGTCATTGATTTTGCAGATAAATTCCCTGACAAAATTACTGATAAAAAATAACTCCAAAGATTTCTTGGATGTTTAAATTATATATCTGAATTTTATAAAGATTTAGCCAAAGACAGAGCTCTTTTACAAAATCTTTTAACTAAAAAATCAAAAACTAATTGGTCAGAAGACCATACAAATGCCCTCAAAAATATCAAATTGAAAGTCCGACATCTTCCTTGTCTCAATCTTTCAAACCCCGATTTTCCAAAAATAATCCAGACTGATGCTTCAGACATCGGTTTTGGCGGTATTCTTTTACAAAAAGGTCCAAAAGACAAAGAACAACTTGTTTGTTTTACTTCTGGCACTTGGAATCCCACTCAACAAAATTATTCTACTATTAAAAAAGAAATTTTGTCAATGGTTTCTTGTATCCAAAAATTCCAAAGTGACATATTAAACCAAAAATTTATTCTTCGTGTAGACTGCCAAGCTGCCAAAGAAGTTTTGAAAAAGGATGTGAAAAACCTAGCTTCGAAACAGATATTTGCAAGATGGCAAGCTATTTTATCAATTTTTGATTTTGATATCGAGTTTATCCGGAGAAAAAAGAATTCTTTGCCTGATTTTTTATCTCGCGAATTTTTACAAGGAAAACTGAATAGAGATCTACCCCTAACCTCCAAACATGCCACAAAAGTCCAAAAACAAGGGAAAAGAAATAATGGAACTCGAGATCAAGAATTCCTTTTTTCCTCTTCTCCAAACTCCTCTCCAAATTGGAGAACAGAAAAAACCTTCAGTTCAAATTGTTCCAAAAGATCCATTCCAAACGATCCAAACTCCTCCAAAAACAACATTCATACCAAATACCAAAAATCCAGAAGAATACAAACCAAAAGGAAAACATAGGGTATTAACCCTAGACCCCGACTTATCCAAACTTCCAGAAGAACTTCTCATTTCAAAACTCTTTCTTCCAAATAATCATTTTCACCCACGACAATCAAATTTCTCCAGGAACTTCTATGAAGCCATTCTGATCCAAACCAAAAGTGCAATTTTTGAGCATCGTACTAACCAAAACCAAAAGGAAATTTCATTTTCAAAAATGAAAATCATCAACATTATTCTCCAAAAGGAATGGGGAGATTCTCTTTCCCAAGTCCAACATATCCATAGTCCTGATGGAAAGTCTCATTCCTTTACCTATTTGGATTATATGGTGGCATGGAAATATGCTCTTTTATTCCAAAATTCTGAAAATAGCCATTCATGGTTTTTAAACTTTTCAAGACCATATACCAAATCTATTCCATCATGGTTTTACACTCAATGGTGGATTTTATCTGGTGGCCATTCAAATATTTTGCCAGAAAAGTTACTTTCTCATTTCTTAAATCTTGAGAAAGCTCAAAATCCTGAATATCCAGGATATTTTCTGATGCAATACTATGCCAAACACGGGATCCCATGGATTCTTCAATGGAAATATGAGGTTTTACCCTCTGAATATCAAAATGCCAAAGTTTTATTCCAGTCCACATACATCAAGTGGTGGAATAAATTTGATTGCTCCATTATTCTCGAAGCAACAAAGAAGCAGACTTCTTCCAAAAAATTGCCAAAATCCTTCAAAGAAGCTATTATAGCATCTCCACCCGATGAAACAGCCAAATTAAAGGAAGAGCTGAGTGCACTCAAAGCTGCATTCATTGCTTTCCAAGATCAAGTTTCTAGTCGGCAAGGATCAACTTATGTGGAATCTAAAGAATATTCTACAGCTGCTCCTGTTGTTGATCTTCATCCAGATGACCAAGAAGTATTTTTCTGAAATTGTGAAAAATTCAAGATGCGATTTTTAAGCCAAAATGAAGACAAAAGCAAATTCAAGCCAAAATGAAGCCAAATGCAAGCACCGAAAGTTTAAGCCGAAGCCAAGCTGTTTCCACTACCTGCTAAAAGACACGTCATCAAAAACTCCAAAAAGCCTACTGTAGCGAATCTACTGTAGAGGCACGCCAAATCACTGTAGCACTTTTACTATTCACTTTCCAGAATAGTAAAACCATACAGTGCCAAATCTAGTAACTGTGCGCCCACAGTTTCTTTCCCCCTGTTTTGTAAATCCGCTTTGTAATAGTTCTGTTCCGAACTCTATATAAGGAACGTAGTTTTTTCTTTGTAAGTAGGAATTCGAATAGCGAATTCAATGTTTAGTCCAAGAGAGTACCAAATCTAGTCACTGTGCGCCCACAGTTTCTTTCCCCCTGTTTTGTAAATCCGCTTTGTAATAGTTTTGTTCCGAACTCTATATAAGGAACGTAGTTTTTTCTTTGTAAGTAGGAATTCGAATAGCGAATTCAATGTTTAGTCCAAGAGAGTGCTTGAATAGCAAGCAATTGTGAGCTTTCTAAATTCCTTCTTTTCTCTGGTTTTCTTTCTTCTTTCTTTGTTTTTTTCGTTTTTGAGTGACACTGCTGTGTAATACTGCTGGCAAGAAGATCTTGGGAAAAGTGGTGTGTGTATATATATATATATATATATATATATATATATATATATATATATATATATATATATATATATATATATAGTGATATTTTCTTAACAAGATCATAAGAAAAACATCAAAATTTGAAAATCTCATGAGAAATAGGTAAGAACTAGATTGTCACTAGCTTATATGAGTCTTGAGCTCATAGTTTTCATCGCACCTAACCTTGCCTAAACCGGCTATGTAGCTTTTCAATGGGCTGGGCTAGATGAACCAACCCAACCCAGCCCATATAGCACTATATTCCATTCTTAAACCTCGGGCTGCAGCCACTCGAAACCAATTGACCCAAACTAAGTTCGGGTTGGGTTGTCAAGATCCTCAATTTGGATTTAGATTGGAAAACACTAACCTGATTTGCACTCGGGTTAGGATGGATTGAGCATGTTCGGGTTGGGTTAGGTTGGGTTTGTGTTGGACACCACTGTGTAAGGTACAGTTACAGGTTGGGTTCCGCGAGGTCGGGTTGGGCTTGGGTTGACCTTCAAGCTGCCCCAACCTGCTCAAGTTACACCCGGTGCTAAACCTGAGTGTGTTTTTGCAGGTTAGATCTGGTGGGTCCAACCCAACTGGATTACAATTAAATGGATTGGGACGCTAGGTAATGGGTCACAACCAACAAGTCAAGATTGGGATAGAATTCTGACCCATTTACTAAAATTAAATTAAAAGGATAGGGCCAAGCTGTCCCCAACCTGATCTAAATACGAACCATTGCCTCCATGGTTTTAGAACTCAGACGAACCTGACACAACTCATCTGAGTCAACTCGGAATCGGTCAGACCTGACCTCGTTGAAACCATGAGTCACCCTCCCTAATCACCCCGAGCTGAGCCCGGCCCATTGGTCAAGGCCTGCCATGATTAATATTTGAAATTCACTCCATCCATCAGATGACAAGCCATAATTTAAGCCTAGGCCTAAAATTCAGGCCCAGCCACACCAAGAGAAACAGTTTGGAGGGTAATATACTGTTTCTAACCATATGGTCCACCTGAACTATGGATGAGGCTGATTTTTGAGATCTAAGCTTAAAAGAGATGACTCTTATGCTGGTCAGGGTGGATTTCACATAAAAATGACAGTGGGCCAACTCAAGCTGCTAACCCACGAGCCCTTTAAGAAAAGTAACCAAAGGCAGTTGAATGATACTTAAATTCATGAGTAGCTCTTTGAAAACTACCGGAATGTAAAACCGTGCCATGTAAAGCCACAGTTGTTGGCGCGCAGTTTGGGTGAATCCTCGGGTCCATTGATGTTGGCCGTTGGATCCTAACTATGGGCCCCACTCTAATGTAGGTGCCCTATATCCACACTTTCATCTATTTTAACAACTCATTTTAGGGCATGATCCAAAAATAAAATAAAATGAAGCAGATAGAAATCTTAGGTGGACCATACCATCAGTTGTTATTGAATCTCCACCATTAAAAACTTCATGGGGCCACCAGAATGTTTATTTTCCATCCAACCTGTCGATAAGGTCACAAAGACTTAAACGAAGAGATCACACAAATATGATTTAATCCAAAACTTTCGTGGTCTATTAGAAGTTTAATGGTTAATTACCCCCTTTTCTTGTATTATGGTCCACCCGAGATTTGGATCTGCTTTATTTTTTGGATCATGCCTTAAAATAAGTTTTCAAAACGTATGGACGACATATATAAAGCGGACGGGGATTGCGTCCTACTCCTGCCGGACCCATCCGGGCAGGGCTTTGTGGGTTCTACCGTGATGTAAGTGTTTTATCCATGCCGTTAATCGCTTTTCTTGGATCATTTTAAGGTATGTTTGTAAAATTGAAGCAGGAGCGCAGGTCCACAGCTCCAATGGACCACACCGGAGGAAGCTGCGGTGATAATGAAACTCACTGTTGAAACCTTTCTAAGGGCCACCGTGATGGTTTTTTTATAATCATCCAACCTATTAATAAGGTCATGTAGACGTGGATGAGTGAAAAAACAAATATTAGCTTGATCCGAAACTTCTCCAGCTCCCAAGAAGTTTTTAATGGTGGACATTAAATCTCCACTTTGTGGTCCAGTTAAGCCCTGTACCTTGCTCACTTAAAATGATATGAGAAAAGCGATTAACGGCTTGGATAAAACACTTGCATCAGAGTGGGCCCCACAGAGCCCTGCCCGGATGGATTACCGTCCGGGTGGGGGTAGGAAGCAATCCGCGTCCATATAAAGCACACATTATGGTGGCACCCACGGTCAGGGATCCACTTAAGCCGCGCCCACAGTCGGGTCAGTAATCTGGACAGCCAGGATTGCTGTACAACGGTGCCGTATGTACGGTCCAAGAGACTCCAATTTTCAAGTTGTGAAAGACTGACAAAAGGATCCTACCCTGACTACATGCTTTTAATCGGAGAAGTGGGCCATGGTTTGAGAATCCAGCGCTATTTATCAGATGTGGAACATGCCCCAGCAATTTCCATCATTAGAAGATCCTATCCGTCAATCTTTGACAATCTCCCATTAGCTGGTGCTGTATCTATACCATCTTGCGGAGTCAGATCGTAGTTTTGACTGCAACCAGTAACTAAATATTTCAATAAGAAAGGAAGCTCTCCCACGAGACAGCTCAAAATGTGTTCACTCCAATATTTTGTACCGTAGACATTTATAATCACTGTGATTGTGGTCATGGGTTGGAGTGCCCCTTGGTCTGCTCTTTCGAACAATCCCTAAGAACATTTATTTAAAGGAAAAAATCAAGATAGAACATAATTTTAATCAAGTTACATAGCTCGAGTTGTACAAACGGTTCATACATTTCGAGAAATCATTCTAGAGCATGAGACAAAAAATGAGTCATATCCGAAGCTAAAATGGACCACACTACAAATAGCAGTATAACAATGATTCTCACTGTTAAAACATTCATAGGGCTAACGATAATGTTTATTTTACATCCAATCTGTTCATAAGGTCACAAAAACCTAGATGAAAAGAAAAAACCAAATATCATATTGATCCAAAACTTCTGTGAACCCAAAAGGCTTTCAATGGTAAACATTCAATCCCCCACTGTTTTTTGCAGTGTGGTCCACTTGATATTTGGATCTGTCTTATTTTTTGGCTCAACGCTCAAAAGTTGTAAGACTCATGTGATATGTGCAGTTATCCAACCACTGATCAGATGGTTATGGTTATCTGATCAGAATGGTTGTCCAAAATGGACGCTGCTCAATGGACTATTTCATTCACATCCATTTTTAATTTGGCATTGATGGAATTCAAAAACTACTCTAATCGTGTGAATTTTGACCCGTGAAAAGAAGGGCGGACCTAACGAACGGCCCAAACGTCCAAATCGATGATTTGGACCGTCTACCTGTTATAAAACTCATCAGGAGTTGACGTAGATTAGAGGGCATTTTCGTAATCATATCACGTGATCCGCATCGTCTCCATCCCATCCTCGACCAACTCCACAATCCGTTAGTTGATTGGGATTGCTTCCCTCTACGACGTGTTGAATCTAACGTCTGTCGTCAGCTTCAAACAAGGGCCGGAATCATGATCTTTTGCTGTACCGAACTTCAGTTCCCAATTACTAAACTAACCCCGGATTAGGATGAGCTTAAATACTAAAACACTGCCGAGAGTCCCCTACAATAGGGTTAATTTAGTCAATATTCGAAAGTTTGGGAAGGCTCCTGTACAGCTGTCATGGTCAAACCGGAAGTGTGGTTGGCGGAGGGAGTTTTTCAGAGCCATTAGCGACAGTTCGAAAAGTGGGCCACAAAAAATGAAATCATTATTTTAATACAACCATTATTAAGTCCGTCGCCACCCACACCCGTCCAGCATGTCTCGCTAGGTGGGCCCCACATGGATGCATGCTCAGATGATTTGACTGGTCCATAATAAAGTGGAAGACATTACGGATGGGCCATGCTCCAAGAATCAAAGACATTGGACATCTCAGTCCCTGAATTTGCAACCGAAATTTGGACCATCGACATGTTTTATTTTCAACAGTCCATTCAAATGCCACGAAATAGATGTTCGGGAGCATCAATCATCTTGAATTTTGGCCAACTGCCCATCGACGGTAGGTATTCACGCCAAATAAAACATAAGTAATTTTTTATTATTTATTTTTTAAATTTTTTAGAAGCGCATAAGAAAGCTTGGTACAATATGAGCTATTTCGTTGAGCTCATAGATTCTATATTAGCCTATGCAAAAACCAATAAATCTTAGATGTATCCAACATCACCTGCTTAAATGGCCTTAAGAAGCTTCCTAAAGCAAACGAAAACCACTCAATTAAGATGGACCATCACACATCTTCACGTCTAAGGATTTTAATCCTAATGCACCCATTCATCTTTGATATCAATAAAATCAAACAGTTGATATTCACATCATTCATCTTCGAGTTATGTCTAATCTGACTGCTCATCTTCAATATTTGTCCAATCAAACCGTGGATCTTCAAGATAGGTCCAATCAGACCATTCATCTTTAAGGTTTATCCAATCCTAGAGTTTTGTGAGTCTAAGTGGGTATAAGACTCTGTGTGCGGTGGATATAACTTCTAGATGTGTGAATCAGGCTATTTCAATACTCAGGTGGTCCACACACTAGGATCCCTACTCATGGCTCAATGGCAGACCCTTTGGGTTTCAAGACTGAAGTCATGGGTTTGAGTACCCAGGTGGCGTGTCTGAGTGTGAGGGTGTCTAAAAACAGAAATTAAAAAGTGATCCACATGCACCGTAATATTTTCATGATTTTGAAAATGATTTTACATGGTGTTGCCCATTTGAGCAGAGTATCAGCTTGATTTTTGTGCTTCTAAGAAAATTGAGGGGTCACACGTGATGGACGGATTGGAGTGAAATCAACAAGGTAGGCCCCACAAGATGCATTGTATGTTAAGCATAACCTTTACTGTATGGAAAAGGGTTTTAGGTCCTGTTTTAGTAGAAACCTTGGACCCTAAAATTACTCATGGTCCACTATCAGTTCCCTGGTGTGGCCCACCTCTGTTTTCAAGTGGTCTAATTTTTGACAGCCAAGTAGAACCTGAGTGGAACATATGATAGACAGATTGATTATCAATAAAACATCATAGTGGCCCCATAAATGGCTTGTAGGTTAATCTTATCCTGCAAAGATATTTTGGATCTGACCACATTTATATGGATGAAAGTAATGAAGGAAAGAACATACTTAAAGATCCAAACCATGAAGATGAGATGTAAAGAATGCTTTTGATTAATTAAGATTTTCAAGAAAAAAAATTTCATCTTCCCAATTCCCAAGAACATTCAAGTGTCGTTTGGATTGGGGGAATTTGAATTCCCCAGTGTTCTAATACCATGACCCTCATGATTATGTGGTTTGGAGGATATCCTGCTTGTTAATTTAAAATTTGAACTTAGACTTAATCACTAGACGCACTTACACTGCACTCATATCCATGTTAACATGCTTAGATACACATTGTACATGTATGGAGCTTTCTATTAGGGCCTGTTTGGCCGGGCCAATCCCATGGGATTAAGAGGGATGGGATGGATTTTAAGGTAATGATGGTGGTGTCAGTGGATTGGTTAAGATCCATGGGATTGCTATATCCCAGGACAAGTTCACTGGGTCTGTTTGGCACGCCCGGCAGATCCCAGGATTTTACCTTCCAATCCGTCCAACCAAGGGATGGGATCAATCTTAGGGCCCGTTTGGCCGGTCGGATTGGAAGGGATTGGAAGTTAAATCACGGGATTGGCCCGGCGTGCCAAATAGAGTCAGTGATCTGATCCCAATCCCATGGGTCTCAAGACAATCCACTGACAACACCATCATTACCTTTAAATTCCATCCCATCCACCTTAATCCATTCAAATTTGCCTGAGATGTGTTTGGTTCGAGGGATTGGAAGGGATGGGAAGATTTAATCCTGGGATTGGCCGGGCGAGCCAAACTGACTGGATATAGCAATCCCATGTATCTCAAGACAATCCACTGACAACACCATCATTACCTAGAAATCCATGCCATCCACCCTAATACCATTCAATCCCTTTCAATCCACCCGGCCAAACGGGCCCTTAAGGTAATGATGGTGATGTCAGTGGATTGTTTTAAGATCCATGGGATTGCTTATAACCCGGGACAAGTTCACCGGGTCTGTTTGGCTCGTCATGCATATCTCGGGATATGGCGATCCCATCCCTCCTAATACCGTGGGATTGGTCTGGCCAAACAGGCCCTAAAGACTTAGGCTCATTAGAAAATCATTTGTTAATTACCTCTTTGAGTGCTCCTATTCTTGTGTACTGATACCATGCTGCAACAACAACAACTAGAACATGCATGAATGAATGCACATGCACAATGCAACAACAAACACTCTGGCAGAACCTGATAGGTGGATTGAAAGAAGACTCGGCAAAAGGTAAGGTATATCCGCAAGCCAGAGAACCCGTAGGAGAGGGATGTAACTATGGGTCAAGCCCCTGGTTCAAGCTAGCCACTCCAACCATGAGTTGGGGTAAGAAGTTACTGAAAGTCCAGCTGATTTCTTTCATTGAGACACTAGCATCATAAATAGATCAGGCCAGCCCATCAGGGCTTTTGAGTCTGGTTCAAGCATATATAGACTTGGGCTTGGTTCCAAACCCAGGGATGGGCTTAGAATTGAAAGTTCAACAACTGTCTACTAATCAAGCCAGGTTCTGCCCTGGTGATTGAGGCCCATCGGCCCCTTTAGGGTGTATTGTTAATTGGGCTGGGCTAGGTCCTCGGTATGGCCATTGGCATGACTATTTTGACATTGAGAATAATAATGGTAATAAACATGAACAAAAATGAAGACATCATGCACTTGGATTTGGTTGAATCATATTAAATTGCATTTCAACACACTGCAGTTTTCCATTTACTCCAAAATTGATAAAGTGAACTCGTGAATTGCTGCTTTCAGAAAGAAATCTCAGCTAATGTATGTCCTGCTCTACAAAAGTAGGTTGCATATGGTGGTGTCCAGTAATTCAATTGCATTAATTACACAGTGAAGTGGAAACAACCAAACAGTAGTTACAATTCAGATACTTCTTGATTGGGTGAGCATTTGCAATTCCACCAAGTTGCATATCGTAAGTTCCAAATTCATCCTTAGAAAATCAGCGTGTGGAATTAAATTGACAGCAAACTAAACCCAGGCAATTAGTTCGAAAACAGTCGTTTCTTAATTTGATGTGTTTATCAGTTGTCTATTCAAACAGAGTCTCGGTAGAGTCAGTATTTCAATTTGAATTGACAGGGAACTGAACTCAGCACATTAGTTACAATTTTCTTATTTATAGATCGGATGAGCGTTTGCAATTCAAATCATTTGTGTATCCATTCATAGCCTTACAGAATCAGTGCACTGAACTGAATCAACACTGAACTGAACTCAGCAAATTGGAGCTGTTTCACATTGGCAAAACTCAAAATACAAGTATGAAGAAAAGTTCAAACAGAGATACCGACACCAAACAGTAAATGAAATGGCCATTCAATTCCTTAACATGAGTAAAGCACATAAAATCTATTTGATAATTTGTAACAAGCATAACAGTTAGACTACAGATGTGTTTTACATGCATTATAAAATAAATACTGCCTCTCTTTCTACCTCTACACAAACATTCATCTATCCATTGGCTTGCTAATTCAATACAAGGATAGAGCTACAAACAGCTAGTAAAGTGACCGTTGCTTCCCAAAACCTATTCAGAAATATCAATGGCTGATCAATTCCTTAACATAAATATCACACATAAAACCTGTTTGATTACTTGTAATTAATAAGCATAACAGTTAGACTGCAGATCTGTTTTACATACATTGGCTTTCTAACTGAACACATGTATAAAGCTACAAACAGCTAGTAAAGTGACCATTCCTTCCCAAAAGCTATTTATGAAGCCTAGCTAGCTGATGAATGCACAAGCGATGAGGAACATCAATGCTCAATTTGAAGAATCCCTTTTGAAGACAAAATTGCCCACCTTTGACAAACAAGAGACCTATTGACTCATTTTCAATTTGGAGCTTGCCCTTATATCTAAGGGTCCACTGCTTGACTGGGCCTGCACGGCTCATGGGTGTATTATCTGGTATGTCAATCTTATAAGCCCTATGGTTGACAGGCAACTGTATAAATATCACATCAATCAGACAATCCTATCTTTCTGAGTAACAGCTAGCCTTCAAGCAAACAGGTGATGAAAAAATTCAGCAAAATAGTCTACACTCAGTAGAGAAAATCAGACAGGTAGGATTCTCCTATCCGCATGGTTTTTGTACAATCACCCACAAGCGATAGATTTGAGCAGACGTGTGGCCTTCATTATCTGACTATGCAGCTTAATTAGGCAGCTCAGATTCTCCCATCAGTGTGTCTTCTGTACAATCATCCCCAACGGTAGGGGCAAGCAGATGGGTGCTGGTCTTGATCATTTGACAATGCAGTCAAGTGGGCCTCATCTATGAATGAACTGAGTCATAGGCCCTCAATTGCAGAGAAGACAACCTTTACTTCGACTTGTATCCCCCTTTTCCCTCATAGACTTGAACATGGATGAGAGGCACCAGGTCCAGCTTCTCTAATCCAAGCTGTTGTATTGAATGGAAGTTTGGTCAGATCCATTCATAGAACGGTATTTGTTGGAAGGAGCAAAATTGCATCCCGGTTGTCAATGGGGAATTGGAGTTTGAGGTTGGACCTGTATCTGAAAATTCCACCAAGTATGCGGCATCTCTGCAACATAACAGTAACTTGGATTCATTTTATTTTATTTTTCCTCTAAAACTAGTGATTAATCACATGCATTAAGAAAACCATGCATGTACCATTGAGCCATCAGAAAGTCGATAACAGTTGATATCTTCACTTAAGCTTCCGTACGTTGCCATGATTAGGTAACTGTAGACAATGATGCCCCTGTAGATATTGCCAAACATTTTCAGAAATATTTCCACTAATATTACTGTTTGAGGTACTATAAAATCCAAAAACAAAGATTTGTATACAGACATTGTTCTCCATTTTGTATAGAGAATCTAAAAGATGGACATGCAAAGGCTCACGAGTATATTATCACCATCATCATCTTAGCCTTTCTCCCAGTAAGTTGGGGTTGACTTTAAATGGTTGATTGGCAAAGAAGGGTCCATGATCAGCTCTCCAAAAGGCATCCGCCACCCTTTTCTAAGCACTTTTCTTTTGAAAATATGATATTATTTTTATAGGCAAATCTGGAAACTAAAATTTTTGCATAAAAAACTGG
This sequence comes from Magnolia sinica, assembly GCF_029962835.1. NCBI lineage: Eukaryota > Viridiplantae > Streptophyta > Magnoliopsida > Magnoliales > Magnoliaceae > Magnolia > Magnolia sinica. The sequence goes on along the minus strand of NC_080587.1, from coordinate 19,400,077 downwards.
GTTGCAACATACAACTGATTAGGGTACAACTATCAAACCATTTGTTCAATATTATTCCAGCTATTTTTAATTTTTAATACAACGTATTGGTCTAAGTCCATTATAATTTATCTCAGCCAAATAATCTCTCTCAGTTCCATGGATGCCTTAGCTGTCAGAGATAATATGGAAAAAGCTTCCGCTTATAATGCTAGCTATGACATATAGATCTTGAAAATAAAAAAGATAGAATTACCTAGTGTTCTCGATGTGAATCAAGAGATTTCATTAGAGATTCTTCCATTACTCTGATTTGGAGTGCATTATGGACATTTCCTGGTACGGACCAACAACTGACAAAACAAATAAAAGAAAAAATATAATACTCTGTGAATTTCCATTATTCTGTGAATAAATATAACACTTCATGTTCACACAAATATTTAGGCTACATGTGTGTGCATGTATGCATGCAATACAAAACAACTTTTAACTCTTAGAAACTCCAGCTATAGATAACAACAGCACCTCAATCTATACTTCACTTCAGTGAGCATTTCTTGCAACAGCTGTAGCTGATTTTGCAATTCCTGCACATAATGCAGTGATGCTATAACTGTTAACTGAACTTCTAGAGAATGTTACGGTTACAAGTTGATACATTCCTATGAACATAACCCAATTCTTTGGCTGTAGTGGAGATAGTATATAAATAAAGTAGATAGAAAATTGAAAATATTAGACAATGTATAGAAAAATTTCATTTGATGGAGTTAAGATGAATGCTTCCTGTATCTATACTTCTGCAGAGTACAAACAGAAGGCCCCTCACATGTGTCAGTATGGGATACGTGTATGAGATCCAATCCATTCATCAGGTCCAAGCCTTGGTGAAAGTTTCATAGTTTAAAATATGGTCAATCCACTAATAAGGTGAATAGGTGGGCCAACCATGTACCATTGGTTGTCCATCTTTTAACTATCCATTTTCTCAATACAAGTGTGGTTCACCTGATGAATAGATATACGATCCTAGGTGAAGACACATTCATCATGAGACTAGTGTGATTTAGGGCTTGGATCATCAGTACGTGTTTCAACTTTTCATGAGACACTTGTAATATTGGGTGTCTGCAGATGCATGCCTGCAGGTAGCATGCCTCTTAGGTTAGTGATTCAATTCAACTCTACCTTTTATCAGAAAAAGTTTTCACATCAATCTTGTGATCCTGCCTCTGAATGATTTCTGGAGCCAATGCCAATCAAGAGATATGCACAAACACAACATTAGCCAAGGGAATATAAGAAGCAACAAGACCATATCAAAACACAGCAACACATGTGTACCCCTGATGGTCAACAAAACACTATCTTTGTCAAACTTTTAGAATTCTGTCACTCCTGTTGCAAGTAATTGAAAAGATTTCAGTATTCGTAAATGCATTTCATCGGACAAATGCATTTCAGGGACTAATCTTCGAGTATTTTTAAATGACTACTAAAAACCCATTCACAAACTTTTGTTCGAGATTTCGTTCATCATTTAGGAATGTATTCTGCCTATCACCCGCAATCTCCAATCTCTCTATCTTAATCTTGTTCTTCCCCATCTCAAAACTCTTTCTAGTAACATAATTACTCTCTATTACTCAGACATCTCACATGAGCACATATTACCTAATTCACACTTTATGAAAGCAGTATAATTGCAGAGATGCTCTTTAAATTGAGGGTTCTAGATTACTGAAAATGTAAAAGAACAAGAACAAAGGGAATGCTTCTTATGAAAACAGGTTGCAAGAAACAAAATCCAATTCTTGATTTGATAAAAGAAGTTAGTGAATGGGTTTTGTTCTTTTTGAAATCACATGTCCAACATCAATTGATAGGAATAACAAATAAAGAATAAATTCCCATTATTGAAAATGTAATAAGACTGAGGTGGGCTTTATCAAATGCAAAAACAACAACAATGAAGGCAATAAATTCTACAGGATTGGGTCTGCAAAAGAAAAATCACAATTCACAATTCCAAAAGTATGAAAATCTGATTGCCTACAAAAGAAAGTATGAAATCCCAAATAATTGTTCTCGTAAATAATCACTATTTCCTAAAAGAATGAAAAAGGCAGACAATGAATTCAATTTAATCAGGTCACAATACATAAGACCAATTGACAATTCCAGAGGACAAGTGTGTGTGTGTGTGTGTGTGTGTGTGTGTGTGTGTGTATTTACACACGCACTCACACCCCACCCACACCCACACACTCACACCACAATGGAATTTCACCACAATGGGTACTCAAATCCATGACCTCATGTTGAGACTCTTGTGAGTCTACCACCGAGACATGAGAAAGGACCCTCAGAGGACAAGTATGATGGGCTGTTTTCTTTTCAATAATTAATCCAAAATGGAACTGAAAAACAATTCTAAAGAGAACTTTGGAAAAATTCCAAGACACCCTTAGATGATTTGTACCTCGAAAATTGGTAGTTTCACTCATGTGGGTCACAATGTATAAAGTAAACTGGCCATTCAAACAACTTTTTCTACGCGTCCATTCATCTTGTATGTTGGTGGCCTGATTTTAGAGAAGAAGATCTAAGAGTGGAACATGTGCCTGCATGTGGATGGCAGGGCTTCCATTTGAAATTAGCAAACCCCAATATTTTCCTCTGTAAGAAAGTCAACAATATAGTTAAAAGAACTACTAGGATTCTACACATGAGATTTCTAAGAAGCAAGAGCAACCTTAATTCATTCAAGATAGAGCTCAGCTTCAATGCAGGAATGCACTTCCTAGACGCCTAAGAGATAGCATTATAGAGTCTCCGTCTGCTATCAATTCACGAAAATCTCATCATCTGTTCTAATAGCCAAGAACTTCGCTCTGTTCGAGGATCCCTTCCCCATTAGCTTGAAAAGACAAATTGGATGTTGTTTCTGCCATCCTTAAGCATGCCTCTAATCCCGAACTTCTGTCAGTATTAAGAAACGATCATATAACAATTTAAGAAATCATCCCGAGAACCGATCACCTACAGGCAAGGTACGACACCTTATGGTGTTGTATCCCACCAGCATAGTACATACTGCTTGTGTATAACAGCAGTACTACAAAAATGGTAGGCATCACCATGAAGATCACCTGGCACAAAAATCAGGCCGGTCTGCTCATCAGGTGGGCTATACCATTGGAATCAATGGACAGATGACAGCCTTACTCAACAGACAGGTTTGACCCACCTATTGATCTGATCAGCCTAATTTTTTAGTAGGGGGGCATATATTTTTTCATAGTACTGATTTCCTACACAAGTGGCATGTTGGCAGGAAAACTGTTATGGTACAAGAAGTTGCTAGTAGTTGATCAATTCTCAATCATCCTCCCAACACTGTTCAATAGGCTGTGATGATCAAACCCAAAGTTTCTTACAAGAGAGTGCGACAAGCACTGGAATACGTCTAAGAAATATATCAGCAAAAAAGAAAAAAAGAAAAAAAGAATTCAAAATAAAGTAAAAAGAATAGAGAAGTTGAGTATTAATCTATTGACAATGTAGTACTAAATGAGAAATATTAGCAGGGATCGCAAATAAGCTTACCTGTTCACTCCATGATATGATGAAGCCAACCATACATCTAGGAGGTCCTATAACATATGTACATTGTCAGTTCTTGATGCCCTGTGTATCTCCATTGCACTCCTGAATTACAATTAATTGAAATGATAATAAGTCTCCAAATAATAACTTAGACATTTTTATTGCAGAGTTCCTAAAATGCTCTCAATTTGCATTTTTAGTGAAGAGTTACTCACACCACCCAAGGTCATTTGGATTTTATGGAACCATGTGTAGTTCATACGCGAATACGTCACTTCACCACCCTTTGGGTTGTTTGTTTTCCAAATTCCTATGTGTAGGTGTTTGTTTAAAAAAGATTTATGGCTCATATATATAAGGTCAAATACACTAGTTAGATGCATGTGTTATATCCATGCCATCCATTCATTTTTTTCATATCATTTTAGTCATGAACCCAAAAATAGAGTAGATCCAAAGCTCAAGTGGACCACAACAAAGGAAGCAGTGGGTGGGAGTAATCACACCACCATAGAACCCACTATTTTCTGTTGTGTTGGTTACTCTCACTGCTTCCATTGGTGTGGTCCATTGAAATTTTGATTTGCCTCATTTTTGGGCTCATTTCCTAAAATGATATGATATAATGAATGGACGGTGTAGATATAACACATACATCATGGTGGGGCTCACAGAGTTTTCGCTTCTACGAGGTGGAGCGAGATAAAATTCGTCTTCCGCGAATATTTCAAACAGCCACCTCTACGTATCAATACGCTTTTACCACAGTTTAAAACTAGTACACGGAGCCAAACAGGATGCAAGTAGTTGGGCCATTTTAGCCGCCAGAAGTACTTTCTGCTACAGAATAGTTAAGGAAAATAGAAAATCATGCTTTTGCGGTAAAAATTGGGAAATTAAAAAGCAAAGATAGATAGGTTTAAGTGAGAAGTGCGATACTTACAAAGGGAGGGAAGAGGAATGAAGGAAGGAAGGAGAGCGTTGATGCTATCTTCTCTTCAACCCCAACAGACGACCACACCCTTTGCCTCCTCTCGCGGATTCGGATTCGGATTCGGTATATCCAATGTCGATATCTGGGATGTGCGCTATGTATTGCCAATCCTCGCCTTTCTCCTTCTCGCATCGCTTCTCTAATTGGGGACAGCCATTGATTTCTAGAGTTTGGAGGTTTGTTAGGAGTTGCAACCCGGATGGCAAACACATCAATTTATCACACCCGCCAATGTACAAATACTGAAGCGAGGAAAGGTTTCCTATCCACTCCGGCAGAGCCGTTAGACTTTTCAAACCCCAGATTCTTAGCTCTTGTAGTGTTGTGACATGTTTTAGCCCTTCTGGCAAACATGTCAACTTATCACAGTCCCAGATGTTAAGATATCGAAGGGACATTAGGTGTTGCATATCCTCTGGTAAAGAAGCCAGCTCCGGACATCCCATAATGTACAAGGATTGTAAGGCAGTGAGGTGTTGCAGGCCCCCCATCAAACTCGTTAGGCTTTTACAAAACTGAATGGTAAGATGTTTAAGAGAGCTCAAGCCTTGTAGTCTCAACGACGTTAGAGCATTGCAGTCTTGAATACGTAGCTTCTGAAGAGAGGTGAGGTTTTGTAACTCCTCCGGCAATGATACCAGTTCATCACAGTAATGAACAGACAGAGTCTCTAGAGCAGCAAGGTTTCCAAGCTCCCCCGACAGAGACTCAAGCTTTGGGCATCTCCAAATTTCTAGGGTCAAGAGACGGGTATGATTTGGGAACAACCCACCCGACAACGACCTTAGCTCCTTGAAATCTACAATCTTCAAGTAGGAAAGCGAGGTTAGGTTTGCCACTGAACCTAACAACATCTCGTTACTATCATTCAACGTCAATATTTTCAGAGACTGAAGGCATGGAAGTGTTGTTAACTTTGGGCATCCGACGACAGATAGTTCATTAAGGCAGGGGAGTACTTCTCTTCCGTTGAATCCTGACCACTCCTCTAAATTAGGCATATCTTCCAACCTGAGTTTTTCCAGTGACGGGAATCCCTCTGCAACATTGTCACCATAGAAATGGTTGCCAATAGATTTCACAGCATGCATTCCCTGTATCACAAGAACCTTAAGCAATGGTAATTGGCCAAGCTGGGGGAGCTGTTCGCATCTTCTGCAATTGATCAGTGAGATTTCAACCAGATTCGAAGAAGTCATCCAATGTGGAAATCTGACACCCACGTACCCTTTGACCTCCAACCTTTTGAGATTCGGATGTGGTCGGAGACCTTCAAGGGTTTCCTCAACATTTCCTGCCAACTTAATATCAATATCCTGACCCCTTGAACCCCATGAAAAGCATAACTTATGAAGGTTTGGCTTCTCCTTCAAGTTTGCTTCCTGTGCATCTGCTCTACACATCACGTTCTCGAGGTTTCGAATAATCAAGCTTCCTCGAAGGTTTAGGTCTTGCAGCTCTTTTATACCACATCCTCTATCCTTACCAATGATGAATATTGGCAAGGTCTGAAGGGACTTTAATTCTTTCATATTAGCTGGCATATGGGTCCATCCCTGATGTGGACTGATTTCAAGATGTCTTAAGCTAGTCATATTGCTCATGTCCCTGGGTAACTCTGCAAGTTCATACAACTCCAGTAGTCTCAAGGTTTGCAGATGATGAAGGGTGCTGATGGATTCAGGAAGGGATTTTATATCAGTATCAGACAGGTCGAGGTATCTTAAGTGTTTCAACTTGCCGATTGAAACCAACAACTGCTTAGTAACACTGGATCTGCTTAAATCTAACACGCGTAAGCACATAAAATGTACAAAATGATCACGAGGGATGCTGAAACTATATCCTTCAAGCAGCAGCAGTGTTCGCAAATGGTTTACTTTCCTTAAGGCCTTGGGGAATGTTCGGACCTTCCCGCTATACCCACACTCCAAGGACAAACGGCGAGATATGTTATGGATGCTCTCTGCATTCTCAACCTGCAGAATTGAGCATTCAGTCCCTGCAACAAAACATGCAAGATCATGCATTAGGTCATGCATCTTGCACCATACTATATTCCCATCGTCATCTTTCTCAACATCCTGAAAGAAGGACCGCCATAATAGATTATTGAAATACTCTCCACCGATGTTTTCCATGTGGTTACTTCCGACTGATGATTGAATGAAACCTTCGGCCATCCAAAGTTGGATCAGTTTCTCCTTTTCGATTCTATAATCTTTTGGAAATAATGAGCAGTATGCAAAGCATTGCTTCAAATGTGATGGCAGATGATAATAACTCAACCTTAGGGCAGGTAAAATGTGATTCTCTTCTTCAGGTAGATTCCAAATCTCACTTTCTTTGACAAACAACCACTGGCTTTCCTCTGTTTTATGGTACATCAAGCTTCCGAGTGACTTCGCCACCAAAGGAACACCCTTGCACTTCTTCACAATTTCCTTTCCGAGTATTACAAGGTTCGGACGTTCTTGTCTTTCATGCCCAAACGCACGTTGCCTGAACAGAGACCAACAATCATCATCTGATAATGTTTGCAAATGGTGTGAAGGGAGAGTGCCCATGATTGAAGCAACTTTTTCACTACGGGTAGTAACTATAATTTTACTACCCCTGGCACCTCTGACAGATTTTTTGAGTGAATTCCACTTCTCAGGACTTTCCTCCCACACATCATCCAACACGAGTAAAAACTTCTTCCCACTGAACTTTTCTTGGAGGCTATGCTGCAGTGAATCCATGCCTTCGAGATCACATTTGCTACCATTTGCTGATTCAATGATTAATTTTATTACCCTCATCACATCGAAATTGTCCGACACACAAACCCATATTCTTAGCTCGAACTGCTTGGTTACCCTCTCATCATTGTAAGCGAATTGAGCAAGTGTGGTCTTCCCAAGGCCCCCCATACCGACTATGGGGATGATCGAGACATCTTCTTGAGTACTAAAATCAATCAACGACTCTACGATTTTCTTCTTATCTTCATCTCTGCCAAAAACTTCTGACTCAATCAAAGAGTCTGTTTGCAGTCTCTCTTCAATATTGAATGGAAGATCTACAACTCTGTCACTCAAATGGAACTTCCTCTCCTCTGCAATCTCATATAATCTCTCCCCAATCTCCTTTATCCTACTCCCCATCCTTAGGCGAAATACAAGTGAGTTCGGAAAAGAAAAGAAGTTGCGCACCCTATTCATTGTATCAGACTGAGTCCTCACTTTCTGCCGAAAAACTTCTGTTACAAACTCATCTATCAAATCATCTGCATCATAGGCCACACCCTTAAGCTTCCTTAGCCAATCCCTCAGCGCCTCGCTCTGCACTTGCTGCTTGTCCGCGTCTCGAAGTACCGCTTGGATCGTTGACAACGTGCTCTCCAGCTTCCCCAACTCTTTCTTGACACCCCATGCTGTTTCAAACTGTTGCAGAAGTAGAGAATTCAAGTTCCCCATCATTGTCTGAACAAGAGCGGAGAGAAATACTTCTGCCATCTTTTCTTGGTACTGTAGAAATGCCAAAGAATTGAAATTGGTGATAAATGTGGAAGGGAAAATAATCAAACTGTGGACCTATATACTATTTTCCATCAAGTGGGAGAAAAATGAATAAAAAGAGAGATAAAGAAAGAACATGGAAAGCACCAAGATGCCAATGTTGTTGCTTTAATAATATCAATGCGATGAGCCAATTTCCTTGAGAAAGCAGATACTTTTAATTGATCATATTTCAATAGCAAAAGGAAGCTCTCCGGCTAGAATACCTCAAGTTGTGTTCACTGCAATCTCCACCATAGATATGTATGGTGACCATGATTGTAACTGGTCACTTGAAGGGGGCCATTTGTTTTGTTTTGTTTTGTTTTTTTTTTTTTTTAATTTTTTAATTTTTTTTGTCATGGGTTTAGTGATGTGATACAATTTGAGGTACAACCATAGACATGCATGCTTCATCTCATGTGCCCTGTCAATCATGGGCCACAGCCCAAAAGCCTCTATGATCAAACAATCACAACAATCCCATCTACAACCTCTCTTTAACATAAATGGGTAATCATATTCCTTTTTTCCTAATGGAGAACCATGGACAACTGATCAGATGGTTAGAAACATCAAGTACCCAGTACAGAAACAATGGTATGCAGAAGCTTGAAATAAGTTAAAAGGTGATCCAGACAGCCATCAAGCCTGCATGGCCCATCACAATTTAGAGATGAAAATATCTTTCTAGCTGGATGGCGTCACTCCTCTGACTCCTGGAATTTTCAACATCACTGTGACAACTAGTGCAATTTTTTTGCTCTCTGACTCCTAGATGCATTGCTTAAATTCTAAGGTTTAAAATACAGATGTATAAAAGGAACAAATGATCTCTTTGGGCAGGGAATCATCCGGCACAATCAGGACCAATTCAGGTGGGCCCGTGTCTAAAAATATGTTCATGCCGAGCAGCTAATGACCTTGCAAGTGACGAAGGAATTCCATGTTTGATTCAAAGAAATCCTTCTCAGAAGAAGAGACTGGTTATGAGAAGAGATTGGTCAACCTTGACATAGATTTTAGATATTTTTGCATTCAGCCACCTCCCTTTTGGGCCATAATCCCAAAATGGCCCAATTTTAGACTCTTTGTGAAAAAACAGCTGCCTTTTCCATATTTGACAATTGACTAACAGAACGCTGCTTGTCCAAATAGAAAATCGGATCCCCCGGCCCCCATTTTCTTCAGCTCATTAAACTCATATTTTCCACTGTGATAGAAATCCATCCCGTGCACTAGTTTTTCCAACTTATTTTAGTTGGTGGGCCCAACATGATGAAGATCCAAAATTAAAATGGGCTACATGGCTTGAAACATTGGTATTGAACACCCAAATGTTATAATGGAGGAGCTCCAAAAACTCGTAATGTGTTTGAGAAATTCAACCTATTCACCATTTTTGTTGGCTCATTTTAGAGGGTGGGCCCAAATATGAGGCAATCCAACTTTCAAGTGGACTGCACAACTCAGAACAATGGTATTTAACACTTATTTAGAGGAGCTCCAAAAACTCAGTGGCCAGTGTAATGTTTTTAAGAAATCTAGCCCCTCTGCCAATTTCTCTAGCTCATTAGGGGGTGGGCCCAAATATGAGGCAGATCTAACACTCAACGACCATATGACTTGAAACAATGGTATTGGACTCCCACTGTTGAAACTACACCATTGCACCTTTGAAATATAAATTCCCCACCCCGGTGGGATGCAGATTGGGTACTACCCCCACCAGGACCTAGTTAGAGTCAGACGGTCCTGACAGGGGCTTTATAAGGTCCACTGTGATCTGTATGTTTTATTTATGCTCTCTATCCATTTTGACAGATCATTTTAGAGCATGAGCACAAAAAGAAGGCATATTGAAGGCTCAAGTGAACCACACTACAAGAAGAAATGGGGATTCAACACCTATTGTTGAAAACTTGTTGGGGACTACAAAAGTTTTGTATCAAACTAATATTTATGTTTTCCCTTCATCTACATCTATGTGACCTTATAAATATGTTGGATGACAAATAAACATCATGGTGGGTGTCATTGTCACCATTACTTCCTGTAGTATGGTCCACTTGAGCATCCGATTTGCATCCTTTTTGGGATCTTGACCTAAAATGATATGTCAAAATGGATGGACGACACGGATAACACATACTTCATAGTGGGCCCCATAGAGCACCCAAGAGGACGGTCCATCTCTAGCTAGGTCCTAGTGGGAATCGCACCCAATATGCATCCACTTTGATGTTTTTGAGAAATACGCCCTCCTGGCCATTTTTGTTCGCTCATTTTAGGTATAGGCCCAATTATGAGGCCCAATAATCTTTTGAAATATCCATCCCGCCAATCATTTCTCCATATGATTTCCGGGGGGTGGGAATGACCTTATGGCCGGTATGGATGTCATATAAACAACATGGTGGGCCCTGGGAAATTTTCAATTGTGGCCATTCAATCTCCACTGTTTCCTTCAATGTGGCCCACCAAAGATTTGGATCTGCTTCATTTTTTGGCCCACCCACTAACATGAGTTGTTAAAAAATGGATGCCTGGGTTGAATTTCTCAAAATGTATCATTGTGAGCCCTACCTTCATCATGGGGTAAGGCGACTTAGATGGCATATAAATATCACAATACGTTTCAACACTCGGCATTGCGCTCCTTATTATTTCATCCTATGTGGCTCACGGAGTTTTGGATTTGCCTCATTTTTGGGCCACCCATTATTATGAGCGAGAAAAACAGATGGATGGGGTGATATCTCAAAAACATCATGATGGGTCCTAGGTAGGTTTCAATGGTGGGCCTCATTATCCCCACTTTTTCATTGGTGTGGTTGACCTGAGCTTTGGATCAGCTTTATTTTTGTGGTTGACCTGAGCTTTGGATCAGCTTTATTTTTGGGCTCATGCCCTAAAATGAGCTGGTAAAACAGATGGACCGTATGGATAAAACACATACATCATATGGCCCAAAGATTTGTGGCCCAGTACTATGTAATCCAGTTAACATTCAATGCATGATGCATGCATTAATAATGAGTTTCAATTGAATGGAAGCCCTTGAAACGCTTAGGCCCACCATGATGTTTAAGACTATTTTCATCCCATTCTGCCTTGTCATTTTAGGGGGTGGGCCAAAAAATGAGGCAGATCCAAAACTGAAGTATGCCACAAGGCAGGAAGGTGCCAACACTGACTGTTCATAGAAGTTTTGGATCAGGATAGTATTTTTGCGTTTTCCGTTCATCCCTATGTGAATGATCTTATGAACATTTTGGATGGCATATAAACATCACAATAGACCCTTGGAAGGTTACAATGGTACATATTTTCCTCTTTACTATTGCCTGCATGTGGCCAACTTGAGTTTTGGATTTCCATCATTTTTAGGCTCACAAACTAAAATGATATGATGAAATTGATGGGTGATACTGTAGATTTCTTACAAACAATGGGCCTCACCTAGCTCGTGAGTGCCGGGTATGGCCTCACTAATGAGGCTAGTGTGCACTGTTCGAAATGCTTTTAAACGAGAGACTAAATGTTAATGATGGGGATTTGACAGTGAAAATGGTAGATGGTTCTATAAAATATAGTTTAAAAATAGGAAGTTTTATTCTATAGGACAAAATATAGCAACCATTAGAAAAATCCCTAGATTTTAAGAGGGCTATTAGCTCACCTTCTTCTTTTTTTTTTTCTTTTTTTTCTTTTTTTTTTAAAGTGGACCTAATGTAGTATGAGGATCAAGCATACTCCTAATACACATGGACCAAAAGAAGCCTAATGAGAAATCAACAAAAATTCAGTATAATTGTACTGGTCAACCTTGTGGTTGACATGTTGAAATTTCACCAGAAATTTCGAATTGCTTGTTGACCGATTTCTATCAGTTTAGAAAGGTCGAAATATTGTTTGACAAGTTGAAATATTATTTCAGATTGCTTGCTAACTGATTTTTGCCAGTTTAGATAGGTTGACAAATCTTGTCAATGGGTCAAAATCTAGTTCGATGGGTCGAAATCTAGTTCGATAGGTCGACAAATCGATTGATAGGTTAAAAATCACATATATATATTTTTTATTTAAATCTTTGGACATTTTTTGGTTGTTTTGACCTGTCAACTCGGCAGGTCAACGATAGGCATGCAGGTAGCAAAATTTTACCTATTTTTTCTAAAATTATTTTCTTATTCAATTAGGGATCTTTGATTACGATTTTAGGGTTCATTTAGGGTTATTTAAAGGTGTTAAAATCTTTTTTTTTTTTAATTATATTTTATCTATCAATGAAAACTTTTAAGAAATTCTATTTTTTCTCGTGGATTCAAGATATTCTCTTGTAGATTCAAGGTATTTATCAATCGAGGAAGACGGTGATCAACCTCATCACGTCCTCCCCTGCGTCAGAACCCTACCTTTATGTTTATCTATTGTTTGATAAGGCTAATGTGGCTCATGGGTGGATCCTCTTATATGTCAATCTCACAAAGTCTACGGTTGATGGGCCACTATATAAATATGACATCAATTGGATGATCCTATCCTTCTAAGTAACATCCTGGTACTCATACAAATCAGCTTAAATTCTACATTAAATGGAGAATAACAGAGAATGTCAGATAGATTCTCCCATGAGTTTGTTTTTCCAGGTGAGCTGATGGGTGTTCTTGATCATCCGACCATGCTCCATTCATGAATGGACTGAGCAAAAGGTGGCTAGCCATCAATTTCCATTAAGATAGTCAGTGCTTCAATTTGCATCTCCATTTCTCTCTTCGGAGGATAGATTAGATTTCATGACGTGACAATATATGCTGGCATGTGGCATGAGAAAGCTCTTTTAAAAGAACCAAGGGTAGCCATCAAGATCAATACTTCTACTTGTGACGGAGGGAGGGACATGATGAGGTAGATCATCATCTTCCCCAGGGGATATCTACTTCAAATCCACAGAGCTCTCTAAACTCCTTACAGAGCTTCCTCCAATCCATGAGGGGTAAAAGTAGAAATAATTTCTAATAAATTTGAAATAAATTGATTGATAATAAAAAAATGAAATTACAATCCTCTAAATAATAAACTCAAACTTAAGACGTATTTTTAGACTAGAATCCAACTTAAACACCCTAAAAACGTGACTTACTATAAATAGTAAACGTACTATTTATAGATAGTCATGATTTCTACTAGGCTTCATAGTTTTCATCCAAAGATAGTAAGTGTCCAATTTGGGCTAACCACGTTATTCCCCTAACTTTTCTAAGCTATTTTCATGTTGGGCATGCCTCTTACAGCTCAAAAGATCATTAGTTCTACTCTAGATAAAAATGACTATTTATGGTAAAAATCAAAATAAAAGGGACTTTTGACTGTTGATATGATGGAATCTCGCAAATCCGGCATGGGCAACTCGGTGTAGTGGGTTGGTTGGCTAAAGTAGCTTCTCCTATTCCAAAATCATATATGATATGTCGAAAAACTCATCCTAGGTTTGCGAGATACAACTGTTTTAAGGTTTTGACGGCCCGGATCACTTCTGCCTCGGATCAGGCCTTCTCTGGTCCATCTTTACCATGAAAGTGTTTGTGACCTGTCCTACATCAATTTGCTAAGACCGTGCTTGGATTTACGATTGACATTAATTAAAATAATTTAAGATTGAATAAAGACTAGTGAACGGTCACAATCATTTTCACCATTATAGGGATCAGAGGAATATGTACCAAATGACCCTAATGCCCTCTATTGTGTAAGAGGACACTAGACAAGAATTGGACCATCACGGTCCATGTATGACATCTAAATCGTCCAGAGGATGCTCCACCAAAAAAATTGGACACCTAAAATATTAGGCTAAATGGGCCATAACATAAGCCTCCAAATATTCATGGTTGACCACTTGATGGTTGGATTGACATGATTTATAAGACATCTCATTTACTTAGTGGAGTGAACCATCTGGTTAGGTTTTTGAGCCATGGGTTTGTTGATGGTACACTGCGTACTAAATATATTGTGCCACTATGGGTGGTACCTCCATCGTTGGAGTGTACAATAATCACCTCACGATCAAGGATTCTCCATGATCCTCGACCAACTATTTTTCGTCACTGGATCCTTCCTCAGCAGCTTGTTCATCTTCATTAAATCCAAGGCCTTCTTTTACTGCATCACCTTTAGTGCCACTTCGTTAATGGCCAAGTGGGCTGCAGAGCATTGAGGACGGGTGTTTGATAAGTGGCTCGATTGGCCTCAGCAGTAACAATTATTCGGCCTTGGCCAGCCATAAGGATTCAGAATCATACTCGGACCCACTGTTGTGGATGCCGCAGATTAAGGCCTAAATGAACCATTCCCCATGTCACAATTTGCGGTTATAGGAGGTTGAGGACGTCCTCCTACTAGTTCCTTTCCTTTAGCCAGCGTTAAATCTTGCATGGGGCCCGTCATGGAGGACCGATTCGAAGGATAATGCCGCTAGGGATTCTTACAAGTTGCATTTCTGCCCTAACCACCAACTGAACCACTTCATCCATGGTCTTGACCAGGTGAATCTGAACTTGGTCCTGAATTGTCGATCTTAAATCGCCTATGAACTGCATTACCTTCTGCGATTCGGTCTCCAACAAGTCATTCCGCGTTGCTAACCATTGGAATTCTTCAGTGTAATCTGTGATGGTTTGATTCCCCTGTCGACAATTTTGGTATTGCTGGAATAATACCTGCTTGTAATAACTGGGGAGGAATTGTGATTGAAGAATGTGTCTCATCTGTGGCCATAATTGGATGGGCGCCCTATTCTGTCGAGCATGTGAGAGTTGTAATTGCTCCTACTACGCAGAAGCACCGGATTTTAATTTGAATGCTATTAATTTTACCTTTTTATGTTCCAACACGTCCATGTAATCAAAATATCATTCTACTTTGGTTAACCAGTCGAGAAAATCTTCTATACGCAATAAGTCATTAAAACTAGGAAGTTCTGCCTTTCCCCAGTAGTCTCTCTCAGCATGATCTAGTCGATCGCCTCCATGGATCGGTCGTCGGGCAAAGCTGTCATCGATATCCTCGTCGCTAGAGCTCGATGTGATGAGGTGATCACCATCTTCCTCAAGGATAACTACTCTGAATCCATGGAGTTTCTTTGGACTTCTCACAAAGATTCCTCGAATCCATGATAGAAGAAAATAGAAATAGTTTCTAATTATTCAAAATAAATTGATTGATGATAAAAAAAAAATTTTATAAAAAAACCTAAATTACAATCCTTTAAATAGTGAAGTCCAACTTAGGAAGAAGTTTTAGAATCAAACTCCCTAAAAATGTGACTTACTATAAAATAATAAACTTACTATTTATAGATAGTCATGATTCCTACTTGACTTCATGGTTTTTTGCCAGAAATAGTTAGTGTCCAATTTGGCTTAAGCATGTTATTCTCCTAATTTTTCTAAGCCCTTTTCATCTTGGGCACGACTCCTAAAACTCAAGATCAAAAGTTATGATCGTATTAAAACTTAGTATTTATAGTAAAAATGGAAATAAAATGGACTTTTGATCTTCGATCTAATGAAATCGCAAGTTTGGCGTGGGCTGCCCAGTGTGCAGGGTAGGTTAGCTAAAATAGCTTCTCCTACCCTAAATCATATAAGATACGTCAAAAAACTCATTCCGGTTTGCGAGCTAGACTATTTTAAGGTTAGGATGGTCCTGATCACTTCTACCTCCCGCCGAGCCTTCTTTACTTCTAGTTCATCTTGGCTATGAAAGTGTTTGCGCCCCGCTCTACATCACATGAGTTGTTAAAAAATGGATAGTTGGGTTGAATTTCTAAAAATGCATCATGGTGAGCCCTACCTTCATCAATGGGTCAGGCAATTTTGATGGTCATATAAATATCACAATGGATCCCGAAAGGTTCCTTATTTCATCCTGTGTGGCCCACTGAGTTTTGGATTTGCCTTATTTTTGGGCCACCCTTTATTATGAGCTGGCAAAAACAGATGGATGGGGGTGGATTTCTCAAAAACATCATGATAATCCTAGGTAGGTTTCAACTGTGGGCATCATTATCCCACTGTTTTCATTAGTGTGGTGGACTTGACCTTTGGATTAGCATTATTTTTAGGCGTAAGCCCTAAAATGAGCTGCTAAAACAGATGGACTGTATGGATAGAACACATACATCATATGGCCCCATAGATTCGTGGCACAGTGCTACCGAGTAATCCAATTAACATTCATGCATGGATGCATGCATTAATAATGAGTTTCGATTGAATGGCAGCCCTTGAAATACTCTGGCCCACCATGATGTTTCTGACAATTCCACCCCATTCTGCCAGGTCGTTTTAGGGGGTGGGCCAGAAAATATGGCAGATCCAAAACTGAAGTATGCCACACGGCAGGAAGCAGCGCAAACACCGACTGTTCAATCATTTGTGGGCCCCACTATGGGGCCGTAGAAGTTTTGGATCAGGATAGTATTTCTGTGTTTTCCATTCATCCCCATGGGAATGACCTTATGACCATTTTCGATGGCATATAAACATCACAATAGACCATTGGAAGGTTTCAATGGTAGAGATTTTCCTTCTAACTATTGCCTGCCGTGTGGCCAACTTGAGTTTTGGATTCATTTTTGGGCTCACAAACTAAAATGATACCATGAAATTGATGAATGGTGTGGATTTCTTACGAACAATGGGCCTCACCTAGCTCGCAAGTGTCGGGTATGGCGTCACTAATGAGGCTAGTGTGCACTGTTCAAAATGCTTTTAAATGAAAGACTAAATGTTAATGATGGAGATTAACAGTGAAAACAGTAGATGGTTCTATAAAATATAGTTTGAAAATAGGGCGTTTTATTCTTTAGCACAAAAGACAATGGCCAATAGAAAAATCCCTAGATTTTAAAAGTGCTATTGGCTCACTTCTTTTATGGACCTAATGTTGGACGAGGATCAAGCACAATTCCTAACTCAAATGGACGGGAAGAAGCCCAAGCAGATATCAACAAAAATTGAGCATAAATGGACCGATAAACCTTTGTGGTCGATGTGTTGAAATTTCACCTGAAATTTCATATTGCTTGTTAGCTGATTTCTATCAGTTTAGAAAGGTTGAAATATTGTTTCAAATTGCTTGTTAGCTGATTTTTGCCAATTTCGACAGGTTGACAGATCTTGTCAACGGGTCCAAATCCAGTTTGATAGGTCGATAAATCCGGTTGATAACATAAATTTTTGTTTAAATCTCTAGACGCTTTTTGGTTGTTTCGACCTGTCGACTCGATAGGTTGACAGGCGGCAAAAATTTGCGTATTTTTCTAAAATTATTTTCTTATTCGATTAGGACTCACTAATTACGATTTTTAGGGTTTGTTTAGGGTTATTTAAAGGTGTTAAACTTTTCTTTTTTTATCTATCAATTAAAACTTCTTAGAAATAGAAATTCTATTTTTATCGTGGATTCAAGATTTTCTCTCGTGGATTCAAGGTATTTATCAATTAAGGAAGACGGTGATCAACGTCATCATGTCCTCCCCTACGTTAAGACCCTACCCTTATGTTTATCAATTGTTTGACAAGGCTAACGTGTCCCATGGGTGGATCCTCTAATCTGTCAATCTCACAAAGCCAACGGTTGATGGGCCACTGTATAAATATGACATCAATTGGATGATCCTATCCTTCCAAGTAACATCCTAGTACTCATAAAAATCAACTTAAAGTCCACATTCGATGGAGAATACAAGAGAATGTCAGTTAGTTAGATTCTCCTGTGAGTTTGTTTTTTTGGGCGAGTTGATGGGTGGTCTTGATCATTTGACCATGCTCCATCCATGAATGAATTGAGCAAAAGGTGGCAAGCCATCAATTGCCATTAAGATAGTCAGTACTTCAATTTGCATCTCCATTTCTCTCTTTTGATGGACAGATTAGATTTTAGTACCATGACAGTATACGCTCATATGTGGCATAACAAAGCTCTTTTAAAAGAATCCAGTGTAGCCATATCAATACTTCTACTTGTGACACAAGGAGGGATGTGATGAGGTCGATCACCATCTTCCTCAAGGGATATCTACTTCGAATCCACGGAGCTCTCTGGACTTCTCACAAAGTTTCCTCGAATCCACGAGGGATAAAAGTAGAAATAGTTTCTAATAAATTCCAAATAAATTGATTGATAAAAAAAAAAAAAACATGAAGTTACGATCCTTTAAATAATAAACTCAAACCTAAGACGTAGTTTTAGACTCAGACTCCAACTCAAACACCCTAAAAACTTGACTTACTATAAATATTAAACTTGTTATTTATAAATGGTCATGATTTCTACTCGACTTCATGGTTTTTAACCAAAAATAGTAAGTGTCCAATTTGGGCTAACCACATTATTCCCTAACTTTTCTAAGCTATTTTCTTGTTGGGCATGCCTCTTACAACTCAAAAGATAAAAAATTCTACTCTAGATAAAAATTACTGTTTATAGTTAAAATGAAAATAAAAGGAACTTTTGACCATCGATCTGATGGAATCTCGCAAATTTGGCATGTGCAAGCTGGTGTAGCGGGTTGGTTGGCTAAAGTAGCTTCTCCTATTCCAAAATCATATATGATATGTCGAAAAACTTATCCCAGTTTGCGAGATACGACTGTTTTAAGGTTCCGACGGTTCGGATCACTTTTGCCTCGGATCAGGCCTTCTCTGGTCCATCTTTACCATGAATGTGTTTGTGACCTGTCCTACATCAAATTGCTAAGACTGCACTTGGATTTACGATTGACATTAATTAAAATAATTTAAGATTGAATAAAGACTAGTGAACGGTCACAATCATTTTCACCATTATAGGGATCAGAGGAATATGTACCAAATGACCCTAATGCCCAGTATTGTGTAAGAGGACACTAGACAAGAATCGGACCATCACGGTCCATGTATGACATCTAAATCGTCCAGAGGATGCTCCACCAAAAAAATTGGACACCTAAAATATTAGGCTAAATGGACCATAACATAAGCCTCCAAATATTCATGGTTGACCACTTGATGGTTGGATTTGCATGATTTATAAGACTTCTCATTTACTTAGTGGAGTGAACCAGTGTTGGTAGCAAAAACTCAGTATTTTTAAGTATCAAATTTTCAGGAATGGAGATAAGAACAGATTTCTCACAATAATCTAAAGATAGATGGTTAAGATCTTACCTTGGCACGATCACAATCGTCAAAACAGATTTTTATGGGAAAGAGTTTGATTCCGATCTGATCCTCTAAACTAAGAACTATCTCACCGAACTATTTCACTTCAAAGAAGCCAAGACAACCCTGTCAAATAATGTATTAGGAGCAGAGAGTGAAAAAAACCATTCACACAAGTGAACCACAGCACACTTGTGATGATGGAGAAGAGGAAGAGGGAAGATAGATGAAAATGAAGAAAGAATTTTCTCTACTACCTTTCTCTACACACAGGTAATAATGACCAAAGGAAAGGACGGAAGGTAATGAAAATGTGGAATTGAAAAATTATGAAATTGTGGTTTATCTGATATTTTCTATATGAGGGGAAAAAAAACGACTTAAAGATAAGCATAAAGAAAGCACATGGAAAGTGCTGATGCTTTTATGGTGGGCCACCTTCCTTAATAATGTATAGACTGACCTCAAAGACACATCGAATTGTGTTCATCAAATCTATACCATGGCCACGCATGGTGATGATATTGATTGCAATTGGTCACTTGATGGGACCATCTTGTTAGGTTTTTGAGCCATGGGTTTGGGATGGGATACAACTGTTGTATGTAGTGTGGCCCACCAAAGCTATGGATTGACTTGATTTTTAAGCCCGTGGCCCACCATGGAACGATGCATCTAGCTGATTGGGTAGATGTTCGACACACATCACGATGGGACCCACACAGCTAGACCTCAAATATATATATATATATATATATATATATATATATATATTCCACCTAACTAAGATTCCTTACCGTACAATAATTTAAAGTGACCCCGAGTGCCATCTGATCTGGACGCCAGCGGATGAGGTGTTGCCTGGTAACACGTTAGTGGGTGTTCTGCTAACCTTGGGCACACCTTGATGTATGTATTATATATCAATGCCGTCCATCAGCATTTTAGGATCATTTTATTAAATGGTCTCAAAAATTAAGCAGGTAAAAATCTCAGTTGAGCCACACCACAAGAAACAGTGTTTATTAAATGCTTACCATTAAAAAACTACCTAGGGCCTAGGGCCCACTGTAGTGTTTTTTTCTATCCAACCTGCTGATAAGGTCTAACAGAACTTAAGGAAGGGAAAATACGAGGATCAGCTTTATCTGAAACTTTTATAGCCCACAATAATTTTTTAATGATCATTCACCACAGTTTTTAGTAGTGTGGTCCAACTGGGATTTGGATCTGCTTAAGTTTGGGGATGAAGTCATGAAATGAAATAGAAAGATGGCTGAACAGCATGGATACACTACACATGATCATGCCCGGCCTGTAAGGTCAGGGAAACACCCTATCCCCATTACACCTAATCCACGCCGGATTCAGACAGCCATAACCCTGCAGGCCCACCACAGTTGAAAGATGAAAATGAAAGCTGACAAAGTGTTCCCGTGATAACGCGTTGGTGGGTGTTATCCTTTCCATTGACCCCACCTTGATGATTTTTTCTTATATCCACTGTAGGTTTTTATTGGTGGACAGACAATCACCAATGTTTCCTGTGGTGTGGTCCACTTGAGATTTGGCCCACACAAATTCCAGATCAAGCTAATGTTAGTGTTTTCCCTTCATCCATGTATGTTAACCTTAGGGATCCTCACTCTTGCTCAGGTGGTAGACTCTCGGGAATTTCAACACCAAGTCAAGGGTTCGATTATCCATAGGTGGTGAAATTCCACTAGCGTGAGTGTGTGGGGTGTGTGTGCGTGTGTTAAAAAAAAAAACAAAAAACAAAAAACAAAAAAAATTGTATGTTAACCTTATGAGTTGGTTGGATGATAAATAAACATCACGGCCGACCCTAGAAAGGTTTCAACAGTGGGCGTTACTATCTCCACTATTTCTCTATGGTGTTGTCCACTTAAGGTTTGGATCCAACTCATTCCTTTGGCTCAGGCCCTATAGTGATGTGGATATAATACATATATCATGGTGGGGCCCACAATTTGACAAGTCAACACATAACAATTACGTTCCTGAAAATATTTTGTTAGCTGGATGGCAGAGCATCTCTAACTTTTGGAATTTCAGTGATAATTGCTGTACATATATTATTATTATTATTTTTTTATAATTGGTGTGGTCCACTAAGAACTGGATCACCACATACCAAAACAGGGACCTTGCAAGTTGCAACATTTTGGATAGGGTGCATGGCATAAATCACAGGGTTTTAAGCATGTGTATGAATGGAACAAATGCTCTATTTGAGCAGGGGATCATCACAGGCACAATCAACATAATGTCCTGATGGAAATTCAGTTGGGCCTTATACTTCATGTCATATTCCGCAAGGTGTTTTAACCCCTCAATCATAATTGCATTTACAAAGGGACTTTTGAAAAAAAAAAAAAAAAAGACTCAACAATTTTCTCTATAAAATAATGTAATAAAGTATACAAAGGGACTTTAAAAAAAATTAAAAACAGAGAGGAGACATCTGAAATTGTCAGATAACAGAGAGGTAGCAATTAGTCCTAAAACACAATAATTGAAGAACAGCCTTACAACTTCTATAAGACAAATCACCGTGATAGTGGCGATGAGGACAACTACAACGGTGGTTTGAAATTCAAGCTGCAAAGCTACCATCATTCCGTTCTTTCCAAGATGCCATGTTGGATGTAAAGAAGGGGTAAAAACGGAAATACAAAGAGTCACACCGGCAGGTATCATGGCCATTGTTCCTTAGCTAAATCTGATGAAAAAACAACAGGCGCTGATAATTTAAAAAATGTCTGCACTTAAGGCTGCAAGAAGACAACTATCCACATCTTGCTTTCATAAGCCCATGGCACCCATGGCTGAAGTTGCATTAGTTCATGGATTCAAGAATCCACATGATCAGGCCAAGGAGTGTCACTTTGATGGGTTGTTCGGCAGCTTAAATTTTGGTCTTTTGGATTTAGATTCCAAATCCACGCCACAATCTTGTGTTTGGCCTCTTGAAATTTGGTGGATTCCTCAGAAAGGCCACTTTTCAATTATTCTTTAAAAGTTGGCCACCAAGTTCGAGAATTTCCAATTTTATTAACGTTATATTTCAAATGGATATCTTGATCTTTGTACAATTCAAGGTGCCCAACACAACTTACATAATGAAAATCTCCATAATTTAAAATTTTGGATTTGGATTGTTTTAAGTAAACATTCAATTCCAAGTTGCCAAACAACCTGAGAATGATGGATTATTTCCTGAGATCACTCACTCTTCTTCATCACCCAATCATCTTCACCTTCATTTTAGAGGGGGGGGGGGCAGTATAGTTATCATGGTATTGATTTCCTACACAAGCGGCACACCGGCAACAATTGGACATGTTGCACGATCCATCTTCAGTGCACAGATATGTCATCTAATGCCTTGAGTAAAATGTTTATGAAAATTTCTTTTCTTTTTCTTTTTCTTTTCCTTTCAAACAATAATTTTGGCAATGAAATAAAAATTAAGAAAATTTTCTTAAAAAACAATAAAGAGAAACAGCTTTTCATTTGCTTTTTAGAAATGACATTTTCCTGGAAACATCATTTTCTCTATAAAAAAGAAAATTCCACAAATTCAAACAGGGTCTAAAGGAAGCTGCTGGTTAATTTCTTTAAGTACTATCAGGGAGGGCACATTGTTGACTTGACTTGCTGTCATTTACACGGAAGGATGAACGAAAATACTATGAATATCTACATTCCTGTCATTTAAATTAAATGAAGAAATTATTTAAAAAAAAAAAAAAAAAAAACCTACCTACTTATATAAAATTTATCTTCAGATACCTTTCTAAAATGGTTTTCAAGGAAATTTGCAAGCAAAGAATGGTGATTTAGGTACCCCAACATGATGTTTATATGAAATCCACTTCAACTAACAAGTGCATCATCCCATGTTAGGCCCAGGGCTTAGAAATCAGTCCCATTTGATTCAGGTGAACCACACATTGGAAATAGATAATAGAGCAACACTTAATCTCCAAACTATTTCCCTTGGCGTGACTCACCTGAATCATAGAGAGGATTAATTTTTGGGCTCCATTCCTAATTTTGGTGTGGCATCTAATAGTTAGAGTGGATTTCATATAATTATCATAGTGGTGGCCTTGTAAAATTAAATCGCGGACATCTCTCTCCCAATTTCTTTAAAAAGTAATCCAGGCAACCATCAACCCTGCTAGATCCACAGCAGCTGGGAGATGAAAATATCATGCTGGCTGTATGGCACCACACTCCTAACTCATGAATTTTATCAGCATCGCACAATGATTACTATACATTTTTTGCTGACCAGTGTAGTCTCCTGGATGGACAAACTGGATAACCATATGCATGTTGATTACCATAATTGAGACCTTGCAAGTTACATTTCATTTGGTATAGGTGTATGGCATAAATCTTAAGGTATTAAAAACAAGTGTATAAATGGACCAAATGGTCTATTTTTGTGAAAATGCCCAACAACTGAAAATGATGATAATGTGAAATGGAAAATATTGCTTATATAATATTTTATTTTCCATCAAGTGAGAAAAAAAGTAGTGAGGAGGATAAAGAAAGCGGATGGAAAGCACCTAGAAGCTGCCAATGCTGTTGCTTTCCTAACATCAATATGGTGGCCCACTTCTTTGAAACCAGCCCAGTAGCTGGTGGTCGGTGCTATGTAGGCCCCACAATGATGTATGTGTTTCATCCATTCAGCCCATCCATTTTTACAGATCATTTTAGTGCTTTAAAAAAAAATAATGAAAGGGATATAAATCTAGGAGATAACAATAGGGATTGGATATCCACCATTAAAATTCTCCTAAGGCCCATTCTACTGTTTATTTGACATCTAATCTGTTGATTAAGTCATACAAGCCCAGATGAAGGGAAAAAACAAAAAACAACTTGATCAAAAACTTTTATGGCCCCCAGAAGGTTTTTAATGGTCCACGCTCATTCAATACTGTAATGTGGTCCACTTAAGATTGGGATATACCTCATTTTTTGTTTCATACCATAAAATGATTTGGAAAAATATATTGACGGTATGGATGAAAACATACATCATGGTGGGGCCCACAGAGCACCGACCACCAGCCATTGGCTGGTGGTGGGGGAGTAGCCAATCCGTTTCCTTCCTAACATCAATATGGGGGCCCACTTTTTTGAAAATGCAGGATACTTTTGACTACTCATGTTTCAATAGAAAAGGAAGAGGGCACCTCAAATTGTGTTCACTCCATCAGATAGACGGTCTGGATCACCACCACATGCATTTTGAGTACCAGAACAGAGGCCTTATAGGTCACAATGTTTCCGAGAGATGCTTGGCATACATCACAAGGTTTTAAACACGTATAAATGGAACAAATGGTCAGTTTTGATACAGATCACGCCGGGCACAATCAAGATCGTCCCCTGATTCCAATTCAGGTGGGCCCCATATCTCCATTTGATTACTTGTAACGGCATAACAGTTAAAACTGAAGACTTGGGTAGCTGCTTACATTGTTGCCTTCGATCTCATGAGCATCTACTGCACAAAAAGTAAGAAGTTGATCATTTTAACAAAGTGGTGCCTAAGATGGCACCCAATTGTGAAGAGGACAATATATGGTGTAAGCTAATCAACGGTTCATATCCAACACGTATGTGTGGCCCATCTGATGACTGGAATTGCAGGATTTGTACATCTGGTTGTTCTTCACCTTTCAAACATATCGACACATTAGGATTCAAAAAAGACAACTATCCACATCTTGCTTTCATAAGCCAACGGCACCCATGGCACCCATGGCTGACGTTGCATTAGTTCATGGATACTTGAATCCTCATGTTCAGGCCAAGGAGGGTTGCTTGGCAGCTTAAATTTTCGACCTTTTGGATTTGGATTTCAAATGGCTATCTTGCTCTTTCTATAATTCAAGTTGCCTAACACAACTTACATAATGAAAATCTCCATAATTTAAAATCTTGGGATTTGGATTCTTTATGAATAGAATCTTTATGATTGTTTTTAAAACTTTTTTCTAACAATAATAATTTTGGCAATAAAATAAAAATCAAGAAAATCTTCTTTAAAAACAATAAAGGGAAATAGCTTTTCATTTGGATTTTAGAAATGGTATTTTCCACGAAACCCCTTTTCCTCTACTTCTTTTCCACAAATCTAAGCAGGGTCTAAAGGAAGCTGCTACTTAATTTCTTTAAGTATCACAGGGAAGGGAACATTGTTGACTTGACTTGCTGTCGTTTACATGAAATGATGAACGAAAATACATTGAAAATCTGCATTCATGTCATTTAAATTAAAGGAAGGGAATTTTATAAAAACTACCTGCTTAATATAAAATTTACCTTCAATTACTTGTTTTAAATGGTTTTTACATATAAGGGAACTTGGCAAGCAAAGAGGGGTGGTTCACAAAGGAGCCACCTTGATGTTTATGTGAAATCCACTCCCAACTAACAAGTGCATCACCCCATTTTAGGCCATCCATTATTCAAGTTGACTACTCAATTGGAAATGGTGTAAAGGGAAACACTCAACATCTAAATTATTTTCCTTGGTGTGGCCCACTTAAATTATAGATAGACTTAATTTTTAGGATTCATTCCTAATTGTGGTGTGGCATCTAATAATTAGAGTGGATTTCATATAACCATCACAGTGGGCCCTATAAAAATAAAGGGCAGAAATCTCTCTCCCAATTGTTTCCTTTGGTGTGTCCCATCTGAATGACATGTAAGCTTGATTTTTATGCCCTCGGCCTAACGTAGAACTCCACATCTAATGGTTGAGTGGATCTCACATATACACTATAGTGTACCACTTCAAAATCAAAGGTGTTCCTAGTAATTTTTTAATATATAAGAATCTAGGAACAATTGGATGTACATCAATTTTATAATGGGCTCACAAAATATTGTGTGTTAAATCCACTATGATCATTGGATGTGTAATCTCACTTTAGTACCAAGACTAAAACTCAGGTTAACCAAAGAAAACAGTTGGTAAAGAGACATTATCACTCTTAATGTTTGAAGGGCCTGCCATGATATTATATAAAACCCACTCCTACCCTCATATGCCAAACCAAATTTAGGTATGGTGTCAAACATCAGTCCCATCTATGATTTATGTGAGCCTCACCAAGGCAAACAGTTAGGAGGGTGAGTGTTCAACTGTATATTGTTTTTAATCATGTCGTCCACCTTATTCAGATTCACATGGGTATGATGTTTGCGCCTTGGGCTTAACTTGGGGTGATGTATCTGGTGGTAGGGATGGATCTCACTTAAACACTAATGGGGCCCACCTAAGCCTGCACCCCTTTGCCCGCCTATTTTTCTTTAATGAAATCTAACTTATATCTTGCTCGCTGTATAGCACCACATGGCATGATATCACTGATGCAGAACATTGGTTATAAATACTTACTTGTTAGATAACTTGATTTGGGATGGTATAAATCTGACATGGAGGGCATGGGCCCCACCAACAATCATCTTCTTATAATCTTGGCAAATGGTGTGAAGGGAGAGTGTCCATGATCAAAGCAACTTTTTCACTACCACTGGTTAGTATGATCTTAGTACCTCTATCAGAAATTGTTTAACTCGATCCCACTTCCCAGGATTTTCATTCCACACGGCATCCAACACAAGTAAAAACTTCTTTCCACTCAGCTCTTGTCCCATGTGACAGTAAATCCAATTATTCAAGATCCCAATTACTAATTAAAAAGAAATTTCTTCCAAAGATACAAAACAGAATAGACAAATATAGCCTTAAAGCTCATTTGGAAGTAGGCCGCCTACCAATCCAAACCCATAAATATTGGAGTAATGCTTCAATCCCTGAATTAGTCAGATTAAAATCAAACTGAAACAATGAATAACAATTTGTACAAAAATAAGTGATCCACAATGATCTCCAACAAATTGATGGCTCAAATTGTTGATTGCCCATATTAAAAATAATCCAAACCGTCCATTTTCTACGCCACTGATTGAAAGTTTAGAATAGTCAATTGGGTATTGATTTTTAAATGGTAGCCTCTTGAATATATGGACAACCTAATGTACCGTCTAGATCAACCACATACGAGCACAGTAAACACCAGATCATTTCTCACACTTAGAAAATCATTCAAATTCATATCCTTTAAACCTTCTCAAAGTCCAGTTATTTTCATTCTCTCTCCTTAAACCCTTTAAATTGATCAAACTACAAGCTTTAAGCATATGTAGAAAACCCAAAAAGCCTTGACCCCTTCTCGTGGGGTCCACTGAAAATGATGCAAGAGGTGGCCCAGCATCGACTGGACCAGATTGATCCCCAGCTGGGCCCCAGGGCAAACCTGACGGCCAGCTCCAAACGGTAGTAGCCGAAAATCGTGACCCTTCATGTCGATGTCCTCCTCAAGGAATCGCTCAGGGCGGAACTGTAGTGGATCTTTCCACATGGCTGGGTCACGTGCAAGGGCCCACACGTTCACATGTACGTTGGAGCCTTTGGGAACATCGTAGCCGCCGATCTTAACGTTTGCAGCGGCCTTGTGGGGGAGCACGAGGGGTGTTGGTGGGTGCAACCGTAGAGCCTCCTTAGCCACGCATTGCAGGTAGGGGAGGTTTGGGAAGTCTGACTCAGTCAGCACTCGATCGAACCCGAGGACTCGGTCTAACGCTTCTTGGGCTTTCTCTTGCACTCTTGGGTTCTTGATCAGCTCTGCCATGGCCCACTCAACTGATATTGCAGTAGTGACCATGACTGCTGTGATCATGTCCTGCACATAAAAAAAATAAAAATAAAAAATAATTTAAAAATTAAATTTTAAATTTTTTTTATTAAAAAAAAAAACCTATACTGATCAAGTGATATAAATTGTGAAAGGAAGGTTTGCGTATTAATCATGTTTGCTGACCAAACAGTGTACAAGTTCATCATTTGAAGCGTCAAATCAATGGGCCACGTCCACCAGGGCTGAAAGTCCTGTAAGTAATTCACATTAAACCATCCAAATTAGCTGTAACCATTTCTCAACCCCAGCTCAACCCAAGCGGGCCCGGCTGAGTTAGTCGGGTTGGTTGGGCGGATACATGCTACTATTTTCGTTATTACATTAGTTTATTATATTTCTATACACGTCTTATTTTTTTGTACCTTTGATTTTATTAATTATATATGTAATTATTTATCATAAAGAACTTTATTTTTTTCTAAATAAACAAGCTACAATATAGGACAACCACTCCTTTAAAAGTCGTGTTGTATAGTATGCAATTTATTTGGGAGAGAGTATTGTGTAGCTGGAAATGACATGGACCAATGAGAACCGATGGCACTGAAATTTTCTATGCCTTCAACACAAACAATCCGCACTCAATTATAATTTATAAGTAACTTATATATCAATCGCATTCAGGTCGGTCGGGAACCCACCCGGCTTTCAGCCCTAATCAGCCGGTTGAGTTGGGTAGGGTTCAACCATGCCAATACGAGGAAAGATATATCCTGCCCGAGCCCAACCCAATGTTGGGCCGGTCACAAGTCAAGTCGGGTTGAACCCGCCCAACTTTCAGCACTAACTTCCACTAATGAGATGATATAAAGTCTTTAATTATCTGATTAGTGGCCTTAAACTGTGGGGACCACTAGCATTTCAAAGAAGACAATAGTTAAAAATTCGAAAAAATAAAAAATAAAAAAATAAAAATCGATTTGACTCAACCAGCTTTCAACAAGACCTAAGAAAAACTGTACCTGGTCATGACTCGGTGAAAACTCAACTCAACTCGAAAATTGGCAAAAACCCAATAAAACTCAACTCAACTCAGCACAACACCCCTGAGTTTTCGAGTCACAAGTCGAGTTTTCATGTTTTAAAACTATGAAATGGACCACCATTCATTGAATAGTTAGGACACGTGATAAATGAAAGTCGAGGCCTGTGATTCATCTAACATGTGGTCGAGATTAATGGAGATCTGATGCTTATGAATTTAAATTCTCAGAAAATTAAAAAATGGCATTAAAAGGATGGTTTTACGCACCCAAAGCAGTCCAATGATTGTGTCTTCGCTAAGATCATACTTCTCCTGGAGTGTCAACAACGCATCGACGAAATGTTGCTTCGCACCGCTCTTTTCTCGTGCGACCGTGTGTTCATCCATGATAGCTTTGGTGAGTCGGTCCCTGCGGGCCCCATGTTTCGCGAACGCCTCCTCCTCCAGTGGGAACATCCACCGAAGCCATTGAATGTGTTCGGCCATAGCGAGCGATGCACCGAGTTTCAACCCATTTGAGACTATTGCCTTGAACTCGATCCCTTGCTCGTCCATGATGCCCTCCGAGTTCACGAAGCGCTTTCCGAATGCGAGCCGAGTTATGTTGTTGAATGCTACTGCTGAGAGATAGTTCTTGACCACCACCTTCTTTCCAAACTTATCTGCAGAAATGAGTTTTTCCTCACAATTCTTTCTTGGATAGGTAGAAATCCGTTTAAAAATATGATAGTATATTAGGTAGTTTGCAAACCAGGTGAGTCGACTGGAGACTTAACCTGGTCAACTCAGGAGAACCAGGACTGAACAGGAATCGAGCTTGGTTTTCCGAGTCAAAGCGTGACTCGGTTGAAAGCAAAAATTCCTCAGGAAGAAATGACATTTATGCCCTTTTCACGGCAGGCTCCCCGCGGATTGCCTGCCCTAGGAAGCTAGGTGGGGCCCACTGACTTTTTTGTTAGAAATCCAGCCGTTCAACTGTTTTGGCAAATTATGTTACGATGTGGGACTAAAAATAAGGCAGATCTGAAACTCAAATGGGCCGTATGATAGGAAAAAGTGGTTTGAAAATGCATACCGTTGAACACTCAACGGGTCCGCCGTCATATATATATTCCATTCATACTGTTCACAAGTTCATTCCTAATGTAATGAACTGAAAATATAAAAATATTAGTCTGATCTAAAACTTCTTTGGTGCACGAATGTTTCAATTGTGGACGTTTAATCCTAATGTGCGGCCCACTTGAGTTTTGGATCTGCTTCATTTTTGGGCCATGTCCTAAGGTAACATCATCTAGAAATATGGATGGACGGAGTAAATTTCTCACAAACATCACAGCGGGACCCACCTAAATCCATGTCCAGCTGCATCTTAACACAACGCCCCAGGGGATGCGGTTTGGCTACTATTTGGTGCTTTGTGGGCCACACCATAAAATGTGTTTCATCCTCACCATTCATCCATTTTTCAGATCATTTTATGTTATGGAAGAAGCCCTGACATGAGGTAGATCCAAATCTCAAGTGGACCATATCACATGAAATAGTATTGATTGGACGCCCACCATTAAAAACTTCTTGGGTCTCAAAAGTTTGGGATCAAGCTGATGTCTGTTTTTTTCCCTTCATCTAAGTCTATATGACCTAATCAACAGGTTAGATGTCAAATAAACATCACAGTAACTCTAGGACATTTTTAACGGTAGACATTCAACCACTACTGTTTTCCCATGGTGTGGTCCACCTGAGATTTATATCCACCTCATTTTTTAATTCATTGCTAAAACTATCTGAAAAAAATGGACGGACTGTGTGGATCAAACACATACATCATCGTGGGGCCTACCAGTAGCCACCTGGCTGCTGGCAGCCTCACTAGCCCACTCGGGTCCTAGGTCGGGCTTGCATAATCATCAAGGGCAGAGTTCGGGTCTATTAGTTTCGACCTGCCCTGTCTGGGTCAATTGACTTAATGGGCCGTCTAAAAAGGTGCGCGTGGCGGCTTTTAGTATACGGAGACGGTGATCGACTAACGTGCAAAAGAAAAAATGTAAATTGGATGTTGGCAACTCGCTAAGTTGGATGGTGGCAGCTCACCTACCTCACCTTATTACATTCGCTACGGATGACCAACTTGTGATTAAAAAAAAAAAAAAACCTCAGATACTCTTGGCAGAGTGTGATGGATGGTCCACATGCACTTGAAAATTATTTAAATTGCATACGTGTCATGTAAGTAATTCACATTAAACCATCCAAATTAGCTGTAACCATTTGATTTATCATGAACCATTATTTAATTATCTGGCCACTGGACGTTTATTGAACGGTTGATAATGAAATATATCCAACTGTCCTATTTCAATAAACATCTGTCAACGACTAGGAGGTTAGGTTTGTTAACCAATCGAAGGTTTGGACTATAGCCTAAGCAGCACAAACTAGTCCGGCTAGTTTGAGTTAATGTATGCCACGTGTATAATTTTTAAGTGCATGCGTATCCAGCTTCATACACAGCCAGCACATCAAATCTACCACCTACCACATGTGCGTGTAATGGCGATCGTGGATGAGGCGCCACTACCAAAAGTCAGCCCTAATTTTCAAGTAGTCCGCACCAACACCTGAAATTATAGTGCTGCTTCGGTTGAAACTGTTCTTGTATTTCCCAAGATGGAAAATTTTAATCAATCTAACGATCTTGCCCGTCCATTTCATCATTGGATTGATCTACAAGATGAACGGTTCTGATTAATGAGCATAGGACTTTCGATTGTAAATTTTGTAAATCAATCCAACGATCTTGCCCGTCCAGTTAAAATTTCATGAGGTGTGGCCCGCCTGAGTTTTGCATCAGGATAATGTCTCTAGCTTCACTTCATCCTACTGAGTCACATCTGATTAACGGATTTGATCAATGATACAAACCAAGGTAGCCCCACGGACAACCTATGGTCAGCATCCCATTCCCAGCGGTGCTGTGGTGTGGTCCACCTAAGTTTTGGATCTGGACCAGATTGATCCCCAGCTGGGCCCCAGGGCAAACCTGACGTGATGGCTTCACAGAGTTTAGATGCTTTAAGTGCTGCGTTAAACAGGTGTAGCTGTGAAATCCGGTCCGTTAACATAGAAACAATGAGATTTTTATGCGGAAAATCTCTCTAAGAAATGAATGCAAGAATGAAGAAAATTCATTCATGGATTCTTCCCGATGGATTTACGGTAGATCCGCAATATGTTACAGCCATCTCTCCACGGTACACGTGGCAGGAGGATGTATCAATCGGATCCATCCATTTACTAGGCCCTATCATTGATGGCTTATTTTTTAATATATTGCCTATTAGACAATCCTATCCACTACATTATTCAAAATTTCCCCACTGACCGTTAATCATTTTCGTTTTCTACGGGAACTTTTTAGGACCGAATGGCTAGGATCATCCGATCCATGTGTATATAGGGCCAGTCAAGAATGAATCATTACAATGTCATTGATCTGAACCGGCCAACTAGTTGGAATGTAGATATTTATGGTATTTTCATTCATCCTTTAGTGTAAAGGAGAGCAAGTCAAGTAAAAAAAGTGCCCTCCCTTGTAAGCACTCGAAGAAAGTAACCAGCAGCTTCCTTTAGACCCTGTTTCAATTTGTGGAATTTTTTTTATAGAGAAAATGGTGTTTAAACATAAATGCCATTTCTAAAAATCATACGACACGCTTATTCTTTTTTTTTTTTTTCAATAAAAATTTCTTTTTTTTTATTTCATTGCCAAAATTATTGTTTGGAAGGAAAAGAAAAAGAAAAAAAAAATTCATGAAGATTTTACTCAAAGGCATTAGATGACATATCTCATAGAACTTGTAATGTTGTTCTTCAATTATTGTGTTTTAGAAGGGCTAACTGCATTTACCTCTATGGTATATGACAATTTCAGATCTCCTATCTGTTTTTAATTTTTGTTAAAGTCCTTTTGTATACATTGTTACATACATTGTTCCACCATCTTCTAATTGCGAATTTTTTATTAGAGAAAGTGATTGTTTTACGTTATATTAGAGCATATCTTAACAAAGAAGATATGCATCTAATTAACCTCAATTGTGATTGAGGAAAACACCGTGTTCTTGTACTGAGTTGGAGCACCCGTATCTAAAATGTTTCAACTTGCAAGGTCCTTGTTCTAGTGTAACTTACTAGGGCCTTGTTCTAGTTTGATCCAGTTCTTAGCGGACTGCACCGATCAGAAAAAAAAATAAAAAGTTGTACAGCACTCATCACTTGATGTCTGAAATTTCAAGAGTTAGATGGAGCCCACTTTGATGATTTTTCTTACATCACTTTAGGTTTTTAATTGTGCACGGTCAATCACCAATGTTTCTCGTGGTGTGGTCCACTCGAGATTTGGAGCCAAAAGAATGAGTTGGATCCAAACCTCAAGTGAACGTACCGCACTATAGAAAGCAGTGGAGATAGTGATGGAGATTGTTGAAACCTTTCTAGGGTCCGCCATGATGTTTATTTGCCTTCCAACCTATTCATAAGGTCAAACATTTATGGATGAAAAGAAAACACTAACATCAGCTTGATCTTAAATTTGTGTGGCCCTAAAAAAATTTCAGTGGTTGGCTTTTAATCTCCACTGTTTTCTCTGTGATGCGGTCCACTTGAGGTTTGGATTCAGTTTTTGGGATCATGCACTGATATGATATCAAAAAATAGTATGGATATGAGCGGCTAATAGAACTTTGCCACCTCAACACACCACCAAGGTGTGTGCACACCATGAGGGAGCAGATTAGGTGTTAGCTGGGTAACACTGTATATCAACACCGTTCATCCCTTTCTACAGCCCATTTTAGGATGAATTCCCAAAAGCAAGGAGATCCAAATTTCGGGTGGACCACACCACAAGAAACAATGGTGATTAACTATCCACCATTAAAAACCTAAAGTGTAAGAAAAAATCATCAAGGTGGGCTCCATGGCAAGAATAACACCCATCAACGCGTTACCACGGGAACACCTTGTACGCTTTCATTTCCATGGCAGGGTTTATTGCTGTCCGGATCGGGAGTGGATTAGGTGTAACGGGGAGAGGGTGTTGCCAACCTTATTGGCCCGGCATGATCAATGTGTAGTGTATCCACGCTGTTCAGCCATTTTTCTATTTCATTTCATGACTTAATCCCCAAAGAGAAATTGACCACTGTAAATGCCACCTTTTACCTAAGAGGCTTTTCCAAACGCTCCCAAACTTACTTTCCTAGTTTAAACCTCTCACTTACGGACAACTAATTGAGGATGAAAATACTTCTACTTTTCAAAGAAATATCTTTGAAAAGTAGGTATTTATCTTTGAAAAGCAGGTATATTTTCGTCCTCAATTAATCTGTCAGTACGTGTGAGGTTTAGACTGGGAATGTAAGTTTGAGATGGCTCAGAAAAGACGTTGGTTAAAAGGTGAGGTTTACAGTGGTTAATTTCTCATCCACAAACTCAAGCGGATCCAATCTTAGCTGGACCACGCTACTAAAAAAAATATGGTAAATGACCATTAAAAACTTATTGTGGGCCATAGAAGTTTTGGATAAATATGATCGTTGTATTTTCCCTTCCTCGAGTTCTGTTAGACCTTATCAACTGGTTGGATGGAAAACAACATTACAGTGGGCCCTAGTTAGTTTTTAACGGTGAGCATTTAATAAACTTGTTTCTTGTGGTGTGGCCCACCTGAGATTTCTACTAGCTTAACTTTTGAGACAATATAGTAAACTATTCTTGAAAAATTGATGGACGGCATTGATATAAAACACATATCAACGTGGGCCCCAAGGTCAGCAGAACACCCAATAAAGTGTTATTCCGGCAACACCTAATCCGCTCGCGTCTGGATCATTCAAATTGATGGCAATTGGGGTCACTTTAAATTATTATACGGTGAGGAATCTTTATCGGCTGGGATCTTTTTCTTTCTTTTTTTTTTTCTTTTCCGGTTTGAGCCAAGTACAATAGCCCGGTCGGCCCATTAGGGTTTGTGAGGGCAATTTTGGAACACGAAAAAATAAAAAATAAAAAGTCCCAAATCTCCCCCCTCCTCAAACAAGCCATCCATATCTCTCTCTCTCTCTCTCTCTCTCTCTCTCTCTCTCTCTCTCTCTCTCTCTCTCTATATATATATATATATATGGGAAATGGTACTATGAGGTCGTCCCATGAGGTCGAGATATGTGGGCCCCACCATGATGTGTGTCGAACATCAACACCATGCATTTGATGGGTCCCCTTCAGTTTATGTTATATCCCAAAAATATGACTTATACGGAGAGCCATACCATCTAAAACCATGTGAGGATATGCCTAAAACATATAAAATCACTTGGTGGGGCCTACATAAGTTTTTGATGAGGCTGAAACTTGGTCTGACCCCTCATACAAGTGTGACACACATTATGGATGGGATGGATTTATGAACCACATCTCGATGGGCCCGATAAATGATTATGAATGTTTAAATGGGCAGATAACCCCTCTCAATTGTTATATGTGGTGTGGCCCACCCAAGTCATGTATTTGCTTGAGGTTTAAGCTCATGGCCCACCATGGAATGATGTTTCTGACTAATGGGGTAGATGTTCGACACACATCATGGTGAAGCCCACATAACCATCAAGAATTCCAACTAAAAATCCAATTTGGTTGTTGGATATTCCCGACTCTTTTTCGATATCAACAGCCAAGCCTTCGATGCCATCGAAGGCTGTTCAATGCCATCGAACATGACTTGAAATTCTACTAGTTTGGGCTATCTTTTAAGTAGCACATTCGTACCTCTTCTAGCTTTCTTTATCATGTTTTTCTTGGTCTCCTAAGGTTAAGGGATGATTAAACTAATATTCCTATTAGGTCAAGATCATCTAGATGTTATATGGTTATTTTGGTCAGGGGTTAGGATCACCAAGGCATCTTTTTTACTTGTATGTGCTCCTTGATGCTTCTATTCTGCTTGTGTCTTCGGTCTTCACTTTCCAAAGGCTCAACTGACTACATGACACAATGGTGCACGTGATTGACAAACCAAGGTGCAAAAATGAGTGCACTAACAACCTCTGCACTTATAAAAGCATTCTCCTCCTTGAGACGATTTATTTCCTCTTCAAATCCATTGATACATTTCATATTCTCTCTCATTTGTTGCACTTCTTTGCCAAGGAACTCAAGTCTGTAGTAAAAAAAATAAAATAAAATTATGATGAATCTTGATTTCTTATTTTGAGTGCAAACCTTTCTGGCAAGTGTCTCAATTGAGGCAGTAAATTCAGCTTCAATTTTACTTACCGCACTCCCTTTCATTCCTACTTCCTCAACTTCTTCCTGTCTTTTTTCCCTTCTATCTCCCACTTCTGTTGCCTTCCTCTTCAACTTCTTCTTCTCAAACATCTTCAGTTCATTTTTCACTTCTACTTTGACTTCTCTTCTCTCTAGCTTCTTTTCTAGTAATATATCTTTTAAACATCTTCTTTATCACTGCTTGCGCCTGAAGAGCCTTGTCCTTTTTGTAGGTTTTAACAACCGCATTCTCTTCTTCTTCGACTGTTGGTTTAAGCTCCAGCAAGCACCACCTATAGGAACAATACTGATTTATTATTTATAAACATAATGCATTATTAAAAGACAATAATAATTGAATCACTCTTACTGACGTAGTCATGAAGATGACTGAGATTGAAGGATACCGGCCTACTCTGTAAGGATCCCAATTGAGAAATCTAGGAATCCTTACGGGGAGTCTTCTTGCAACCCACCCCTTATCACCAGTTAGCATAGACAATCACTCACATGCCCATATCTGTTTGAAGTCCATTATCATGCATTAGACAATTCGAACATTAATAAAATGTCTTTGAATTACCTCCTCGGTCAACAAGATGAGGATAAGGTCGAAGAAGAGGAAGCACTGTTGCCAACAGATACTATTATGGATGATATCTTTGATGAGTTA
Source organism: Magnolia sinica (assembly GCF_029962835.1). Lineage (NCBI taxonomy): Eukaryota > Viridiplantae > Streptophyta > Magnoliopsida > Magnoliales > Magnoliaceae > Magnolia > Magnolia sinica. The sequence goes on along the minus strand of NC_080587.1, from coordinate 19,362,928 downwards.
GAGACTGATGATGAGGCAGATCCTGACTTTCAACCGTCTCAATCCGAAGATCGCCTTCGCTCTCTAGAGGATAAGGTGGATGCTTTGAAAGTATCTTAGGACAATCTAGGTGAAAGCCATCGCTCTTCAATGAAATATATGCAAAAATATTTTCATCGCATAATGGAGGGCCTTCACCAGATTGACCCATCTATTCCACCGCCTTCTTCCTCTGGTTCCGATTAGTTTGCTTTGTTTTGATTTTGGGTTGTATAACTTTAAACTTTTGCTTAAGTTGGTTGTATAACTTGGATAATCTTTCTTAGATATTATCATGCTCTCTTTATGCTTATTTCGATTTTACTCTAAATCATGATGCTTAAGTTACCATTCTATTATTCATATGTCTCATATTCCTACTTTCCTTTGTCAATTTGTGACAAAAGGGGGGAGAGTTTGTGTATGGATGTGTATGGATATGATGATTGGAATTAATTGATTATATATTATTAGAATGGATATGTATGTACATACAGATATTCTACAGGTATTCAAGCATTGATTGAGGGGGAGTAAACTGAGCGCTCATATTGTGGGAGAGTATGTGATTTCAAGCAAAGCAGGAATGTTGAACTTGTGTGTGTGTTTTGTTATGTTTTGTCACGAATTTGACAAAGGAGGAGATTGTAAGTGCTGTGAAGTATAAATCATATTTATTTTTGTGAAAGTTCGATGGACAAAACAACTTTTGTTCAAGTTCAAGACATGAAGATGGAAAGTTCACCTTCAAGTGAATCAAGATGGAAAGTTCACCTTCAAGTTCAAAATATAAAGTTGGAAAGTGCAAGTTCAAGACATGAAGATGGTTACTTCAAAATCCAAAGTATTCAAGCTCTACTTCAATTCAAGTTAAAGATCAAGCTACATTTATAAGATTACTCCAAGTAGAAGATCGAATGAACAGAACTGAAGATCCAAGTACAAGTTACAAGGTATACACTTCAATGTTCAATGTTTTTAAGTATATTTGACCCTAGAAAGACCTTAGACTTAGGTTCTTTCGAATGCCAAACATAATTGAATTTCTATACTTTAATTAGGCTTAAGTTCGACTAGTTTAAGCCTTAGTTTGACTAGTCTAGGAAAAACTTCGACCATTCTAAGCTTTCAACTAAAAATCGGATAAAATTTGTTGATTTCTCGACTAGTCCAGAAAAGGGTTCGACCAGTCGTGGGTACACCCTCGACCAGTTGAAGGTGGCTCGACTCGAAGTCCAGCAAGGAATTTTGGACATCCTCGACTAATCGAAGGCATTGCTCGATCAGTCGAGCAGGCCACTCGACCCGTCAAAGAACAATTCTGATCCGATCCCGCCTGTTCTCACTACGAATCATATCATTCAAGGCACAAAAAGCCTTCACTCTGAGAGAGAAAAGTCCCCATCTTCTTCAAGCTATAGAACGACATTTTAAATTCTTTTTAATAGCTTTTTGTTTTGTAATTTCTAGATCTCTATTTTATGAATCATATGTTTTAAAGGAAGGTTTTGTTCTTTCTTTTGAGATCTAATAAATTCAAGCAAATAGCCTAGGTTTGAATTAAATTAAAATCTATTTAGAACCTAGAACCCTTCATTTTGGTTATTGGACATCAAACATTAAACATTCGTCAGCATCCGAAGTGGTTCTACGGGCTACATCATTCTGCGTCTTCTGAAGAAGATAAGCATATTCTTTTACATTTTTGGTTTATTTGAGATATCCAGGAAAAATCTCATTGTATTGGTTTTATCTGAGATAGCCAGAAAATCTCAGTGTGTGGGGTTTTGATTATGATAGCCTTTCTAAAATCACAACTATATAGGTTTTAAGGTGAACCTGAGAAAACCTTAATTATTAGTGAATGCCAATATCACGTGTGTTGTGATTATTGGGAGTGGAGTAGGTGTGGCTGTTTGAGGACAGTTGGTGTACACACCGAACCACTATAATTCCTAGTGTTTATGTGGTGAATAATTTATGGGATGTTTGTAAATCTTTATATACATGTGGTGAATGTGTGTAATAGATAGCTATATTTCCTTTTCTTTTTGTTTTAGTTTGTGATCTTGATCCTTACTAGTTTATGAAATCAGGTTGTCCTACTTAAAACCTTAGTTTTTGGTGTAAGGTTGTCCTATTGACACGGTTTGAATCAATTTCTAAATACTACTACAATTGAGATGCTAAGGGTCATGGTTTTCATCCACAATGGCTCGTGGTTGTCATACACAATGGATCATGGTTGTGATAAACGTTTGAACAATAGGATGTAATTGTTTACATGTACAATGGCTCGTGGTTGTCATACACAATGGGTCATGGTTGACAGAAGATTGAGAAGGGTTGAGGTTGTCATCTACAATGGGTCGTGGTTTTTATTTAGAAGGGGTCGAGGTTGTCAACCACAACCCATTATGCATGACAACCACGACCATTTTCAAGACTTTGTAAACCATGACCCATTGTTCATAATAACCACGACCCATTGTGCATGACAACCACAACCATTTTTAAGATTGGCATACACTCAGGAATGGATCGTGGTTGACAGGGCCACTATACCATGACAACCCATTATGCATGAAAACCTTGACCCTTTACAAGGTTGGCATCCACTGAGGGTCGAGGTTGACAGTGGACATTGGTTCGAGGTTTTCATCCACATTGGGTTGAGGTTGGCAAACACATTGGTTGGAGGTTTTCATCCACATTGGGTATTCTTTGGGTCTAGGTTAGTATACACTAAGGATTGAGGTTGACATCAACATGAGATCTTGTCCAAATATGAGATCTTGTCCACATGAGCTTGGTACCATGACCACATAATAACCACAACCCTTTTCAAAACTCTATTAACCGTGACCCATTATTCATAATAACCAACCCATTGTCCATGACAACTACGAACCTTTCAAGATTCTATCAACCACGACCCATTATTCATAATAACCACGACCCATTGTGCATGATAACTATGACCCTTTGTACATGACAAGCACAACCCATTGTGCATGCCAACCACGACCCATGGTGCATGACAACCTCAACCAATTCTGCATGACAACCTCGAACCTTTATAAGGTTGGCATCCATTGAGGGTCGGGGTTGGCATATAAATTGGTTTAAGGATTTTCATCCACATGAGGTCGAGTTGACAAACACATTGGTTGGAGGTTTTCATCCACATTGGGTTTCTTTGGGTCTAGGTTAGTATACACTATAGATCGAGGTTGACATCCACATGAGATCTGTCCAAATATGAGATCTTGTCCACATGAGGTTGGTACCACAACCCAATAATAACCACGGCCATTTTTAAGACTCTCTCAATCATGACCTATTGTTCATAATAACCACGACCCATTATGTATGACAACCACGACCCTTTTCAAGTATCTGTTAACCACAACCTATTGTTCGACATCCACTGAGGGTCAAGGTTGGCATACAAATTGGTTTGAGGTTTTCATCCACATTGCGTTGAGGTTGGCAAACACATTGGTTTGAGGTTTTCGTCCATATTAGGTCGCATTGGGTCTAGGTTGGTATACACTAAATATGAGATCTTGTCCAAACATGAGATCTTGTCCAAATATGAGATCTTGTCCACACACTGAGGATCAAGGTTGACATCCACTGTAAGAATACCTCAACCTCGACCATCCATATATGAGATCTTGTCCACATACCTTCGTTTGCCATTTCTACGGAAGCTAGAAGATTCTAGAGTTGGAAAGACAAAGATAAAGATAATCACGGTGAGGAGCAATGGAGGGTCCCAGAGAAGAAGCTTCAAATGCTAGTGGTAGTGTTGGGGTTTGTTTTGGGGCCATGCAGTCGTTTTGGCCTTATGTACATACCTTCATACGATGTCTCTAGGTCCCATCTTGGGCTTTTGGTCTAATCCACTCCGTCCATTCTCTTCATAAATTTTAAGAAGGCAAATGTCCAAAGAATGATCAAAATCTTCAAATCTGATGCATCACAACATAACAAGGCAGTAAGTATTATATAAGCAAAACATTGGTCCTTTTTCCTCACTGTGGGACACTGATAGCTCGATACGGTGTAAAGGTTACACAGTTTTAAGGAAATCATAAGCCTTGGATATTGTTAATGGATTAGATCTAATTTTTGATGAGCCCAGTGATCAAAATGATAGGATTGACCTTTAGTTATATGGCATCGGGAATCGTGAATCTTTCTGGCTTCTCAATATGCCATGAGACTAACCTCGCAAACGCATGTGCATGGGGGCCGTGGCCACGGCGTGGTGCGGTTGTCTTTGATTCGGTCACAGTCGTGGTTGGGGCAAGGTGAGCGGCAACGCAATGCGTTGTGATGTGATGTGTCTTTGATTTAGCCTATTTTATTTTTCTTTACATGAGTGGAGTGAAGTGCATGTTCATGTGGACAAAGAGCTGCCATGCACTCACAATAATAAATGAGCTAACATATATCGACACATCATTAATGTATATATATAGTCTATATATATATATATATATATATATATATATATATATATATATATATATATATATATATATATAGGCCAGGTATGGGCCATCCCTTCATGGTCTTTCAGTCCAACTTTCAGCCACATCCAAAACTCAGGTGGGCCCCACCAAGTGCTTTTATGTGTTTTAGGCATGTCTTCACGTGGTTTTAGATGGTATGGCCCACCTGAGTACCTTATACGGCTGATTTTGGGGATATCCCAGTGTTGATGCTCGACAAACGTCACGGTGAGATCCACACAACTCAACCTTATGGAAACTTCCCATGAGGTCGAGCTGTGTGGCACTCACCGTGATGCATGTGTTACACTAGAACAAGGACCTTGCAAGTTGAAACATTTTAGATACGGGTGCTCCAACTCAGTACAAGAACACGGTGTTTTCCTCAATCACAATTGAGGTTAATTAGATGCATATCTTCTTTGTTAAGATATGCTCTAATATAACGTAAAACAATCACTTTCTCTAATAAAAAATTGAGCCATTAGAAAATGGTGTAACAATGTATATAAAAGAACTTTAACAAAAATTAAAAACTGAAAAGAGATCTGAAATTGTCATATAACATAGAGGTAAATGCAATTAGCCCTTCTAAAGCACAATAATTGAAGAATAACATTACAAGCTCTATGAGATATGTCATCTAATGCCTTTGAGAGATGAAAATGAAAGCGCACAAGGTGTTCCCGTTGTAACGCCTTGGTGGGTGTTATCCTTGCCATGGAGCCCACCTTGATGATTTTTTCTTGCACCCCCTTTAGGTTTTTAATGGTGGAATGCCAATCACCGTTGTTTCTTGTGGTGTGGTCCACCTGAGATTTGGATCTCCTTGATTTTTGGGAACACATCTTAAAATGGGCTGTAGAAATGGATGAACGGTGTTGATATACAGTATTACCCAGCTAACACCTAATCTGCTCCCTCATGGTGTGCACACACCTTGGTGGTGGTGTGTCGTGGCAAAGTTCTATTGGCCCCTCATATCCAAACTATTTTTTGAGTTCATATCAGTGCATGATCCCAAAAAAAAAATGAATCCAAACCTCAAGTGGACCACATCTCAGAAAACAGTGGAGATTAAAAGCCAACCACTGAAAAATTCTCATGGGCAATTGAAATTTAAGATCAGGCTGATGTTAGTGTTTTCGCTTCATCCATGTATATTTGACCAAATGAATATAGGTTGGAAGGAAAATAAACTTTATGGTGGACCCTAGAAAGGCTTCAACAGTGGGTGTCAATATTTGACCCTCAACATGGTCCACTTGAGTTTTGGATCCAACTCATTCTTTTGGCTCATGCCCTACCGTGGTGATGTGGATATAACAAATACATCATGGCAGGCTCAACTTAGATGGTGCATGGTGGGCTACATAAGTACTTCCTAAAAATATCTTGTTAGTTGGATGGTAGCCACCTCTAACTCTTAAAATTTCAAACATTAAGTGACGAGTGTTGTATAATTTATTTCTGATTGGTGCGGTCCACTAAGAACTGGATCAAACCAAAACAAGTGCCTTGCAAGTTGCAACAGTTTAGATTGCAAGTTGCAACATTTTAGATAGGGTGTTCCGATTTAGTACAAGAATAAGGTGTTTTAACCCCTCAATCACAATTGAGGTTAATTAGAGGCACATCTTCTTTGTTAGGATTTGAAGACTTGACCCTCCACTCTGATATCATGTAAAACAATCTCTTTCTCTAAAAATCAGCCATCAGAAAATGGTGTAGCTATGTATATAAAAGGACTTTAACAAAAATTAAAAACAGAAAGGAGATCTGAAATTGTCATATAACATAGAGTTAAATGCGTTTGGCCCTTCTAAAACACAATAATTAAAGAACAACCTTGTAAGTAAAATCTACATGAAAAATTCTTTTTCGTTTTCTTTTCCTTCCAAACAATAATTTTGGCAATGAAATAAAAATCAAGAAATTTTTCTTGAAAAACAATAAAGAGAAACAGTTTTCATTTGTTTTTTAGAAATGACATTTTCCTGGAAACACCATTTTCTCTATAATAATAAAAAAATTCCACAAATTCAAACAGGGTATAAAGGAAGCTGCTGGTTACTTTCTTTTGAGTACTACAGGGAGGGCACATTGTTTACTTGACTTTCTGTCCTTTACATGAAAGGATGAATGAAAATACCAGGAGATTTTTTATAAAAAAAAATGAAAAAATACAAAAAAAACAACTACCTACTTATAATAAAATTTACCTTCACGGTACCTTTCTAAAATGGTTTTCATGTTTAAAGGAACTTGGCAAGCAAAGAATGGTGGTTCAGATAGGAACCACCGTGATGTTTATGTGAACTCCACCTCAACTAACAAGTGCATCACCCCAAGTTAGGCCCAGGGCTCAGAAATTGGTCCCAATCGACTCAGGTGGACTATACATTGGAAATTGCAGACAGAGCAAGGCTTAGTATCCAAACTGTTTCCTTTGGTGTGGCTCATCTGAATCACAAATAAACTTAATTTTTGAGCCCCATTCCTAATTTTGGTGTGGCATCTAATAGTTGGAGTAGATTTCATATAATCATCATAGTGGCGGCCGTGTAAAAATAAACGGCGGACATCTCTCTCGCAATTCCCTTAAAAAGTAATCCAGAACTGTAACCTTGCCAGACCCACAGCAGCTGGGATATGAAAATATCTTGCTGGTTGTATGACACCACACCTTTGAATCTTGAATTGCTGCCAAGATAATCTGTACTTCAATTTACATCCCCATTTCCTTCTTCTGATGGATGAATTAGATTTCATGCCTTGGTGACATGCTGGCACATGGGCTGTCTTATATGATGCATGTGGCATAACAAAAGCTCTTTTAAAAGAACCAGTGACGGTGTAGAGGCACAGACCAAGATAAATATTCATGTAATATTAGTTAAAGACTTCTTTGGATGTACAATTGAAATAATTTGAGATTGAATAAAGAGTAAGTGAATGATCACAATCATTTTCTAATCTGTTGTGCTCTATTAAAAGGATTAGAGGAATATGTACCAAATGACTCTAATACCCTCTATCAGGTACAAGGAAACTAGACAAGAAGAATTGGACCATCGCAGTGCATGTATGGCATCTAAACTGAACAGAGGATGCTCCACCATAAAAATTGGAGACTTAGAAGATCAAACTAATCTAATCATTAAGTAGGCCACAACATAAGCCTTCAAATTCGCATGCTGGCATGATTTTTGGGGCATCTCATTTTCTTGGAGTGAGATGGATCCTTTGATTATAATCGTAGTGGAAACTTGGTATTTTGAAGAATCCAATTCCCCAGAAACCTTATAAGGTTAGATTTCTAACAATGATATAAACATGGATGGTTAAGATCTTACCTTGGTGAGGTTACAATCGCATGAATAGATTTCTATGATAAAGAGGTCTCTCCCGGTTCTATTGTAGGTGAATTGAGCCGAGTGAGCACTGTCAAATCCTTTGGTAGGAGTGGAGAATGATGCAAGCCATCTACACAGGTGGACCACACCACACTTATGATGAAGAAGAACAGGAAAGAAGAAGACAATAGAGAAGGAATTCTCTCTCTTTTGTACTCTTCTCTCCACAGGTGGAAATGCCCAGGAAGTGAAAAATGCTGGTGATGTGAAATGGAAAATGACGAAACTGTGGCTTATATTCTACTTCCATGAAGTGCGAGAAAAGGAGTCAAGAGATAATGATGAATAAAGCACAAGCACATGAAAAGCAACAAGATAATGTTGTCGTCTTCGTAACATCAATACAGTGGGCCAATTTCCTTGATAATGAAGGATGTTGACTGACTTTTAACTGCTCATATTTCAGTAGGAAGGGAAGTTCTCACTCGATGACATATTCATCCAATCTCCACCGTAGACATGTACGGTGATCATGATTGCAAATGGTCACTTAATAGGACCCATATGGTTAGGTTTTTGTGCCATGCGTTTGGTGATGGGACATTTTGAGGTACCACCATAGACATGTATGCTTCAGCCCAAAAGCCTCATTGATCAAACAATCCAATATGCAACCTCTCTTCAACATAAATGAGTTAGACCATTTAGTATAGATGCATGACATAAATCTCAAGGTTTATATAAACGGAATAACTGGTCTGTTTTGGTTGGAGATCATCCAGGGCATAATCAGGATCATGCCCTCATGCCAATTCAGGTGGACCGCATATCTTCATGTCAGATTCTGCACAAGAATTCAGCGTTTAAACCCTTTAATCACAATAATACAAAGTTTCAGAAGGAAAAAAAAAAAAACACACTAAAATGATCTATATGTGATTAATCCAGGAAAACGCCTCCACATGTACAAATATGAAGTGGAGGGCATGGGGCCCACCAAAATTGGGATTTATGGCTTAATCCCAAATCCTGATATTGGATCATCTAAATTCACTTTACCTGTTATCTTGGCAAGAGAGATATCCAACCAAAAAGTAAATACAATGGTAGATGGATTCTTTTTTACCTTAGTGGACATAAAATCAAGCCATTTGATTACTTACAATAAGCATAACAGTTACTAGTAAGACTTGGGTGGCCACTTAATTTGCATTCTGAAATAAATACAACCTCCCTTTGTTCCTCTACTCAGACAAACTTTCGCCTATGCAATAAAAGGATAGAGCTACAAATGGTCCCTTACGCTTAAGTAGGTCCATGTGGCTTTTGAGTGGATCATCTGATCCGTCAATCTCATTAACCCTATCATTGATGGGCAACTGTATAAATATCAGATTAATTGGATGATCTTATCTGTCCAAGTAACAGCCTTCAAACGAATGGATAATGATAAAAATCAGCCTAAAGTTCACATTCAACAGGGATTATCAGATAGCTAGGACTCTCCCATCAGTGTGTTTTTTGGTGTAATTGGATGAGTGGTCTTGATCATCTTAATCATGCAACCAAGTTGGCTTCATCCATGAATGAACTGAGCAACAAGTGGTAGGCCAACAATTGCGGCAAAGATGGTATCTACTTTAATTTGCATCTCCATATCCCTCCATGCTGGTTCAAGCTCTCAGAGAAATAGAGAATTCAGGTTCCCTGACATTATTTAAACAAAAGCAGAGAGATGCTTCTGCCATCTTTTCTCAGTGTGTGGAAATGCCAAACAAAAGAAAATGATGATAATGCGGAATGGAAAATAATGAAAAATAATAAAACTGTAGTCCTATATGCTATTTTCCATTAAGTGGGAGAAAAATAAGTCAAAAGAGAATGACAAAGAAAGAAAAGAAAGAATAAAGAAAGCATGTGGTGGGCTTCCTTGATAATGCAGGACAGCCTTCAAATCTCCAACATAGACATGCATTGTTCCACTTTTGGAAGACCTTATGTTGTATCACCTGATCTTGATTTTTCATATATAATGTAATTAATGTATCTCCTTTGTAAAGGATTTCTCCATAATGGCCAGGGACAGTTGCTCCGGGAGTGGTCGAATGAGGTGTGATTGCAACTAGTCACTTGATGGGGCCATCTGGTTAGGTTTTTATGCCATAAGTTCAGTTATAGGACACAATTCAAGGTACCACCAGTGACATGCATGCTTCATCTCATGTGCCTTGCCATTGATGGGACATAGCCCAAAAGCCTCAATGATCAAACAATCCTAACACTCTGATCTGCACCCTCCCTTCAACATAAATGGGTAATCATATTCCTTTTCGATCTCCTTGCGAATACCTTACAACAAACTACATATGTTCAAAGGGAAAGAAAAGGATTACATACAAGTAAAATCACATACAAGATTAGAATCCTTTATTATTGCCTACATATGTTCCAATGTAGGCACCTTTAATAGATTCTTCACCATGTAATAATTTACTTTTAATAATTTACTATTTTCCATCAAGAGGGAGAAAAAGGAATCACCAGTGGAGGATAGAAAGCAAAAGGAAAGCATAAAGAAATTATGGGGTAGGCCACCTTCCTTGATAATGCTAGATACTTTTAGGAAAGGAAGCTCTCGTTCGAGAACGCCTCAAATTGTGTTCACCTCAAATCTCCACCATAGACATGTATGGTGATTGTGATTGCAACTGGTCACTTGATGGGGGCCATCTGGTTAGGTTTTCCCTAGGTTTGGTGATGGGACACAGTTCAAGGTATCACCATTGGCATGTTTGCTTCATCTCATGTGCGCTGCCAGGGATGGGCCAGAAACCAAAAGCCTCAATGATCAAACAATCCTAACAATCCTATCTGCAGCCTCTCTTCAACATAAACATGTAATCATATTCTTATTTCTAATGCAGAACTGCAGACAACAACCTATCAGATGGTTAGAAACGTCTGATACCACATACATAAAACAATGGTCCACAGAAACCTGTAACAATTTAAACATTGTATAAATGGAACAAATGGTCTGTTTGGGTAAGTGATCATCTGGGGCACAATCAGGATCTTGCCCTGATGGCAATTCTGGTGGCCCCCTATCTCCATGTCAGATTCCGCACAAGAGAGAAGCGTTTAAACCCCTAAATCAAAACTCTACTAAATTCTAGGAAAGAAAAACAAATTATCTATGGTTGTGATTAAGCCAGGAAAATGCTGCTTCACATGTCCGAATCTGACATGAAGGGCATTGGGGCTGCCAAAATTGGGCTTAAGGCTTAATCCTTAATCCTGATTTCGTGGGATCCTGTAAATTCTTGAAACCGGTTATTTTGCGATGGCCCACCAAACTTAGTATTCCTGCCCCAGCCGTTTGGCATTGGCAAATTCTGAGAAAACAGAGAGATACCAAACAACACAGTAAATGCAGATAGATTCCTTGAACATATAAGTATTGCACGAAAAAAATTCCATTTGATTACTTGTATGAAGCATGACAATTAATACAAGAGAGACATGGGTAGCTTTTTAATATGGGTGCTGAAGTAAATACAACCGCATGGCTCATAAGTGGATCACCTGATCCATTAATCTCATGAACTCTATGGCTGATGGGTGACTGTATAACAATGACATCAATTGGATGATCCTATCCATCCTGGTAACAGCCTTCAAACGAACTGGTAATGATATAATCGGCCTAAAGTCCACATTCAACAGAAAATATTGGATATTTTGGATTCTCATATCAGCATGTTTTCTGAGGTGAGTGGATGGGTGGTCTTGATCATCTAATCATGCAACCAAGTGGGCTCCATCCATGAATGGACTGAGCAACATGTGGTAGGCCATCAATTGCAATGAAGGTAGTGACTACTTTAATTTGCATTTCCATTTCCAACCATGATTATTTGAATTCTTAGAGTAGAGAATTCAAGTTCCCAACATTGTAGAAATGCTTCTGCCATCTTTTCATGGTACTGTGGAAATGACCAAGAACTGAATATGGTGATAATGTGGAATGGAAAATAATGAAACTGTGACCTATATGCTATTTTCCATCAAGTGGGAGAAAAAGGAATCACCAGTGGTGGACAAATAAAGCGAAAGGAAAGCATAAAGAAATCATGGGGTGGGCCACATTCCTTGATCATGCAGGATACTTATAGGAAAGGAACCTCTCCCTTGAGGACACTTCAAATTGTGTTCACTCTAATCTCAAATCATCATATAACAATTTAATAAATCATTAGGTGGGCCGCTTTTTTTCATCATCATCACCAGGTAGGCCACACCATCGGAATAAATGGATAGACAACAGTTCCACTCAACATATAAGAGTGGCCCATGTAGTGATCTGGGCGGGGGCTATGGTTTTTCATAGTACTGATTTCATTGACAAGTGGCATGTTGGCAATAAAGATGTTGTAGACTTGTAGTACAAGTGGTGGTAAGGTTGCTGGTAGGTGATCAATTCTCAATCATCCTCCCTGCAATATTCAATAAGATGTGATGATCAAAACCAAAGTTTCTTATATGAGAATGCGAGAAGCATTCAAACGTGTACAAAACATATCGGCAGATAAAAAAGGGTTAAAAATAAAGAAAAAGGATTAGAGAAGGTCACATAAGTTTGGCTACCATCTTGTTCTGTGAATGGGTTGATTGGATCTAACTACCCTCTGTTGTATGACAATCAGATGTGCTTACAGTCAGTTTTCTGTTTCTGTGTATACCCCCTCTCCACTACCCTTCATCACGTGCAAAGACACTAAAGAACAACTGGACCCGCTGTGATGTATGTATGGCATCCAATTAGACACATGGCCCACACCATAAAAGCAATAGACAACACCCAAAACCCTCCAAATTCATGTTGTAGCCCACCAGCTGGTTGGATGGGCCTTTTTTTAATATATTTTTAGTCCATTTTCACGGTGGGGTGATCCAGTTGGGCAAGATAGTTGGCATACAACCATGCTCATCAATGATCAGGTGCCTATGATATAAGGGTATGACGGTCATTTTCTGAATGATAAACGTTCTAATTGAAGTTGGTTTCTTGCCTTTGGGAATCTGCAATGGATCCATGAAACAGAGGTGAAGTATCTACTAAAATTAAAAACAAAGGATAAATATCTCTAGTTGTCATATAACCAAGGAAAGGATGATGCAATTAACCATTTTTAAATTCTATCATGATAATAGTGATGATGATGGTGATTTGAAATTCAAGATCCATGGACAACATCATCGCATTCTTTCCAATATGTTTAAACAAGATATTAATGGATGCAAAGGAGGAGAAAACAATCCATAGGAAGAGCCATACCACGAACAAAATAAGCAGTGAAAAATGCTCTCATTCGACTAGGATTTTAAAGAAACCGTCCCTTGCTCTTCATAATTTAAAGAACATTGTATCGAAAGTCCAACCATCCTTTTCGTAAGGGCCTGTAACCAACCCTTCCAAGCCTACGTAGGTTTACTGTCTCAAATGGAACCAATTTAGAGAACTTGTGGTGCTTTTACATAGAACATCCTAGATATTTCCGTACGCATTTTAATTCAAAACAATGAACTTGGACTTCATCGTTGGCGCACTCATGCTGAGTGTGCATGTAATGTTGTGTAATTGATACCACACCACACACTCAGTGACACATGGTCATCAATTAGAACATGCATGCATGCATTTTAGGTACGATGTAATACAAAATACATTTCATTGTACAAATATTGTATCTCTACAGCTAATGTACGAGTATTAGCCACTTTGTGCTCAGAACAACCATACAATATTAAGATTTACACAATGAATAAATGGATACTTGTATTAAGATTTGCACAATGAATCATGCTGAGTGTACTCGTAATGTCGTATAATTGATACCACACCACGCACTCAGTGACACGTGGTCATCAATTAGAACATGCATGCATGCATTTTAGGTATGATTTAATACAAAATACATTTCATTGTACAAATATTGTATCTCTACAGCTAATGTACGAGTATTAGCCACTTTGTGCTCAGAACAACCATGCAATATTAAGATTTGCACAATGAATCAATGGACACTTGGCAAAAACTCCTCAATAAGATTGCGCTAAAATAGAAAAAGAAAACTTGAAAGGCAAAGGTGTTGAGTTGGCGGACAACCCTAGGTTGAAGCCATGAGACAAATATCGGCAAGATTTTGACTACTGCAAAAGAAAAACTAAGGTTACATTTAGTTACATTTTAACAATATCTCATGATGTTATGCACCCAAAAAAAATAAAAATCGTGAAATGAAATTTCGGGATATTTGATGCGATCAAATGCCACCCAAAGGGCCTGTTTGGATACTACCAAATAATTTACTTTTTCTACTTAACAACAGTAGATATGTAACTTATTTCAGATAAGTAAGTTTGGTTTATGGTTAGTTATAAATAACTTTTTTTTACTTAAAATTACTTAATCGTTTTAGTTAATGTTTTTATAGCTTTTCTACTTTTCATAAGTTGCTAAAAAGAGGCATCAAGAGAGACAAAAGCGAGGAGAAGTTGATAAGTATGTTGTTTACCAAATATACTTATCTGCTAAATAAGTAGAAACTAAGATAAGCTACTTCAGGCATAAGCAACTTAAAGAACTTACGATCCAAACACCCCCTAAATGATATTAATGTGCTACCATGGGGGAATTGAACCCATGGCCTCAGCCATGGAAGTACTTACATTCTCTATCTTTTATTATGCTATTTTCAAGTGTGGTAAATATTAATTCCTATGCTTAACATCTTTAATTTATTAGGTTTTGCAAGCGTCCCAAACCTCTTAAACAGAATGCAGGGAACCTATTGTAAATTTGAAACATTCATTCATTCATACAACTAGGAGCAAGCCACAGTGCAACAATCACACTGGTCAAATGACTCTAACCCTTCGAATGGGGCCAATTTGTTAACAACCATCCATTATTTACAAGCCGTAAATTTCATGGTTAAAATCATCAAATCAAAATGTTACCTTGTAATCATAAGAAATACAATGTGGGATTTATCTACTGGATGTGTCAAGATGATGATTGGACCTATTTTGTTTCTCTGGTCAATCTTAACTGTCCATTTTCATACTATTGTTCGGAAGCTTAGGATCAAACGATTGACATGATTTTTGCCCCATGGCTTGATCAGAATTGTATGCACGGATGAACAATTTAGATGGACATTAGGTCACCTCGTGTGGCATTTAAAAGGTTTGGAGACGAGTATGGTGGACTCCTGATGCAGGGAAGGACGTGATGAGGTTGATCACCATCTTCCTCAGGGGTAACTACTCCGTATCCACGGAGCACTCTGAACTACTCTGAATCCACGAAGCTCTTTGGACTCCTCACAGAGCTTCCTCGAATTTACGAGGGATAAAAATAGAAATAATTTCTAATAAATTGATTGATGATAAATAAATAAATAAATAAAATACAATATCCTTTAAATAATGAGCACAAACCTAGGACGGAGTTTTAGACTCAAACTCCCTAAAAACATGACTACTATAAATAGTAAACTTATTATTTATAAACGGTCATGATTCCTACTAGATTTCATAGTTTTCGCCATAAATTGTAAGTGTCCAATTTGGACTAACCACGTTATTCTCCTAATTTTTCTAAGCCTTTTTCATGTTGTGCACGACTCCTAAAACTCAAAGGATCAAAAGTTATGATCGAACTAAAACTTATACTATTATAGTAAAAACAAAAATTAAATGGACCTTTGACCGTCAATCTGATTGAATCTCGCAAGTCCTGTGAGGGCAACCCGGTGTAACCAGGTTGGTTGGCTAAAGTAGCTTCTCCTACCTCAAAATCATAAATGATATGTCAAAAAACTCAGTCCAGTTTGAGAGATACGATTGTTTTAAGGTTATGACAGTCCTGATTACTTCCGCCTCCAATTGGGCCTTCTCTGGTCCATATTTGCCATGAAAGTGTCCGTGACCCGCTCTACATCAGTCCCCTCCACTTCAAAAGAACATGACCACGAGTTCTCGTCCAGCTTCGGTTCACGATACTCGGTCAGGTCCGTAATGTTGAAAGTACGCGAGATCTCCATGTCATCCAGAAGATCAACAATGTAAGCGTTGTCATTGATCGTTCGGAGTATCGGTGCCAGTCGAATCTTTTTGTTCTTCAACTTGTTGTAAGTCCCGGTCGGAAATCTCTCATTGCGTAGATGGACCATAATATGATCACTCACCTCAAACACCTTTTGCCATCAATGCTTGTCGGCTTGTTCCTTGTACTGCTAGCGCCGCTTATGAATGACAAGCAGATGCTGCACCACATACGAACAGAAAAAGTGGACAGCTAAAAAGGACACTCCAAGTTCCTTTTAAACTGCCCATCATTTTCACTGACAGCCCCAATTTTTGGATGAGGCCATCTAAATGATGGGCCCCACCTGATACACGGCTTGTATCTTCTGTATACATGCCATTAGACATGCATGTGGAAGGGGTGGGAGTGGGGCTAGCAAGTCTGTAAGGAATTCATCAAATAATAAAACAGAGGTAGCAATAGCTACACCAAGGATTAATATCTCAATTTACTTGACTTCGAAGAACCATGTGCATACTTTACTAGTGCCTAGGTCCGACAAGCCTTCAAGGCCTTCTGCGTTTGACTTTGAGAGAGAGAAGTTTGAGGTGTCAATCTCCCTAGGGCGTGTTTGGATATATGATTAATCCAAGGGAAAAATATGGGGAAAGAAAAACAGATTTTTCCCATGCAAAACTGTTGAAAAATGAATTCCATACTTGGGGGTCCGGTTTGAATAGTAAGTGGAAACTTAATATTTATTAGACAACAACACCGTAGTTTCTTATGCCAGAAAATCATAACCATGAATGTGTAATAATTACTTTGTGGAATCCATGCATCCAAACAGCCTAGATGTCTTTTCAGTAAACATAATTTCCATTTCCGCACAGATTCTGCATATACAAATACACCCTTCAGGAGATGGACAAAATAGGCGCTAAAATGCCGATTCAGCAAAACCAAATCTGATTTTATTTATTTATTTATTTATTTTTGTCTTTTAAATGATCGAAAAAGCAGGCTTGAAACCTCCTATTTCGCAAAACACCCTTTCGAGGAAGTGCATTCAAAAGGGCCCTAAGAAATCTTGCTGCCTGTATTGATGATGGGGGATGTGTGTGCCAGCTCATGGTGCAACACTGTGAGCACACAATCTTTTCCTTTTTTTCTAAACATTATTAGTTTTGTCATCATCGTTGTTGTTTCAGTCAGTTTAGGATCATCATTATTGAAGAGAAAAACACTCCTGAGCTCAAACAGAAGTATCAGTGAAATCAAAGCATAATCTTTGGATAATGCAGGACAGAAATCACACCTTTGCATAGATGGCATATTCAAATTCTGCCTTCGGATTTGCTAAAACCCATATGCGTGTAGAGTGCAGTCCATCATGTGCCAATACGGCGACCGTTAATGGGATCTAAGCTTTCCATGAGGTGGGCTACACTGATTAGGTATTTTAACTATAATGCAGTCTCTAAAAACATAAATTCATGGAAAATCAAATAAATACTCAAAGAACAATCTTTCCACAGAGCAAGGCAGTGACATTCCATCAATTATGATTTCCATTAATTTTAGAACACCGGTCCAAAAAGACATGATGGGTTGAAACCATGAATTCTGATGAAGGTAACTGATGCAGAAACCCCTTCCCTTAGGATGAATGCCCAAGAAATGCTGGAAATTCCAACTACTCCATGCCAGTCAAACTCTTCATGTCTATTAACTGGAAAATAATTCAAATATTGTTGCTCCCAAGAAAAGATGAGGAGAGGCCTGTATGGGGATTTGCTAAAACTCATATGCATGCAGAGTGCGGTCCATCATGTGCCAGTACAGCAACCGTTAATGGGATCTAAGCTTTCCATGAGGTGAGCTTTTCACTCCTAGGTGGGCCAGAATGTACAAAAAATGGACAACTAAAACATTTTTTTCTAGCCGTA
This sequence comes from Magnolia sinica, assembly GCF_029962835.1. Lineage (NCBI taxonomy): Eukaryota > Viridiplantae > Streptophyta > Magnoliopsida > Magnoliales > Magnoliaceae > Magnolia > Magnolia sinica. The sequence continues at coordinate 19,344,987 of NC_080587.1, read as the reverse complement.
CATCTTTTGACACCGTGACCCACTTGAGGAGTGAATTCAGAATTTTAGGCCAGAAATAGAAACAGTATAGCCTAGCCCACCTGATAGAAAGCTCGGATCTCTCACATGGTTCCATATTGGCATGTACTTGGATCTTGAAATGCACAGCTCTATGCAATGTGGATTACCAATCCTCTGGCTCAATGGACTTTTTTTCTTGTACACTGGCCCACCTGAGGAGTTGATGTAGGACATGGCACAAATACATTCTTGGCATGGTTGGACCAAAAGAAGGTGAACCATAAATTGGCCATAACTTTTGATCTCGGTATCACTACGAAACGCACTACCTATCAATATTTATCATAATGGGTCATCTAGGTTCAACCAACCCACAAAGTGGGTCGCGTCAATCTGTTTCACAAGAAAACGCACGCTTCCAGCTCAAAAACAGGATTTTAGGAAAAAATTTACTTTTTTTAGTAATTTTGATTTTCGTAGTATTTTCTTTTTTCCTTTTAGAGTTTTAGATTTCCATCTTTGTTTAGAAATTATTTGTAATTATGCTAGGACTCTTCTAGCAAAAGTTTTTCTAGAATCTTTTTTTTTTTTAAGAAATTAGGCTTTAGAAGTGTTTTGTTAGAATTAAGACTTTTACTAGGGTTAGAATTTTGCTACTTTTGATAATTACAAATTTTTATTTATTTTTTATTTATTAATGGTGTAATTCAGAAAATTAGACATTATTCAATAATATAAATAAATAAATAAAACTTGAGTTTTATCTCCCTTTTTTCCTTGTAGATTTGAAAAAATACCTTGTGGATTCAAGGTTTTGATCACTTGAGGAAGACAACAATCTACCTCATCTTCCCTCTCCACGCTCTCCCCTGCATCAATTGGTATCAGAGAAAGGCTTTTTCCTCAATTCAATGGCATCTAATAATGGTTCGAGCAACAATCTCATGGACAATGCTCCAGGGAACAACCCTATGACAGTAGCGCGTTTGAAGCTTTTCAGCGGGAAAATTGGCGAGCCATGCAAGGATTGTATGCAACAATCGACCGTTTGACTAGAGCTTTAGGACAGACTCATGTTTGTAATGATGAGTAACATGAAATTGGCAGATCATCATGTTCATGGTGCGACATCAGTGATGAATTGCAGGCCACCATGTGATAGTGGTGAATTACAGGCAACCACTCTGGTCGTGAGGAAGTTGTTTTATACGCCGAAGGAGGAGATAAATCTACAGCCACACAACATCTTTTGAACAAGGTGCACTATGCACAATAAGGTTTGTGATGTGATCATAGATGATGAAAGCAACGAGGATATCGTGTCAAAGTTTATGGTGGAAAAGCTGCAACTAGAGACAGAAAAGCACCCCTCTCCATAAACAATTGGATGGAAAAGGAGGTCAACGAAACGAATGTTACTAAAAGATGTAATATTCATTTTTCCATTGGTAAATATTATAAGGACGAAGTAGTGTATGACGTGGTTGATATGGAAACTTGTCACATGTTACTTGGTCGACCATGGTAGTATGATCGTGATGCTATGCATAGAGGCCGGGATTTTTTATTTTTTATTTTTAAGATGGTAAAAAGATTATCTTCGCCATTATGGAAACAAAGAACTAACCCAAGTCTTCTAAAGTTGAGGGGCGGTCTCTCGTAACCGAACATGATTTCGTCAAACAATATGAGGAGACGGGAGAGATAAATGCATTAGTTGAAAAAGAAAAAGATGTTGAGCTCGTGAACATCCCAAATGATTTGAAACCAATGTTGCAGGAGTTCAAGGCGATTGTGCCCAATGAACTTCCTAAGGAGTTACGTCCCATACAAGATAACAAAACCACATTGATCTTGTCCCAAGGGTAAGTCTGCCTAATTGCCCACATTATCATAAAGAATATGATACGCAAGCGGAGGAATTAATCCATAAGGGTCAAGTCAAGGAGAGCATAAGTACATGTACTATGTCAGCTTAAGAGCCTAATGCAAAGTACAAGGAAAAGACTGATAAACATCAGCGCCAGAAGTTGTTTGAGTATCATGAGCCAATTCTCTTGAGTAACTCAAGGATGAGTTTTTTTCCAAGTGGAGGGGTCTAATGTAGGACATAGCCAGTGTTCGAATTATCGACGAGAAATCGATAATATCGACGATATTATCGGCGTCACTGAATCGGCGATATCGAAACCCCAAGTTTTTGTTTCTCTTCCAAATGTCGACGAAATATCGGCGATATTTTCAATTTTATCGAAAAAATAGCTATCGTTCTCCTTATTATTGAAAAAAAAATTGAAATAAATATAAAAATATATATACAAAAAAGCTCTCTTACCTTCTTTTTCTCCAAATCTACCCGCGGAAGTGGATTTCGGCTAGATTTAGTGGGCCAATCGTTGTTGATAACATAGCTCTGAATTTTCCGAGATAAGAAAACCCTTTTAAAAAACCCATTTGTTTTCTTCAAAGAAAGAGATTTGAAAGAGAACTTTATTTCACCGAGATTTACGGAGATTTCAGTTCGGATTTGAAAAAGATAAAGATAAATTTCTGGAAAGATTTTTTACGGAAGATGAGATTGATTGCAGATTTTCTGGAGAAGAGGAGAGAATTTCATAAAAACGAAAGCTCTCTCGCGTCCACTCTAACAGGTTGAGTAGCGAGACTAGCTACTAAAGTGACGTCGGCAAGTTCCGTGGGCCCCACCATGATGTATGTTTTGTATCCACACCTTCCATCCATTTGGAGAGATCATTTTAGGACAATATCCAAAGAACGAGTTAAATCCAAAGCTCCAATGGACCCCAGCACACAAAACAGTGGGACAGTGACGCCCACCATTAAAAACTTCTAAAGGCCACAAAAGTTATAGATCAAGCTAATATTTGTGTTTTCCCTTATTTAATGTCTTTTTCAACTTTTGAACAAGTTGGATTTCAAATAAACATTATGATGGGCCTTAGGATAGTTTCAACGGTGGGAATCACTCTCCCCACTGTTTTCTTTGGTGGGGTCCACTACAGATTTTTATTTGCTTCATTCTTTGGTTCATTCCCTAAAATGATATCTAAAAATGGATGGACGGTGTGGATATAACACATACATCATAGTGGGGCCACAGAACTTGGTGACGTCACTTCAATAGCCGACTCGCTACTTAACTTGTCAGTATCTATCTAATCCGCGTCCACTCACACCAGCTGTATAGCTGCTGTATTGACATAAGCAAGTTCCGTGGGTCTAATCACGAGGTATTTGTTATATCAAAACCGTCCATCAATTTGGTGAGCTCCTCTTAAGGCTTGAGACGAAAAATAAGACAGATCTAACTATCAAGTGGACCACACTGCAAAAAGCAATGGGAGATTGAACGTCTACCATTGAAACCCTTTTTGGGGTCACAGAAGTTTTGGATCAATATGAAATTTGTTTTTCCTCTTCATTCAGGTCTTTGTGACCTTATGAACAAATTGGATGGAAAATAAACGTTATGGTGGGCCCTACAAATTTTTTTACAGTGAAAATCATTATCTCCGCTGCTATTTGTGGTGTGGTACAGATGATCTTTGGACATGATTCATTTTTTGGATGATGCTCTAAAATGATCTCTAAAAATAGCTGAACGGTGTAGATATAATAAATACATCACTATGGGGCCCATGTAACTTTGATCTCCTTGGAACCGTTCGTACAACTCGGAGCTCGAGGAGCGTCAGTGCTCGTCTTTGCACGACACGTACCTGCAACAGCTATATAGCTGGTGTGTGGTACACCAGCCAATCCGCTTCCAGTTTCAAGGGAATGGAAGCCGCTTCCAGTTTAATGGTGGGATTTAATTGTTGTTGTTTCCTTTGGTGTGGTCCACTTGAGATTTGGAACTACCTCATTTTTTGGACCATGTACTAAAATGATATTGAAATGGATTAATGGGGTTGATTTCTCGCATATATCATGGTGGGCCCACGGAACACTCCAGTAGCCACCTCGTTATTCACAGCATGATAAAACACATGCCATACGGTGGGTACCACAAAGTCCTTACACCACCAGGAGGACTTGATTTGGCTAGTGACGTTGCCACTGTCAAGATGGCTAGTGGTTGGTGCTATGTGGGCCTAATCATGATGTATTTATTTGATCCACGTTGTCCATCTATTTTTTCAGATCATTTTAGATCTTGATCCAAAACATCAGGCATATATAACTCTCAGGTGGACCACACCACAAGAAATAGTAGCAATTGAATGTCCACCATTAAAAACCTCCCAGGGTTCAATGTAATGTTTATTTGACATCCAACCTGTTGATTAGGTTATACAAACTAGTTTGATACAAAATTTGTGGCCCTTGAGAAGTTTTTAATGGTGTGCATTCAATCAACACTGTCCTGTGATGTGGTCCACTTGAGATTTGGATCTATCTATTTTTTGGGCTTATACCATAAAATGATCTGGAAAATTGGATGGATGCGTCAATATGTCAAACAAGTGCCACATCCAAGCCATCAATCACCAAGTATACCAATATATAGATTCCATGTCCCAAGAAAGGTGTACTTTTTTAGTTCATTAACTTTTTCATGTCCTAATTATTATATGTTAGCTGCATTTGTATTATATGAACTCATTTTGATTACAATTGGAGCGATTTCTTATGGCAGCTTATGCTTTTTGGGTCCCATTAAATGAAAACTTATTAGTTAATGCATTTTTTTGTAATTTTTTTATTCCTAAATATGCAAATATGTGTATTTAGGCATGCCCTTAAGTTTTACTGAAAAATTCCATCATTTTCCCCATTATTCACCATTTTTTTTCACATTTCCGGTTATCGGTGATATTATCAGCGATAACGATATTATATCTTTATCTCCAGTCAACGAAACTTGTAGCGATACCGGCAACTCGAATAGTGGACGTAGCACAGATACATCCTGGCATGGTTGGACCAAAAGAAGGCGAACCATAAATTGGCCAAACTTTTGATCCGGGTATCATTACAGGATGCACGACCAATCAATCTTTAACATAACAGGTCATCCGGGTTCAAACGATGCTCAAAGTGGGTTGTGTCGGTCTGTTTCGCAAGAAAACGCACGCTTCCGGCTCAAAAACATGATTTAAGGGGAAAAATTATTTTTTTAGTAATTCCAATTTTGTAGGTTTTTATTTTTTTTTTTGAATTTTAGATTTACATCCTTTAAAAAAAAAAAATTATTTGTAATTATTCTAGGACTCTTCTAGAAAAAGTTAATTTATAATTTTTATTTTTAAAAATTAGGCTTTAGAAGTGTTTTGCAAGAATTAGGACTTTTATTAGGGTTAGAATTTTGCTATTTTTGATAATTGCGAATTTTGATTTACTTTTTATTTATTAACGGTGTAATTGAAATTTTAGACATTAACAGACATTATTCAATTAAAAAAAAAAAAAAACTTGAGTTTTTATCTCTTTTTTCTTGTGGATTCAAGAAAATACCTTGCGGATTCAGGGTCTTATCACTTGAGGAAGATGATGATATTCCTCATCTTCCCTTTCCACGCTCTCCCCGGCATCAGGAGTGAAGCTGGATTTTTAGGCCAGAAGATCTAATTAAACAATGTAGTCCACTAGATAGAAAGCTTAGATCTCTCCCATGTACTTCACATGGGCACGTGCTTGAATGTTGATATGCACAGTTATACGCGATGTGGGTTACCAATCCTTGGCTCACATGGACAACCGCAATGTATTTTATGCAAGTCATAGGAATTTGCCAGCAGGAAAGAAAGCACTGGGAATAGGAATGACACTTCCCGGATGTCCCAAGTTAAAACCTCAAACGTCAGACAATGTATACTGAAATAAAAGCCAGAACTGCTTAATAACCTCTGAGAATTGAATACTTTGACCATGATTCACATTTTAGTGATTGGCTAAAAAACTTCGACAAAAGGGATTCCGATTGCATGAGCATTAACATTCAATCAAAATCAATAGAGGATCGTTTATTAAATATGAATTGTCAGTCATTTTTAGCTTTAATGGCCCATTTGCAAGTCATTGGTTGGATGGTTAGTATCATACAATCAGTTTGATTTTCCATCAATCATCCATGGCAGGGATCCCTCTTGACTGGATCTGATTGCCAGAACATGCCCATGTATGGCAGAAACTGGGGTCAACCACATTTTGCAAAGGTCTAGGGAGCCACTGATTGGTCCTCGAGAAGTAAACTCTATAGCTATCATGTAGAATGCCTATAAGCAAAATAATACACTACGAATTTCAAACCCACATGAATACAACAATTACTTAATCAAAAACCAAAGACGTTGTTCTACAACAAGACCTAAGAACAATAAGTGGGATCATCCATTTTGCTAGTGAGTTAAATTTTATTTTTTTTAGAGATAACGAAAATTGTATTAAGATAGGAAAAAACAGAGACAAAAAAGACAAAAAAGAAACAAAAGAGCAAAGAGAGTCTGCTGAGAGAGCAAACTCTACTACGCTCTTAAAAAGCGAAAGTCATAGTCCTTTAACAGGGATACATTGATAGACCATTCTATTAGAAAACCTTTAGCCTTGGAAGCTACCGTATCCATGGGATTGGCAGTATTCCTAAAGCATCTCCCGTTTCTCTCTACCCACACAGTCCACCAAATTGCAAGAATTGCCATTCTCCAAAGCCGCTTCCTTTTTTTGTCTAGGCTGACCCAAGGTGTTCCGTAACGCTAACGGTGGCCGTAACGGCCACCACTTTTACCTTTACGATACAGGGCATAACGGCCCGTAATGGCCATTACTGTCTCTCTTTTTTATTTTTTATTTTTTGAAAAAACTCCCGAAAAACCTGTATCTGCCCCGTAATGTTGATTAAAAAGTATGAAAAACCTATATATGTCATGTAATATACCATTAAGGGGCTATTATGGCCTTTATAGGGTTAAAGGAAATTATGGGTCATTTTTTTTCCATAACGGTTGTTACGGCCGTTACGACCCCGTAACGTGTAACGGTTGCCACCGTTACCTTTACGTAACGTCCTTTACGGCCCCGTAATGGCCTTTACGGCACACCATGGGCTGACCCCATGCCAAGCTGATAGGAGATTATCCGCTATGTCCGCCAAAAACCAACTGATTCCGAAGGACGAGAAAAAGACAGACCAGATTTTCGAAATGAAAGGATGGTGAACTAGCAGATAGTCGATTGTTTCTTCGTTTTTCATGCAACATAAGCAGATGTTGACTATCTACATCCCCCTTTTTCTCAGGTAGTCCACTATAAGAATCTTCTTCTTGCCAACCAGCCAGCCGAAACATTCAATCTTGAGAGGAGCCGAGTATTTCCAAAAATGTAAGTCTCTTGGCCTTCTTTAATAACGAATATACTTTGAAGCTGGGAATAGAGTGATTTAATAGAAAATTTACCAGATTTTTCTGGTCTCCAAATTAGATTATCAGTTGTCGATTGGTTAGGCATTGCTCTGTATGTGCATTGGAGGTCCACATATTCGCTAATCTCCCAATCTTGGAGATTTCTTCTACATTTCACGGTCCATTCGATCTCGTCAACTGTGACTGTGTAGCAATCAGCAACTAAGGGAGATTTGTTGTGTGCAAGCAAATATATGTTCGGGAAGCGGAACTTTAATGGCTCGTCTCCCTCCCACTGGTCTTCCCATAATCTAATATTGTCACCCTTTCCGAGCTCAAAACCAATACCTTTGATAACTTCCTTTTTCATACGAAGAATGCCTCTCCAAAGATGCGATGCCCTGTATTGTGAAGAATCTCTAGTCCACCACCCACCCTCGACGATCCATACTTTTGATGATGATATTCCAGAGACTACCTCCTTCTGTTCCTAATCTCCAAATCCACTTTCCTAAGAGGGCTCGATTCATCGTCTTAAGATCCTTTACCCCTGCACCACCTTCTTTGAAATGCTTACACACCTCTTTCCAATCTAGAAGAAGAAATTTCTTCTTATCCTCCTTGCTGAACCAAAGGAAATCATGCCTAAGATTATTGATTGTAGTTAATACTAAAGGAGAGCATCTAAATAAAGACATGAAGTACACAGGAAGATTGGAGAGAGCCGCCTAAGAGTAAGCCGACCTCCTAAAGATAAATAGCAGCATTTCCACCTATTAAGGTATTTTTCGAACTTGTTAATGATCTTATCCCATAACATCTTTGGGGGGCGCTCCAATGCATAGGGGAAGACGAACAAAAGTAGACGGGAATGAAGCCGAGCAATGAAGGAGATTCGCATAGTTGTTTATCTCGTCTTCTTCCAGATTCACTCCAAACATTTGGATTTAGCCAAGTTCACTGTCGGCCCCGATACTGCCTCAAAGCATCGGATCGTTGTGCGCATATTATCGATTTTGTCGTGGGACGCTTCAAAGAAAATCAATGTATCGTCAGCGAACTGAATGTAGAAAATCAGACTAGATAGACCTGTTATTTTAATACCATGAAGAATGCCTTCTTCTTGTCCTTTAAGGAGCATTCTAGATAGAGTCACCCCCACATTTTCGAAAAGAAACGAAGATAGGAGATCACCTTGCCGCAGACCTCTTGAACTTTTGAAGAAGCCTTTTGGGGATCCGTTAAGAAGGATGGAGAAGTGAGCCAAACCAGCACATTAACCCATCCATTTTCTCCACTTAGAGCCAAAACCCATCCGTTTTAACATGTATTGAAGAAAGCCCCAATCAACATGGTCGTAGGCCTTCTCAATGTCCAACTTGCAAAAAATACTTTTCGATCCCAATCGGTGACTGGAGTCGAGCACTTCATTGGCTATGAGCGCCCTGTCCACTATCTCTCTACCCGGAATAAAAGCATTTCGATTGGCTAAAATAATCTTCCCGATGACATTCTTTAGTCTAGAGCTTAAGACTTTAGCTGATATTTTGTATGGGCCTCTGATAAGACTGATGGGTCTGAATTCTTTAAAAGAAGTCGCGCCTGCCACTTCAGGGATGAGAGCTATAAAGGAGGCACCGATACCTAAAAAGAGTCTGCCTCTTTCATGGAAACATCAAAGTGAATTACATCCCAAAAACTATGGAAAAAGGAAATAAGAAAGACATCAGGACAAGGGGACTTGTCTCCATCCATCGTGTCAATTTCCTTCCTCACTTCTTGCTCCGTAAAGGGGGATTCAAGTAAACTGCATTCTTCTTCTGTGATGTTGTCCACTTGAAGGAAATTCAACCGGGGTCTGTCCCAATCTTCAGTTGAAAGCAAGGATCTGAAATATTGGATAGTCTGCTGTGCAATTTGATCTGTCTTCAATGCGTTCCTCATTCACTAAAATACTACTAATCTTATTGGATTTGACACGCATACTAGCTATACTATGGAAATAGCTTGTGTTTTTATCGCCCTTGCTTATCCATTTGTCTCTTGATTTTTGTTTCCAGGAAATTTCGTTTTCCAATACCCTTGCTGAAATCGATTGAATAAGCTGAACTCTTCTGCAAAATAGCTCGGAAGACATTGGAACATTTTATGAGGCTGCGTCAATCTTTTGCAATTCGAAAAACATAGAGTCAAATTCGGAATTCCTTTTGTGATGCTGAGTATACTTCCACTGCTTTAACTTTTCTTTGAGGAGTCTAAGTTTGGAGAGGAGTTTATGGCCTACATATCCTTCCACCTGAAAAGCTGTCCACCAATTTGAAATCATCTGAATGAATCCTTCAATCTTGAGCCAGGAGGAGTCGAACTTAAATGGTTTAAGACCCCAATTGTTGTCGTCAACCCAAAGTAAGACCAAACAGTGATCAGAGGTTGTTCTTGCTAACTGAGAGATGAAAGGGAACGTTTCCAGCCATTTAGGAGAGACCAAAAATCTATCCAATCTAGAAAGAATCGGATTCGCTCGCCCGTTAGTCCATGTGAATTTGGCTCCTAGTAATGGAAGATTGACTAACTCCTGATTTTCTATCCAATCATAGCTGAAGAGACCTTTCTGCTGCACGAGTGTTCCTCCGCGTATCAAATGATGTTGAAGTCCCCGACTACACAACATGGGCCTGAGAAAGACTGTCTAGGAGAGGTCAGCTCTTCCCAAAATTCTGCTTTGCTAGAATTGATGGAGGGGCCATACATAGAGGATATAAGAAACCAAAAGTTATTCGATGGAGGGGCCATACATAGAGGATATAAGACACCTAGTGAGTTAAGAAATTAAAGATAGCTTCATAGTAGATGGATAATAATTTATAGAATCCAAATCAATTGCCCACATGCATTTACAAGTAGCTTGTGCAAACGATGCCACAAGTGCCAGTAGGGCCAACAAAGGTATTATCCAAGCCATTAGGTGGGTCTGACTGTGTAGATGTTCTCGCCTCATAATAAATCTAGTCCATCTAGGAGGTGGGCCATGATATTAGAAACAGATGGAGGGTAAGAAAACCACAGCCTGGCAAAAATCCATCGTGGCTAAGCTAAAAAAGATCAGGCGGAACTTCCTTTGACAAGATTCAGTAGATAATCATAAATTCCATTTGCTAAAATTGGAAGAAGCATGTAAACCAATGGTTCAGGAGGGTGTAAGCTTGTGAGATTCAGAGGTAATGATAGGGCACTATTAGGAAAGTGGGTCTAGAGTATCGGGGTAGAGGGAAGGTAACTTGTAAAGAGAGACATTGGGTCATGGATATGAATATTGGTACCGTATCAACTGATACGGCCGTATCGTATCCATATCGACATGAGATGATATGGGAAATGAGGTCATATCGAACCGACACAAAACAGGAAAAAAAAAAAAAAAAAAAAAAAAAAAGCCCAACTCGTATTAGCCTGTATCAGCCCTTGTTGGCTGTTACAAGGCGTATCGACACCAATATGCCCATAAAAGCCTAATTTTGCTTTTTATTTTTTTCAAAATTTTACTCGTGTATCCTCCTCCTATTCTTCTTCTTCTTCTTCTTCGTTTAAACCATGGAATAAGTTAAAAACTCATTTAATGCTAGATGTAGACCTATTTTGGTATCAAAATAAATAAGTTGAATGGGATTTGACAAATCAAAATGAAGTGGACCATTATGGAAAAAAACAGAAAGAATGGTAAACCTTCACTTTCTTTTTTTATATTTTCATATTCTTTTTTTATTGTATTTCAATGTAATGGGCCCTAGTTCACCAAATCATGCTTGTTTGGTGTTCAAATACATGCACGGGTTGGTCGTTGGAAGTTCTCAATAGTGTAAAACAAATCGTAATAGAATGGACGCATGCAGCTAACATTTTGGCTGCTAATCAGTTGCCTGTTAGTTGGTTAGAGTTGTTGATGCAAGGAGATGTGATGGCATAACCCTAGATGCATGTATAATCAGGATGAAGAGATTCAAATAAATTAATTAATCAACTAACTGTTTTCAATCAAGAAGATTAAGAAAATCTCAACATAGAGATAAAATCATTCCATCGGGATCATGCCCCTTAGCATAAAATCACGTAAACAATAAAAAAGGGAGAACCTAGAGATATGAGGATATCTCAGATCTATCATAAGTCAGTCCCAGTCAAGTTTGGATCTGATTCTCCTGACTAGTCATCCCTCTTTTCCGTTCAAACCAAAAGAAAATATCCAGAGAGGAACGAAAGGAATGAAGAAGAGAGAGGTTTGAGATGAAGAAGGTACAGATTCTAGGGAACCAAAGAAAAGAAAATGGCCAATTCTTACCATTTCCTGCATCTCGAAAATCTAGAAAGAAGGAAACCTAAAACCGATGTGGAATCCTGAGTACCCAAGAGCCAATCTTGAAACTCTAATATCTTTGATAAAAGATGAAAAAAAAAATATATATATGAATTTTTATTCATTTTATGATAAAATAGGGTTTCTCACAGTATATATATAAGCCAGGGAAAAAATAAAAGTGCACTAAAGCCCCTAAAAATAATGAAAAGTACAAAAAACACCTAAAACTAAAACACCAGCGCAACAGGGTGTGAAATCCGCCCCATGGGCCTGCGGTCATGCTGCTCCTGCACTCGTAGCGTGTCAGAAAATGGGTCTGATGGACCCGACGTCTATCCACATCAACTCCTCCGCTCCGGTACTCTGTCGACGACGCCTCCTCCTCTGGTACGCTCTAAAAGGTGCACCATTGATGTCCACATCAGTTGTAAAGGTTTCTTTTTGTCATTTTGCTTTTCTTTGTCTTGTTTCTTTTGTATTCTTTGGCCTTTGGCCTTTCTTTTAATAAATTTCATTATCATCGCTTCAAAAAAAAAAAAAAAAATGAAAAGAAAAAGAAATCTGCGGCCGAGTGTTTTTAGCTATACATTTGTTTCGTTAAGATGTTGAGGTTTAAGTATAGATGTTGAGATGGATGAGTGGTAAGATAAGGATAGAACTAAAAATGAAACATTCAAGGGGATTAAGGAGTAGCACCAATAGGTAGTAAGATGAGAGAAAGTAGACTAAGGGACCAAGAACTCCGATGGTTAGGAGGGAGTTGGTACAAGTTGAGGGCTCTAAAAGGGCAAGGGAAGGCCTAAAAAGATGTGGTTGGAGCCATGGAGGTAATAAGAAAATACTTGATGACCTATGATCTAAGTGAAGTAATGGCCCTTGATAGAGTAGAATCGCAGAAAAGGATTCATGTAGCCAACCCCAAGTAGTTGGGATATTAGATAATGATGATGATACAATGACGACATTTGTTTCCTTAACGGTGGTCCACCTGATAAGTGGACCAACCCGATTATTGGGCGAGACAATCCACATAATGTTACGCCTTTGATGGATTGGATCTCATATCAATTTCTAATGCTAGCACATGTGTGGCGTGTACAGCTGCCTCCTGCATGCATGTGGACTTAGCAAAGCTCTATATGCAAACTTCAAAAGAGCAGAAAAGGAATAAAAATACAGAAGTTCACACAAAAAGCTGAAAACATTTTTTGATGATGATAGGGTGTCCCCGCCCCCTTTTTTAAGGCAAGACTAATCCCTATGGATAAATGCAATCACCCACAAACCACATGCATCGGGTAAAGCACAGAGAGGGAAATTGAACTCAAAAACTAAATAAAACTGATGGACAGCAATCAAGGGCGAAAGGCCTTACACTCGATCGTAATTTGCATCCATAAGAAAATCTAGCATTCCAGTTGTAGTTTGCTTCCTATCAGATGAAGCCTGGCATCTTCATCGCCATTCTAACTTTACTCCTTCCTTCTCAAATGTCCATGACAAGTGCAAACATTGCACACGAGTTCCAGCCCCACCTAACAAACGACAAATAACATGCATGTATTTGATGTTGATCAAGGCCCACATGCCAAATTAACTACTTTTTTCATTTTAACCGTGCATAACTGTCCACCAGCCAGCCACTTAGGACATCAGTTCGGTATAGTTTTTGGTTTAGAATTTCGACAGTTTGATGTAGAGTTATACATGTATAAGAACCATCACATTCATACTAGAGTATCATCATTTTTCCCATTAAACAAACCCAATTGATAAATAGCGTCCATGTTTTCAAGCATAGTTCAAACACTAGCTAACTTGAGTCGAAACCCAGCTGAGCCAACCTGAATTTGCAAGATATCGAGCAGAGTCAACAAGATCTCAGTTCTAGAAGTGGTTTGTTTCCAACTCAAAGAGACTCATCAAGTCAATCCACTGACTCAGATGACTCAATGCGACTGGCGGTGACTCAAACTGAGTCACTTACCTTGTTAAAGGTTTTATTAAAAAATATACATGGAAGGGCTGTGTGAATCAGCCACTTGACCTCTAGCACAAAAAGGAGCACCCTCAACCAGCATCCTATTCAGTGTCTAGCTGTTTGTTTCTCTATTTCATATTACTTATATACTAAATGTAAGTATTTTACATATTTACTACCAATGTTAATATTTTTTTAATTTTATAATTATTAGAAATCAAGTCAAGTAAAGTTTTTGGGTTTTTGAACAAGACATCCATTCTGCCATCCAAAGACATATCTCATTGAAATGAAACAGATACAAAGAAAAGAGCAAGGATTGCTGACTCTTTTGTCACCATTCCCAGCATCTGTGAATCGGTACACCGAACCTGGCTGTTGATACCCGAGATATCCTTCAGCAGCCTCAATGTATTCTGTAACCGGCTGGTCCCACTGATCTGCCCTCTTGGAGGCCTCTGATTCTGACGCTGCCCCCCAATTAAAAAAGAAAAAGAAAATTGATTAATAAATAATAATAAAAATGGAGCTGATATCCACAGCCTATATGTTTGATAAATTGACCCACTCTTCTACAACCTACTACTCTATTACCAAAAGTAGGAAAACAGAGTGTGTCTATCAAAAACTTGAGGTGTATTTAACATTAAAAAAATCTAGAATTCTGCATTGAAAATCTCAAATATATTTTCCACACCCATTCCTGTACTTCCTAGTATTAGAATGGTAGATCCTTGGTACTACCCTACTTGGGTGGTTTTGGGATCACCACCCGCTCCACTTCCCAAAAGTAGATAGGCATGGCGTGTCTATCAAAAAAATGGGGTGTAATTATCTTATCATTTTGAAATCAAGAAATTCGTTTGAAAATCTCAAAACGGAAGAGAAAGAGAGAATGAAATAGAACTAAAAATTTATTTTCTTTTTTTTCCTTTTATAATTACCATAGCCAGTTCAAGCATTGAATCCGTCTGTAATGGAAAGATTGAAGTGGGAATCGAACCAGGTGCCTTTGATGAAAATTACGCTTTTGCCCTTGCCTTCTCCTTCTTATCTCCATCCTGGGACTGGTGTTTAGTAGAATCCATGGCTCTTTGCTGAAGGAGTGAATTAAGGTTTTCCAGGGGTAACAGTGGGCTGGGCCCATTTCGGGCCAAATCTCGAATTTGGATGAGCGGAGCGTTAGTTCGCTGGAATTGAACCCGATATAGTCAAACGGGGCCGGGTCTGGGTTCTGATATGGACATTGGCCACGCTAGTGCCAGTTCGGCTTGGATCAGCCCTAACCTGACCTTAGTTCACTATGCCCTGGCCCAGACATATCCCTGATCGGTCCAAAAAGGCCTCGCGTGAACCTTAGCTCAACAAGGTTAGGGCAGGCCCTACACCAAAAAAGGGCAAGAGGATTAACATTTTGTAAAACTTCAATCTACTTTTTTTTTTCATTTTTATTTTTGTTGCAACGAGTACCACGATCTAAAGGATCTTGATCTTTGAAACATGACCCAAAATACAAGAGCACCTTTAAACTACATATTTACATCATATGTAGACTGATTATAAATCATTTTAAACTAGTTCTTCTGTAGAACTATGGCCCACTTGATGATGAGGCTGAGCAAATGGGCCCAGCTGGGGTATCGTTCGCCCATGCGTAATCTACATCAGGCCTAGTTTTCAAGCTTGACCCTACCCAGCCAACTTTGATGGCCCAAGTTAGCCCTGGCCCTACAAGGTTGGGCCACCTGGGTCAGGCGGGCAGCCTGACGAATTTCAGTGTTATTAGTGAGAGATTCCAACACAGGCTAGCTAGCTTACTGAAATTTGAACACTGCATAGGGGTGGCAATGTGTCAGGCTGTTGGCCTGACCCTACAGGGGCAGGACTTGGGCCTTCATTTCCCTAAAGTTGGTCCAAAGGGTAGGCCCCAACTTGAAATTTGAACCTTGTTATTGGGCTAGAGCATGGCAAAGCTGGTGATGAATGGGGCAGACAAGGAAGTTCTTGGTATCACCAAGCTGGCAGCACCAATATTTTCTGAGAGCATCACCGCCATCTATAAATAGTTGATGGGAGTCTTGACATGTAATTCTAAAAGAATCTGGATTAAAATCCTATTTTCCTGCATCATCCTTATTGGTCTACATCATTTACTGACGTTGTCAGCAATGCTGCATTAAATGTAGTGTGATGATGCTGCCCAATTAGATTGTAACAAACAAACAAGATTGCCCCGCTTGTGGGATCTAGATTCATTCTAAAACTGGCTTACCAAAGTTCAGATTGTAAAAATGCTGCTAGTTTCTTGCCAACCATCTCTAAATGCTGATTGATAACAGCTCATTACTCTCTGTGAAATTATGTCCATATTTTAATGATATTTTGGCAGGACCCTGTATTGAACTAACTGCTGCATTGGCTTTTAAGATGTTAGCTTTGAGATCTGCAAACAAGGAGTTGAAAGAAATGATAAAAACTGTGAAGATTCAAAACATAAATGTATGATCCACTTATTCTTTTCTCAATTTCCATGTTTGTGATCTTTAAACCCTAGTAATAAGGATAAGTCACTTTCTTCAAATGGTGTGCTTCCAAAACATGTTTGTGTTCGCTTAAATGAAGTAAATTTTTTACACATGGGGCATATAGATTAACATGTCAGTGTCTAAGTGTATAGCTCTTATGTTGCTTTCGGCTCAAGGCCATTTTAGGAGCAGACAAAATAATTTGCGATTTTGGAATTTCTATTCTTTGAAGTATTTCACACACACAAAAACAAAATATTTGTGAACTTGGGCTCGTTTTTGTTGTATTGGGAAGAAAGAGCTCTTTGATACCACATGAGTATTTTTTCCATGATTTTTAAAAATTCTATTGCAAGTGGAAATCCCAAATTCATAATTTATTTTTCTTCTGGCTTGAGCCAAATGCAACTTAGTTTCTTTTTTGTGGTTAAGATCATATGTTGTAGTTTTTTTTTTTTTTTTTTAAATATAAAAAAATAAAAGAGAATTTCAAATATTTCGGTTTCCTTCCAAAATTTAAAATGTGTTGCTTTTGTATTGTGAGTTTAGTCCCATATCGGATTTGCCTAAGCAACTTTTTGTTGAGGGACCACGGAAGCATATAGAGATGAACTAAACAAACTATTCCAATCGCACAACCAAGCCCAATCACAAAGACTCTGAATTTAATGTGTAAAAACCCTTACGGGAAAAAACCACTGCACGAAGTGACAGATATTACTTTGAAAGTAAAAATTACAAGAGATAGAGAGAATATCCGATTTGAACAAGCCTCGAATCCTCTCTTACAAGCCCTTGAAAACCCTAGGAACGAATTAGAAAGCTCTTAGAGAATACCCGATTTGAACAAATTTGCGCATACATTCGATGGCACATTCGATGGGTCTTTGATGTCATCAAACTTAACCTTCAATGGCATCGAACCCACTTCGATGTCATCGAAATAACACCAAAAATGTCCAGAGAATACATGGAAAATCGAATTTTCTCGATGGCATCAAACTTGATCTTTGATGTCATTGAAACCTCTTCTATGGCATCGAAATGATGCCCAATATTTCCAGCAACTAATTGAAGAAAATCTGAAAATTCTCGATGGAATCGAGCACTTGTTCGATGGCATCAAACAATGCCCGATGGCATCGAATGGTCTGTCGATGGCATCAACAGACCTTGTTTCTAAATAGATTTAAGATAACAAAAAATGACAATCTCCACTATGTCTTCAATCATCAAACGTGTAGCTTATTGTCATCTTCTTTCACCTTTGTCTTGCATCATAATTCTAACATCGCTTTCGTGCACACTCCATCCTCTTTTATGCCTTTGCCAAGCCCGGAGAAGTCGCACAAAACTAGAACTTCTCTACAGGAACCACCTTGGTGAGCATGTCTATCGGATTCATGATAGTGTGAATTTTCTCCAGAGTCACACCTCATTTCTTAAACACTTATCGGATAAAATGGTGACGAACGTCAATGTGCTTAGTATGTGAATAATAAACTGAGTATTTAGTCAAATTGTTAGCACTCTCACTGTCACAATTAACTAGTATGGTATCCTGCTGAAGTCTTAACTAATTTATCATGTCTCTCAACCAAACACCTTACTTGAATGCCTCTGTCACTGCTATATACTCCGTTTCAGTCGTGGAAAGAGCTACCATGTACTGAAACTTCGACATCCAACTGATTGCTCCACCCGCTAGCACAAATAAGTAACCTGAAGTCAACTTTCTAGAATTCATACTGCCTACGTAATCTAAATCCATATACCCGACTAAATTGGCTACTGTCTTCTCAAAAGTTAAAACGTAATCTTTTGTACCTTGAATCTAATGGTTAGAGTGGATTTTTAAATAAACATCAATGTGAGCCCCTTAGAAAATCAATGGTGTTGTGCTTCTCCCACCTGTTTCCAAATTTCTGCTAAAAAGAAATTTTACAGGAAGCTTGCCCTTGATTTTTTAAGGGTCTCACCCACTGTGATGCGTATGTGAGACACACTCCAAATATTAGATGTGCAATCCCACAGTTGTACTAGGGCCAAAAATCAAGGTGCCATGTGATTCAGGTGGGCCACACCAAAGGAAACAGTAGGAAGAGAGACGTTCAATCTTGATTTAGAGGGTCTACTATGATGATTATATTAAATCCATTCCAAACATTAGATGTCACACTAAATTTAGTCTTGGGGCCAAAATCAGGCCCATCAGTATTTCAAGTGGGTCACACCAAGGGAAAATAGCTTGGAGGGTGAACTAGCCCTGTACATGGGGTGATGAATGGAGCTTTTTTCCAATCATGTGGTCCACTTAAATTATGAATGGAGCTTTTTTTTGGCCCTCGGCCTAACATGGGGTGATGGATCAGGTAAGGTGGATTTCAAATAAATATCACAGTGCCTTACTCAAGCTATCAACCTGTTGCTCACTCAGCTTGACCCCACTTCCATTAAGAAATTTAAAGGAAAGTACTCCAATGATAATTACTTAAATTAATGGGATAATTTATTGATAACCTTTAAAAAAAAAAAAAAAAAGAAGAAGGTTGCGAGTCATATATACTGTAATAATGAGTTTAGTATTTTGTAGAATTCCCTTATATTATTAGGTATTGTGTTGAGTTGTGTCCAATCAGCTGAACAATAAATTGGGTCAATTTTATTTTTGCATTTCTGCATTTCTAACACACAATCATTGTAATTTTCACAGGACAATTATTTAAATTTAAAATTAATTCATTACATAGCACATTTAAAATTTTAAAATTGTTCATTAATTAAGAAAATAGCTTTATATATATAGTGATATTTTCTTAACAAGATCATAAGAAAAACATCAAAATTTGAAAATCTCATGAGAAATAGATAAGAACTAGATTGTCACTAGCTTATGTGAGTTTTAAGCTCATAGTTTTCACCGCACCTAACCTGGCCTAAACTGGCTATATAGCTTATCAATGAGCTGGGCTAGATGCCCATATACCACTATATTCCATTCTAAAACCTCGGGTTGCAACTACACAAAACCAATTGATCCAAACAAACTAATTTTGGGTTGGGTTGTCAAGATCCTCAGGTTGGATTCAGATTGGAAAACACTAACCTGATTCGCATTCAGGTTGGGATGGATTGAGCACGTTCGGGTTAGGTTAGGTTGGGTTCCCGTTGGACACCGCTGAGTCAGGTTCAGTTGCAGGTTGGGTCCCATGAGGTCGGGTTGGGCTTGGGTTGACCTTCAACCTGACCCAACCTACTCAAGTTACACCCTGTACTAAACCTGAGTGTGTTTGTGCAGGATGGATCTGGTGGGTCGAGCCCAATTGGATTACAATTAAATGGATTGGTACACTAGGTAATGGGTCACAACCAACAAGTCAAGATTGGGATAGAATTCTGACCCCATTTAATAAAATTAAATTAAAAGGGGAGGCCCAAGCTGTCCCCAACCTGACCCAAATCCGAACCATTGCCTCCATGGTTTTAAGACTCAGATGAGCCTGACACAACTCATCTAAGTCAACTCGGAATCGGTCAGACCTGACCCGGTTCGATACCATGAGTCACCCGTCCCATGATTAATATATGAAATTCACTCCATCCATTAGATGCGAAGCCATAATTTAGGCCCGGGCCAAAAATTCAGGCCCATCCACACCAAGAGGCAGGTTCGAGGGCAATACACTATTTTTGATCATGTGGTCTACCCGAACTACAGATGAGGCCGATTTTTGACATCTACCCTTAAAAGAGGTGGCTCTTATGCTGGTTGGGGTGGATTTCACATAAAAATGACAGTGGGCCAACTCAAGCCGCTAACCGACAAGGCCGCCTTTAAGAAAGATAACTGAAGGCAGTGGAATGATACTTAAATTAATGACGTAGCTTTTTGAAAAATACTGAAATGCAAAACCGTGTCATGTGAAGCCACAGTTGGTGGCGCACGGTTTGAGTGAATCCTCGGATCCATCGAGGTTGGTCACTGCATCCTAACTGTGGGGCCTACTGTAATTGTGTTCACTCCTGCTTGCTGTATTAAATACAGTGCCGGATTCAAAAAACAAAACATGTTGACTATTACAGCTTATCAATGGGTTGGGCCAGATGACTCAACCCGAGCTGGAAGCGGATTGGCTGGTGTGGGTACCTATCGTGGGAAGACGAGCGCTGACACTCCTCGAGCTCCAAGTCATACGAACGGTTCAAAGGAGATCAAAGTTACATGCCCCCACAATGATGTATTTATCATATCCAGATGGATTCCTTGAACATATAAGAATTGCACATAAAACCAACCCATTTGACTACTTGTAAGAAGCATAACAGTTAATAATGTTACAGACTTAGGGAGCTGCTTAATATGCATTCTGAAATAAATGCAACCTCTGCTTCTTCCTCTGGTAGTGTTTGTTGTAATTGGAGCCCACTAATTTGTGCAAGACAGATAACAAAGTGAGCTACTTCTAATGGACCTTTACAGGTGGTTTAACTGTCCAATAGAAAAACATATTCCACATCCTTTACAATAATAGTACCCCACAGCTTAAAATTCACAACTGCCTCCACAGTTCTCTTAGGAGCTGTTTGGATTCAAAGGGTGGAAATAAAAGGAAAATTTCCTTCCAAGGAAAAGGAAATGAAAAGAAAAGTTCCTGTTATTGGTTTTTTAAATAACAATTTCCATGAAAGTTGGGGCTCATTTTCAAATCTGTTGTGTGGGAAAGAAAACATTTCTATGAGAGTGATACATTTGGAAGACTTGAAGATGGACTGATGCACATGTAGCACATGTGGAGCACTTGAAGATGGATAGTGGCACATGTGGTGTGCTTGAAAATGGATGCTGGCACATGTGGCACATTGGCACATATAGGGTGTTTGAAGATGGATGGTCTCACATATAAGACATTGTCACATGGTACATGCCGGGCACTTGAAGATGGACAATGGCACATGTGGCTTGTGACACATTTTTACATTTGGAACATTGGCAAGTGTCACCCATGTGGAGCACTTAGAGATGGACAATGGAAAAGTCACACACCTAACATATTGGCACATTGAAAATTCTCTTGCCTATGAGTGTGGGGATCATTGTTTCTAAAGGGGGTGATGAGAAAATAAATGGCCCGTTTTCGAAGAAAATTCCTGCTATGGAAAAATGCATTTCTTGCCAAAAATTAAAAAAATAAAAAAATCTATCACAAATATATGAAATTTAGTTACATGGAAGTGACCTTTCTTTTACTCAACAAGAATCCAAACAGACAATTGAATAAAATTTTCAGGTATTCATAGAGTCAGCAATACAATTAAACCAACTGCATGGAACCTACACATGGGATTTTCAAGAAGCAAGATCACAACCTTAACTCGTTCAAAATAGAGCCCTGCTTTGAAAGAGGAATGCATTTAGCTCATTGGAAAGGGAACTTGACAAGCTTTCAAATAGGGCAAGAATAGCTTGATTCGGAGACCGTTTGATATCCCAAAAGTATGTTGGAAGTCTTCGATCGTCATTTTTCAATCTCGATCGTTAATATTTCGAAATCACGTGATCTAACGAAGATGCTCATAACTCCCTCATTTGATGTCAGATTGGGTCGAGTTTAGGGTCATTTTAAAGGTACTTTCGTGCTCTTTCAATCCTGACTAGAATCGTCATATTCCGAGACCATTTGGGCATCCAAAAGTGGGATCACAGTCGTTGGTCTTGAATTTTTCCTACTTTTCCTGGTTTGACAGAAACCCTCATAACTCTCTCTTCAGAGGTTGGATTTACACGATTTTTAGCTCATTGGAAAGGTAACTTGACAAGCTTTCAAATGGGACAAGAACAACTCGATTCGGAGACTATTCGATATCACAAAAGCACGTGAAATCTTCAACATCATTTTTCAATCTCGATCGTTAATCTTTCGAAATTGCGTGATCCAACGAAGAGGCTCATAACTCCCTCGTTTGATGCCGGATTGGGTCAATTTTAGGGTCATTTGAAACGTAATTTACTGCTCTTCCTATCCTGACTCGAATCGTTGTTTTTCGAGACTATTTGGGCATCCAAAAGTAGAATCATAGTTGTCGGTCTTGAATTTTTCCTGCTTCAAACCCTCATAACTATCAGAGGTTGGATTTAGACAATTTTTAGCTCATTAGAAAGATAACTTGACACAAGCTTTCAAATGAGATAAGAATCGACTGATTCACAGATTGTTCCTTCCCAAAGGCCCAAGTAATTGCATTTTAGTCTCCATACACGACCAGCTCACAAAAATCTCCACACCGGTTCTAATAGTCAAGAATTCCGCTCTCTTTGAGGGTCCCTCCCCCACTAACCACTTTGGTCCTTAAACATGCCTCTAATCTTGAAAGGCCAAGGATTATAAAATAACTTTGCCAGAAATCATCATCCATCATATAACAATTTAAGAAATCATCCCGATAACCTATCACCTATAGGCAAGGTACCACAATTTATGGTGTTGTATCTCACCAACATAGTACATCCCACCAGGTGGACCACATCCTGGTGATCAATGGACATATGGCGTCTGACATAGTATATAGGTGTGCCACACCTAGTGATCTGATTAGCCTAATTTTTGAGAAGGGGAATATAGTTTTAAGAGGTTGGATCCACTATAAATGTTTATAAGATAAGCTTATCTTACAAATGGTTAAAATAAGAGGACTTGAACCTCCACACTCTTTAGCATGATATTTTGAGTCTCATGTGTCTACCATTTCACCATCAAGGCATCTTGAAAGTGACAATATGATTCCACAAGACTAGTCTAATCCTTACGTGGGCCACAACATAAGCCTCCAAATTCGCATAGTGGCCCACTTGATGGTTGGATTGGCTTGATTTTTGGGGCATGTAATTTCGTTGGTGGGGTGAGCCTGTGTTGGATTCTTTGGGTATAAACGCAGCAGAAACTCAGTATTTTTAATGATCCAACTCTCAGGAACACGTGCAAGAAGGTCAGATTTCTAACAATGATCTAAACATAGATGGTTAGGATCTTGCCTTGTTGTGATCACGATCATAATGACAGTCTTCGACGATGAAGAGTTTGGTGCCGATTCTCTAAATCACGAGGTTTCTCCCCAATCTATTGCAAGTAAAGGGAGGTGAGAGAGCACCATCAAATCCTCTGGTAAGAGGGGAGGACAACAAAATCTGTTCACAGGACCACATAGCACTGTTCAATAGGATGTGATGATGAGAATGCGCTTGTTGAGCATTTTTTTAAAGGAAGATTTTATTCAAATCTATACATCACAGATTACATTCAAGCAGCCCCTAGCCTCAAAAATACTAGAGCCAGCCTATCATATACCCCAAAGCAAAACAAAAGAAAGAAATAGAGTGGAAGGCCATCATCCCTTATGAACGCTCCCCAGACCCATCCTGTCAAGGAAGAGGGTCCCTAAAATGACCTAAGGAAGCTCAACACATCGCAGAATAGCCTAACCACCTGGGATCCGCTGCCTAATCTGGCCAAACCGTTTGCAGTGTCATTTGCCTCCCGTGGCGTGTACTTCACTCAAACCTGACATTTGCCTCCCGTGGCGTGTACTTCACTCAAACCTGAGCTCTATGCTTGAGAAATTCTATTTGAGCACTCTAGTACCACATCCTCCATGTGTTAGAGTATCCCTTGTCAACCATGTCTACGACAATATTGGAATCGCTTTCCACAATAATTTTGGAGAAACCATGGCCAACACAAAAGGATAGCCCTTGGGCCAATGCTTGAGCCTCTGCTCGGGTGTTGCAACTAGGATTAGCGTCAGCTCTTCTAGATCAGATTAATGGCCCCACCCACTACAACTGCATTTGCATTGTTGTTTTCTTCCATCTCATTTGAATTGAATTGGGAGAAACCTTCTCTACCAACCCAAACTTCATTTTCATGAGCATCTATGGTGCAGAAATTTAGTAGTGGATCATTTAACTGGTCCAAATGCCCCAATTAGAAAGTGAATGGGACATATGAGTGGAGCCTAAGATGCCACCCTACTTTGAGGCTGACAATATGTGGTGCGGTTTAAGAAAGGTCACCAACGGTTCATAGCTTATGTGTGGCCCTTCTAACGAACAGAACGACATCTATACAGTGGTAGCCACCAAGTGGAATACTCAATGTCAGGTCTTGAGGAAAAATATCAGCTAGATCCACAACTCAGATGGACTAGACCATATGGAATAGTGCGATGGGGATATTGACCATAGGTTTGTGTGGGCTACCATGTGGTGTATCTTTCATCAACCCTATTAATCAGGTTTAACTCACCAGTATAAAGAGAAGATACAAAAATCAGCCTGCTAAAATCCTCAAGCGAACTGCAACATGTGAACTTAGTGGTTTTGGGAGCAATTTTACATTGTTCCCATCAGTAGTCCATATCAATATTTTATTGAGCCAATATTTTCTAAGTATGGTTCAAATAATTGTTCGTACCTGCTAAGAAAATATTTTGCATGTTCCATATGAAAATTACACTTCTGCCATTGCCTTCTCCTCTTTCTAACTCTAGCTTGAGACCGGTTTGTCTGGTTGAAGAATCCATGGTTGTTTTCTCAAGATGAAAGAGAAAAGCTTCAGAAGGGTCCCACAAATAGCAGGAAAGTGGGATGGGCCGAACTAGGCCTACACAGTTCATTCTGGCAGCACTATGCCATGGGCTGGGATTGAATCCAATAGCCAAATGGGCTGAGTCTGTGTTTTGACACACACACACACACACACACACACACACACACACACACACACTTTGGCAAGTAGAGGTGACAATGGGTCAAGCTAGGGCCAGGTGGGTTTGGATCAGCCTTAGCCGGCCCTAGCTCCCAATGCCTTCGACCTGGCATTGGCCTGAATGGGGGCAAAAATGCCTTGCCTGTCCTTGACCCAACAAGGCTTGGGTAAGGCCTGGCCTGTTCTTGATGAGCCTGGCTAGTGCAACGGCCTACACGGGCCTAGTTTACAAGCTTGGCCCAACCACGTCCTGGTCCTAAAAGGCTGGGCCACCTTGGCTAGGCCAGGTAGTGCAACCTATTTTAACGTTGTTGGCAAGGGATTCCCAAACAGCCTGACTTAATTAAATTCAAAAAAAAAAAAAAAAAAAAGGCTGAGACTGGGCAAGAGGAATACCCTCGTAGCAAACCCAAGCACCATTGAAACAGAGTAATAAAGCTCAGCAGAACTAAAAAAACGTTCCAACAGCAACTTCTGCAGGAAACCGCAGCAGGCGCAACAACCTTCACCCCCATCTCCACATAATGGTCTTTGAAAGTAATGAAGTAAAGAACACAAATTAAGATTAATACCATGAAGATGAGATATGAAAAATGCTTTCAATTAATTGAGATTTTCAAAAATAAGGGTAGTGGTATTAGAACATTCAGAGTCATTTGGATGGGGGAGAATTCGAGTGCCCAAGTGTTTTAGTACAACTACCCTCATGATTCTGTCTTTTGGAGGATATTTGATATTCTTCCTGTTAACTTGAAAATTGAACTTAGAGTCAATCACTGGCTGCTCCCATTTTCGCTTGTTAATTTGAACATTGAACTTAGACTTAATCACTGGACACTCGGCAAAACCTCACAGGTGGATGAAAAGACCATACACTGGAAAACCCGCAGCAGTTGGATGTAACTATGGGTCCAGCCCCTGGTCTGGGCCTAGCTACAAAAACCTTTAATAGGGGTGGGAGGTCACCCAAACCTCAGCTGATTTCTCTAATTGAGACCCAAAAGTGTCATAAACGGGTCAGACCAGCCCGTCTGGGCTTTTGGGCCTGGTCCAACCATATACAGGCTTGGTCTTGATTATCATGCCTGGTGATGGACTTGGGATTGGGTTTGGCCCTAGAGGCCCATCAACCCCATTAGGGTGTATTATTAATTTGGCTCGGCTCGGTCCCTGGCACAGGCCCTCTGGTGCTTGGGATTGGTTGAATCATATTGAATTGCAATTCAACACAATACAATTGGTTGGTGTCCTTACTCATTTCAACACTAGGTCATGGGTTCGAGCACCATGGTGAAATTCCACTGTGTGGTGTGAGTGCGTGCGATTATTAAAAAAAAAAAAAAACACAATATGACTGGCCATTTTTTTCCAATTTGATAAAGTGAACTCATGAATTTGCTGCTGTAAAAAAGAAATCTTAACTTGTGAAAGAAATCCAAGAAAGAAATCTTAACTTGTGAAAGAAATCCAAGCCCCGCAACTCTAGTGTCCCCACACATCTCATTGTAATAAGTTAGGATGTATTCAAGCAAATCTGGTGCCAAATACTTTGAGAGGACTTAGGGATATGCAATTCTTAAGCTTTCTAAATTGGGCAAGTGGACACAATCTTGTCTGCAGGTTTGGTGGGCCACATCATGGAATTCCCCCACTCATTATGTTGACTCTCTGTGGTGTGTTGACATCACCAAATTCTGCGGTCTCCACCATTGTATATGTATTATATTCATACCGTCCATTCATTTTACTTGATCATTTCAGGCTGTGATCTAAAAAAATTAGATAGATCCAAAGCTCAAGTGGACCACATCACAGTAAATAGTGGGGACAATGATTCCCACCGTTTAAACCTTCCCAAGGCCCACCATGATGTTTATTTGTCATCCAACCTTTTGATGAGGTCACACAGATATGGATGAAAGAGAAAAACAAATATAAAATTGGTCCAAAACTTTTGTTGCTGCTGAAAATTTCCCAATGGTTCACATTCAATTCCCACTACTTTCTATCGTGTGGTCTACTTAAGCTTCTTAAATGCCTCACTTCTTGGGGAATTCCCTAAAATGATCTCATAAAATGGATGGACGCTGTAGATATAACACATACATCATGGTGAAGCCCACAGAACTTGGTGACGTGGACACACCACGGAGGTCAGTGGTGTGTGGCACACCACAAAATCATTTACATTTTCTAGCATAGATATGATTTTACCAGTTTCAAAATTTACCAACTACATAAGATTTTAAATCCATGCTGTCAAACGACCACAGGTGTGAGAGAGGTCCAAGCCTCTCATCAGTTGGGTCCCACTTTCTACATTCAGAGGCCCAAGAATAAAGCTGATCTCCCATCAGATGGGCCCTATGTATAAAAGGAAATGTTAATGATTGCACGCATTAGAGGCACCGGGATCACAAATATCTCTGTACCTGGGGCTCTGTGGGGTCCACAAAGATATCTGTGACAAATCTACTTCGTCCATCTGTTTTAAAAGATCGTAATAGGATAGGATTATAAAAATCAAATAGATCCTACAGGTTCTTTTGCTTTTCACACATCTTGGTTTTCTCTTTGCTACTAATCTTTTCCGGAACAAGCTAACCCTTGAGAGAGAGAGAGAGAGAGAGAGAGAGAGAGAATAAATCTCTAAAGCTAGTAAGGGAGTTATTTAGTGTTGGGAGCGTTGCACAAAAACATTAGGATCTCGCTTCCCAAAACACCAGAATTATGGGATAATAAAGCAACAAAATAAATCAAAGCATAAACCACATGACACAAGAGATTTTTATGTGGAAAACCCTCGAAGAGGTAAAAACCACAGGACCTAGTCCAGAGTAACAATTCACTACAAAGTAAAACACTATAACCGATCACAAGCACACCTCGCTAGAATCAAACCTTCTTCACTCACGTAGGAGTGGATAAACGATAAAAGAACAATGAAAAACGAAGAGATTTCGCTGATCACGAGGACATTAAAGCACTGAGACGTCGATTGAGAATTCTCCCTTCCACAAGCTCTCTCTCTCTCTCTCTCACCTTGGTTGTGAAAACTCTTAGGACAATAGCTTTAGAAAGCCTTCTAAATCCCTACAAAATCCCTAGGGACCTCTATTTATAGTTTAAAAAACTCTTTTTCGCACCTCTGCGAAAACTGCCTCAAATTTACACAGTCCGCACCAAATCCGGATTGAATCTGCGTAACCCTCGACTAGTCGAGTCAGGGCCTCAACTGGTCGAGGCCAAAAAACTGAGCTCGTTGGACTTTGAGTCGAGTGACCCTCGACCGGTCGAGTGACTCCCTCGACTGGTCGAGCAGCGCGGTGAAACACGTCCAATTTTCAACTGGCTGCACTATCTCTCCTCTGAACTGAGGAGGAAAACCCCATCATTTAGTACTCCGGCATAGTGTCATGGTTGATACTTAGGCACTTAAATCGTACCCATGGTGTATATCAATTCAGATTAACATTCCAAATTTAGAGACCAAATTCAGTTTAACCTTTTGGATTTATTCTGTGGTGGAACTGATGGACACTCACACCTACTAGTCTCCCTTGTATTTATCTTGCCCACAACAGATCCACACCCACATGTGCTACTCCAACTTCAACGACATCATCCACTCCATCATCGACATGGATGCTGACATGATCACCATTGAGAACTCCCGCTCTGATAAGAAGCTCCTCTCCGTCTTCCTCGAGGGGGTCAAGTATGGCGCTGGCATTGGTCCAGGTGTGTACGACATCCACTCCCCACGTATCGACGGAGGAGATTGCCGACCGCATCAACAAGATGCTTGCTGTGCTTGAGACGTATATCCTATGGGTCAACCCCAATTGCAGTCTCAAAGACCCGCAAGGATCATGAGGTGAATCCTGCATTGACCAACATGGTTTCTGCAGCCAAGCTCCTCCATACCCAGCTTGCTAGCGCCAAGTAAGAGCCTGCGGCCTGCCTCGGCAATTTTTTTGCTCTCGAAGTCGACAAATTCCATTTAAAAAGAAGCCTGCCTCCCTTTCGTTTCTCAAATAATATTTGGTTTGTTTTATGATGAGTTTGTAGTAGTAAAGACACTTCTTGCCTTCGATATAAAGTGTTTGGTAGTCTGTGACAGCCTCTTTTACTCTCAACGTAATGGAATTTGAAGAAATGTTATTAGTTGTACTGCCATTTACTATTATTCTCAATCTATCAATGGTTTTTTTTTTTTTGGAAAGCAATCTGGACTGTCAGTTTGATTGCATTGCGTTGGGACTCTCTAGGCGACTCTCTAGGGTTGGAACAGTTGCTAAAGGGCCCATTTGGGTACCCACCAAATAAGTTAAATTTAACCTTTTTCACATAAAAAGTTAGTTTGGTAAGCATAAAATTGTAAAAGTAACTGAATGTGCCAAAAGTCTACTCATCTTAACAAGCAACGACCCCAGTCGGCCCTATAATAGGGGGAAATAAAGTAGAATGGTATGTGGCCAATGTTGCTTTGATGAGTGTCGGTTGTCTCCCAGTAAATAGACACCTTCCTATCTTTCCGACTAGCCAAACTTCTTTCCAACCATAAAAACTATCAGGTCCGTAGAAATTTGGATGGACAAACCCAGGTAAAGTGGATTTTCATGTCTACAACAACCCATGAGAGTAGTGAGAGATTTCCAAGCAACACATTGCAAACCCAATAAAACACATACATTCCACTGGGTCCCACAAATCCCCCCTTGAACTCCAGCTACATCTGCGCCCCTTTGAAGATGACTTTTTGAGTCCAAATATCAGGCCAATCCTCTCATTAGATGGGCTAAAGCGGTGAATATCAGAATAACCATTGGCAATCCATTCCCATTTTTTCACCCAATGATATTCACAAGCCCACCTTTTCGGCGGTTCCAATGTCGTGGCTCGTGAGCATGTGATCTGTACTGTAGCCCATGTGGGATGCCTGACATTGTATACGTGGCGTACGCTAACTCAAGGCAGTCCAAACTGCAGGACCACTGTAGATAGGCCATTATCTAAACTACTTATTCGACAAGCCCAACCACTAATTTCATTTTGAGGGGGTCCACTTAACGATTGTCAATCGTAGCCCACGATTTGGGCCATGGGCGCCACGTTGATCAGATGCTAAAAGTCGATGGTTTGGATCAATGTGCATCCGAGCTTGGCACAGCCCGGTAAAGATCAAAGGTCTGGATCACCGTGCATTTGCACACTACAGTGCCACGTGTACAATAGGCCCCACATGCACAATAAGATGGTTGAGATTGATGGCCTGGATCACTGTGCATTCTCACTCATGCAGCGCCTTGTGTACAGTGGGGGGCCTGCATGCCCCATTAGATGGTAAAGATCGATGGTCTGGATCCTCGTGCAATCGCACTCTGTCCAGCTCTAGGTGTACTGTTGCCCCACATGCCCAATTAGATGGTAAAGATCGATGGTCTGGATCACTAGTAGGAATGACCTTTATGTGCTGTATGGATGGCATATAAACATCACATAGGACCCTATGGCAGTTTCAACCATAAACATTTTACTACCCTCATTTTTCCTAACTTAAGTTTTGGATCTGCCTCATATTTTAGGCTATATCCTAACATGATCCAGCTAAACAGATGAATACATTAGTTTTCTCACAAACATTATGTCATTGATCTATATTGTCCATCTAAATACACCGTTTACATGTGACATTCGGGTTGTATATGTGTACAAGAAAACGACCTTCGTGAATTTAGCATACAATTTCATGGTCCACAACAAGATTTTGTTTAATATAATTTTTAGCCGTAGCAAAACCTTTATTACAAAGATGGTTACAATGGACGCGGATTAGCTGCTTACAGGTTGAATAGCAAGACTGCCGTCACTAAATTCTGTGGGACTTGCCATGATGTCAGTGTGACTGTCTATCCATTTGGAGACATCAATATAGGACATGAGCCAAAGAATTAGCCAGATCCAAAGCTCGAGTGGACCCTACCACGTAAAACAATGGAGAAAGTAACCCACCATTAAAAATTTATAACCGCAACAAAAGTTTTCACTCAAGTTGAAATTTGGTTTTAACCTTCTTTCATGTCTGTCTTGACTTATTAACATGTTAGATGTCAGACAAACATCATAGTGGACCTTAGGAAGGTTTCAACAGTGGGTGTTACTCTTCACACTGTTTTCTGTGGTGGGGTCTACTCTAGATTTGGATCTGACTCATTCTGTCTCATGCCTTAAAATGATCTCTATAAATGGGTGGACGGTACGGATACAACACATACATCACGGGGGGTCCCACGTAAGAGTCTCGCTACAAAACCTCTCGGTCTCTAATGTGCGTCCGGTTGTAATACCATGGTATTTTCCCAAACATACGATCATTGTGCAGTAACAATGTTAATCCCATCTAATACAATTAAATACCATTCCGTTAGCAGGGTAATACCTAATCCATTCCCGTTACATAGACGTCGTGAGATTTTTCGATGATCCAAACTGCTTATACGATGGGTTTCACTCTCGACGGTGGACACTTAAAAAATATCCCCACCTTGGAATATGTAAACCTTTTGATGAATGAACTTCTGTATTTATAATATACCATCTATTTTTAGTTGTCTTTCTCTGGGACAGTGATTGAAGGGTTAGGATTTTCCGATCTTGAATACTTCCAAGTCATTCCCAGCCATCTATCCACCTCATCATATCAGAGCACGAACCATGGTCGCGCATGTACGGAAACCATGGTTCGGATCACCAAACCATGGTGGCGCATGTACAGTGTCACATGCACCGTACTTCTTAGAGAGGGAACCAGTAAGAGAAATTTACGATTGTACGACCCATTTATGGCCCATTTACGAGACTACGCCCACTTCATTTTACCTTGCAAGAATAAGCCCCAGCTGTACGGACGCCTTCCCAAAGGTCGAAAATGCCCCTGCTTTTTCCTTCAAGCGGATCGGCCGCTGCTCGAAGACGAGCGCTGACGATTCTCGAACTCTGAGTTATACGAACGGTTCAAAAGAGATCAACGTTACATGGGCTCCACAGTTATGTATTTATTATATCCACAACGTTCATCCATATTTCCAGATCATTTCGGAGCATTATCCAAAAAAATAAAATCATATCCAAAGAGCAACTGGACCACACCACAAAGAGCAGCAGAAAATTGATTTTCACCGTTGAAACTTTTGTAGGGCACACCATAATATTTATTTTCCATCCAATCTATCATAAGGTCACAAAGACCTGGATGAAGAGAAAAAACAAATTTCGTAATGATCCAAAACTTCTGCGGCCCCTAAAAGGGTTTCAATGGTAGACGTTCAATCCTCCACTGCCTTTTACAGTGTGCTCCACTTGATAGCTAAATCTGACTTATTTTTCTTCTCAAGACTTAGTATGAGTTCTCCAAATAGATGGACGGTTTGGATATAACACATACCTCATAAAAGGACCCACAAAGGCGGTGGTAATTACAACAGGGAAAAAAAAGAAAGAGCCTTTAATCTATGGCTACGGATTATAACCGTAGCCATAAGCGCAGCCCATGCTTTTTCAATATACCCTTTGCTATGTATCAAAGGTCTTTCGATATGTACTTCGATATATCGAAGGTCTTTAGATTAATCAAAAAAGGTCCAGAACTGTTCAGCAACTTTGCATAAAAAATCCTGCAATTTTCGATAGATCGAAGTGTATTCAATATGTATCGATGTTATAGCTACGGATTATATCCGTAGCCATAACTGCAGTCCTCTAGGCAATTTATTTTTTATTTTTTATGTGGAGACCTTTATTCTACCTACAATTTTCTCTAATACATATTTATGTAAATATGTATATATAAGCATATAAAAAAAAAAAATTCTTTCTTTTTTTTTTTTCATTTCTTTCTTTATTCATTTAACAAGAATATCTTCTAAACCAAAATTAGTTACTTGATGTACCCTATATGATTTTGGGGTAGGAGAAGCTACTTTAGCCAACTAACCTAGTTATTTTCCAAGATTCCATCAGGTCGATGGTCGAAAATCCATTTCATTCACTTTGCGGTCAATTTCAATCAGTTCACGGTCAATTTCATTCATTTCATTTACTTCACGGTCATTTTCATGCATTTCACGGTCAATCCCGACAATTCTGTTTTGATTCACGGTCATTTCCATGCATTTCACGGTCAATTCGCTTCACTTCATGATCATTTTCATGCATTTCACGGTCAATCCCGACGATTCCGTTTTGATTCACAGTCATTTCCATGCATTTCACGGTCAATTCCCTTCACTTCACGGTCATTTCCATGCATTTCACGGTCAATCCCAGCGATTCTATTTTGATTCACGTTCATTTCCATGCATTTCACGGTCAATTCCCTTCACTTCATGGTCATTTCCATGCATTTCACAATCAATTCGCTTCACTTCACGGTCATTTCCATGCATTTCACGGTCATTCCCGCCTATTCCGTGTTGATTCATGGTCATTTCGACGCATTTCACGGTGAAGTGTAGCAATTGGACCATGAAATGCGTGGAAATGACCGTGAAGCGAAGGGGCACGATCGTGAAATGCACCGAAATGACCTTGAATCAACACGGAATAGGCGGGAATGACTGTGATATGTATGGAAATGACCGTGAAGTGAGGCGATTGGACCGTGAAATGCACGGAAATGACCGTGAAGTGAAGGGGCATGACCGTGAAATGCCCCCAAATGACCGTGAATCAACACGGAATAGGCGAGAATGACCGTGATTTCCATGCATATCACAGCTATTCCCGCCTATTCCGTGTTGATTCACGATCATTTCGACGCATTTCACGGTCATGCCCCTTCACTTCACAATCATTTCTGCGCATTTCACGGTCAATTCAATTCACTTCAAGGTCATTTCCATGCATTTCACGGTCATTCCTGCCTATTCCGTGTTGATTCACGGTCATTTCGACGCATTTTACGGTGAAGTATAGTGATTGGACCGTGAAATGCGCGGAAAT
Organism: Magnolia sinica; assembly: GCF_029962835.1. Classification (NCBI taxonomy): domain Eukaryota; kingdom Viridiplantae; phylum Streptophyta; class Magnoliopsida; order Magnoliales; family Magnoliaceae; genus Magnolia; species Magnolia sinica. Next base: position 19,311,001 of record NC_080587.1, on the reverse strand, counting down.
GACCGTGAAGTGAAGGAGCACGACCGTGAAATGTGTCGAAATGACCGTGAATCAACACAGAATAGGCAGGAATGACCGTGATATGCATGGATGTGCCTTGTGGATTTTTTAAGGTCATTGCAGAAAATCTTTCTGAGGAAGAAATCAAGAGTCTAAAAGAAATGTTCAAAAATATGGACACGGATCAGTGGTACAATTACATATGAAGAGTTGAAAATTGGGCTGTCCAGATTAGGATCGAAACTTGACGAATCAGAAGTCAAGCAGCTGATGTATGCGGTAACATATTGCGTAGCCCCGCAACTGGTTATAATTAGTTCCATGATTGATGAGATATTTGGTCATATGTTTTCAGGCGGACATTGACAAAATCCAATCCATTTCATCGAAAATCTAAGTAAAGGAGCTTTTCTTTCTTTCTTTCTTTTTTTTAAAAAAAAAAAATGAAAGAATGCACAAGAGAACAAGCTCCCACAGGACGAACATCGTCGGTTTGGGCTTGGATTGTAGAAACCTTGGACCCAAAAACTATTCAATCCCCTATCAGTTTATAAAAAAAAATGGCAAGAAAACTCTTATAAGGATCCATGCGGTCTGTTCCTGGTGTGGCCCACCTGTGTTTTGGATTTGTCTGATTTTGGCAGCCAAGGAGAACCCAGGGGGCACACATGATAGGCGGATTGATTTTCAATACAAAATCATAGTGGCCCCACAAAATGATTTGTTGGTTAAGGTGTAGGGAAGCACGGAAGGTGAGCCCTCAAGATCTGATGGTTTACACGAAGTTTGGAACCCTCACAAAGCAAAAGAACAGTGCTTCAACGACCCGCCTATCTACTACTGGAGCAGATGGAACTATTCACACCTCTGATCCTACGGTATATAGTGGCCCCGGATTGCGATCTATGGATCAGATCGTCCCAAGGCCAAGCTAAAATGGATAGACTATAGCACACACAATATCTCTTTATATACTTTTGGTTTATCGTATGACTCAATACTTTTCACGAGAGAAGCGCATTCCTTTTTATAACAGAGGATGGAGAGTTTGGGTGAGATTGGGATAAGGCCAAATAATCCGATCAAATCCCTATCTTCAATTAAAAATTAAATTTATATTTGAAATTGAAATTTAATTCAAAGGAAGAGACCGGAGAAAACATGGGACGTACCCACTAGTGATTGCTCACAAGTGGGCCCCACTGGCCTACGTCAACATCTCCCACTCAATCACATTGTGGGATAGGCACATAAATTTGTCCATCTAACTTGCCTAATAACAATCAAAGAATCAAACATCGCGATCAAAAAAATCAGAGGCGTGAGACCAGCTGGATTACCATAATCTTCTCACAGGTGCTTAAGTACTAAGTGAGCACCTGACTAGTAATCAATAACCCAAGCTTTACAATGCCTGTCCTAGTCCGCATGACCACACCGGATGGAGTTAACTCCTGATCTGGAGTACTCGGCCAACATACGCACTTATCCAACTTATCGAGTTATTCTGAAAACTTGATTTTTCACAAACTTCGATTGAAATCAATTTAAAGTAATACTTATATATATATATATATATATATATATATCTATATATATATATATGTATATACTCTTTAAGAAAAATATTGTTTGCAAAAGTCTAATAAAAACAACTCGATACTGCCGGTGGATAAGTCTTCAAGTGCGTATTTATAGTTCTAGAAACTTGGTGTAGCTGTCACGGGATCTTCCCCACGCAGATGTGTAATTTGGAATTAATCAAGCCGCTTTCCTAGTGTAACTGAGTCTGGCCAATCAAGGACTTTTCGTCATAGTACACTAAAGTAGCGACACTCAATCTTATCCTCATATAAACAAGAGGAGGGTAGCTAAGGACACAAAGAGTCACCTACGGGACTAGCTACTCATACGTTGCAGTAATTAGATCGAATCAAAGCAATCTGTAGGTAAAAGGTCCCAGCACGTGGCTACAATCCACGTCGTAAAGTAGGCAATTCTAGGTGAACGTCGGGTCTACAATACGCAGGTCATTCCACATGAGGTACGACTTATCTCATAACCTCATAACTTGGCTTTAATTCCAGGCCATAACATTGATCGCATGTAACAGAATGATGCGATTATGTTATTCGACTGTATCAGTCTCATCTACAATCTTTATAAGATTGTAGGCGGATACGACTCACTCATATCCTCATCCTCTATTATTCACAATAAAGGGAAGTTCATACCTCAATGTATAAACATAGCCCCAAATGTACCTCTCTTGTACATTCAAGGTTGGTCAATCCGTGCGAGTGGGTGACCGACTTGCCGACAAAAAATAGAAACCCTACATGATCTCAAGTTAAATGCTGATGATCTGGTTACCTAGTTTATATTAGTGTTCAATACTAAATAAAAGGAATATATTATTCATGAAAGATTGAATGTCTTACAGAACAAGTACATCATTCAAACTTTCCTCAATCCCATCTGCCTGACGTGAACCTAAAATAGATCTCTAACTATAGGTTTCGTCATGGGATCAACCATAATCTCCTTAGTAAGAATGTAGCTGAGGGCGACCTTTTTATCTCTCACTTGATCACGGACGTAATGATACTTGATTTCAATGTGCTTAGATTTCTGGTGGTGTTTAGGGTCCTTTGCCAAGTCAATGGCAGAAGTATTGTCTATCTTCAGCGATATAGGCTGACGAACACTCAGTACAACACCCAGACCCAATAGAAATCTGCGAACCCATACACACTCCTGAACTGCAGCACAACATGCAATGTACTCGGCCTCCATAGATGAAAGAGCTGTGGATGTCTGTTTCTTACTCGACCATGAGATAGCTCCTCCTCCGAGTAAGAATACATACCCTGAAGTAGACTTTCCCTCATCGGCGTCATTACCCCAAGCAACATCTGAATATCCTTTGAGCTCGAGGCTTGTGCCTTCATAACACAACATTAGGTCTTTTGTTCCTCTGAGATAGCGGAATATACGTTTGACGGCTTGCCAATGAGACTGTCCCGGGTTACTCTGATAACGGCTGACTATGCCAACTACATAGCTAATATCCGGTCTGGTGCAAAGCATAACATACATTAAGCTCCCTACTGCACTTGCATAAGGTACTGAGGACATAGCCAATTTCTCATCTTCAGTCTGGGGATACGATTTCCTGTCTAGCTTGGTAGCTTTATCTATAGGGGTTTCAACAGCTTTTGAATTTTTCATCCTGAACCGCTCTAAGATCTTTTGTATATAGGTTGCTTGAGACAAGCCTAAAATTTTCTTAGGGCGATCCCTGATGATTTTTAGCCCAAGAATAAAGTTGGCTTCACCAAGGTCTTTCATCTCAAAGTTCGAGAACAGCCAATCTTTAGTCCATATCAACAATTGCATGTCATTACCAGCTAACAGGATATCGTCTACATATTGAGATAGTATTAGAAAAGATCTTCCAGAACGTTTCATGTATACACAATGATCTTCTTCACTCATCGTGAATCCAAAAGTGGTGATGGCCAAGTGGAACCTCATGTACCATTGTCTTGAACATTGCTTTAACCCATAGATAGATTTCAACAACTTGTAGACTTTCTTTGGATGCTTTTTGTCCACATAACCCATGGGCTGTTGCATGTATATCTCTTCATCCAAGTCACCATTTAAAAATGCGGTCTTTACATCCATCTGATATAACTCTAAGTTTAAACTTGCGACAATGGACAAGATCATGCAGATTAAGGAGAACTTTGCAACAGGTGAAAAGGTCTCCTCGTAATCAATGCCTTCTTGTTGTATCAAACCTTTAGCAACTAATCATGCTTTATACTTGTCCACTATACCATCTGCCTTTCTTTTGATCTTAAGTACCCATTTATTACCTATCGCTTTGCGATTGGAAGGCAGATCAATAAATTTCCAGACTTTATTTTTCTCCATGGAAGCGATCTCTTCATCCATAGCATTTATCCAATCGGCCGAGTAAGAAGATAATAATGCATCCTGATACGAATCAGGTTCATTATCATCAACTGCAACGCAAGAGAATGTTTGCCCCTCAATTGTAAACCCTCAATTTTTGTGCTATGAGGTAGTTGTTTTGGGGTAATTAGTGCTTACTCGATTGCTTGTGCATCAATCACTTTAAACTATATCTGCATCTGTAGATTAGTTAGTGCTACGTTACCCTGAAACCTGAAATCCAGTTGTTCTAAGAAATTTTTGGAAGATCTGGATCGGAACTCGAAAGTCCGATGGCGATGATCTTAGTCACTTATGGGGGCTTGACGATCACCTCGAAAATCAAGTCCATGTGATGTCTTTGGGTCGATTTGTTTGAGCTCGGAGTGAAGAGTGTGAGAACGGTTGGAATTTAATAAGCTTTTATTGAAATTGAGTCGTGTCGCCACGACGATTTTCTATCGGACCGCTGTCGACGACCCAATTTCACCCTCCGATGATTTTGGCCCATGCATATCCTAGTGCTTGTGGACTGATCGAGATTCCGTGACCGTTGTTTTGGTATGGTCCGCCATGGCCGATCTAAAGAGTCTGGTGCACGGAAACTCACCGAGCTTAAGTCCGACCTTTCGTAGTTATAGGCCCACCGGAAGTGCTTCTTTGTCTAGAAAGGCATGCTTTGGTTATAACCTAAGTATACCTTGATTTTCATCAAGAATAGGCCTATTTATAGTCCTTAAACCCTAGCCCTCTTTTCCATCCGAATTTTCTCCCTAGCTTGGAAAGAGAGTGGAAAAGAGAGAGAAAGTGAGAGAGATTAGTTGGTGAATCATCTTGGATTCTTTCTTGTTCTTCTTCATCTTCGAACCTTCACTTTGAATCGTTCTTCTGACGGTTCTGGATCTGTGTTAGAGCTTAGATTAGTCTTGGTGTTGTTGTATCTCATTTCTATCTTTGTTTTAGGGTGTTCTATCGCCGTTGACGAAGACAACTCGTCTAAATCAGTTCGGTGTTTCTTTCCTTGCTTAAGGTGCATACATGTATAGGTTATGGTTTTCAAGGCTTTCAATCCCAGTTAGGGATTTATTCTTGTTATGGATGAGATTTCATATGCCAAATGTTGTGTTTACGTTGCTTTCTTGTATATGCATTATGTTGAGATTTGTGTATTCAATGTATATGGTATACGAATAAAATATGCACTTATGTTTGCCATCATATGCATGTATGACAATTCCTTGGTAAAAGGAATTGTTTGCTAAGTGTTTGTAGAAATGCATCATTCGCGGGCGTTGACTCAATACTCCTATCACATATCTCTATCAAGCATCTCCTACCTATGCTTACATTTATGTTAAGTTGATATTCAACGAAGGTCACCGTTTTATCTATGAATATCTCGTATCTTTGTAGTGTAAGGTGTTCGGCCTTAGTCCAAGATCGGTAATCTATCTCAATCCATCGTATCCACGCGGAGTGGTCCTCATAACGTGCGCTCACTAGAGTTCGTCAAGTAACGTATCCCTTTGAATGCCTGTTAACTATAGAGTACCTAATGAACACGCATTCAGCGACACTACGCTCGAGCCGTCGGCCTACGTTGGGGTGACGAGCATCCCCATAGTAACCAAGTATAAACTAGGCATGCGATGAGGTAACGAGCCTATCTGTGGTAGTAAGGGCATGAAAGGCGTAGATTAGTGACGAGCCCTTCGCAACGACAAAACGTATCCCAAAGATCCCCAAGGGCTAATAACAACTTGTAATCATATCCATGGTTGGCTAAAGAAGGAGTCCTCCGTGAGGGCACGCATCATATCTCATATGGAGTCTTAGGAATGGATTTGGATGAGACTCTATCCGGGGCGGTGTTAAACACCCACTAGACTCTCTTAGGCTCGATGTTGCGAGATGTGGATGTGACTTCCGAGGCGGCGGGAGCCGGATGAGCCGGATGGCAGGCCGCCTTCTCCTATATGCGGTTTTGAGACGGGTTCTAGCGAGCCTCGGCCTGATGCGCGGGTTTTTGGGAATAGTGATGTAATTTGATACTTATAATTTTGTTAAATAACACTTTCATACGATCCGCTTGTATATGTAATTCAGGGTTTACACTTGTACACATATTTTCCTATAAGTCTTCCGCTTGCTTTATTCATTTATCCTTGAATCACATCTGTGTTTTGGCTTAATCTATTCTATATTTTATGCACTAATACACCAACATACATCTTTCATTAAATATGTTGCATAAGTGATGTTTTGGAACTCGGAGGCTGAGTTATGCTCGACCCCCTTCAATATCGAAGTATCTTCGGGAATCAATCCTCTTTCGCTTCGACGTAACTCAGAGCCTGATGTCCTCCCATTATCTTGGTGAACTATAGGAGCATCTTCATCGTGAGGAGCAGTCTCCTAAGATACATCGGGTATTTCAAAAGTTCATTGTATTCGCTTGGGTATCTCTATCTTCAACGAAGGTCACGTCTCGGGATTCTATCTCAATCCATCATCCATGGTCCTCATAAACTAGAACGTATCCCTTTGAATGCATAGAGTACCTAATGAACACGCATTCAATGGTTTTACTATCAAGTTTACCTCTATGCTGAGTAGGTAGCAAAACAAATCCCAAAGATCCCCAAGGGCGTAGGTTGGCTAAAGAAGGAGTCCTCCCAGATCATATCTCATATGGAGTCTTAAGAATGGATTTGGATGAGACTCTATTAAGGACGTAGACGGCTGTTAACAGTGCGTCTCCCCAGAATGTGGTAGAGAGATTGACTTATGCCATCATCGATCTAACCATGTCCAATAGTGTCCTATTCCTACTCTCTGCAACACCGTTTTGTTGTGGAGTGTAAGCCATTGTGTACTGCCGAACTATTCCAACGTTTTCATAATATGACTTAAACGTTTCACATGTATACTCGCCACCTCTATCAAATCGAAGGATTTTAATCTTTTTCTCAAACTGATTTTCCACCTCAGCTTTATGTTTAAGAAAACAATCAAAAGCCTCAGATTTGAGTGAGATGAGATACACATATCCATAGCGTGAGTAATCGTCAATGAAAGTGACAAAGTATTAACATCCGTTTCTGGCGTGTACATTAAAGGGTCCACAAAGATCTAAATGGATTATCTCTAGTGTGCCCTTGGACCTAGCCGCTTTGGGAAATGGTTTCTTCAGAGTCTTCCCGGACACACAATGTTCACAAAATGGCAAATCAACTTTGGATAAGGAGTCTAACAGACCAGAACATACTAGTCTTGTCATACGATCCTTTCCGATGTGACCTAACCTCGCGTGCTATTTTTGAGATTCAGATATTACATTTTTATTCGACATAGCAGATAAAGCATGATGAGCATTATCACAATCTACGTCCAGAATAAATAAATCTGAAATTAAATTTTTCTATTCAAAGATGAGGTTATTCAGCCTCAAAGAAACTCTTGTCCCGAAAAATCGAATATCAAAACCATCAAATAATAACCTAGAAATAGAAATTAAATTCCGACGCATCCCCGATGCAAAAAAAGTATCACGAAGGATTATTGTTTGCCTTATGCGCATATGGAGATGGAGAACGCCAATCCCTTGTACGTCTTCAACAGCGTTATTGCCCATATAGAGCTTGTAACTTCCTTTGGCTACAGGCCGAAATTCCTCGAGTCCTTGACGACTTTGTGTCACGTGTTTTGTTGCGCCTGAATCCAAAATCCACTCGTTAAATATAATATTAACGGAAAGAATTTCAGAACAAATGCCTACATAAAAAGTATCTTGTGATTGAGAAATTACCGTCTTTTTATGGGCACACTGCCGAGCATAATGGCCAGAATTTTCACAGGCAAAGCAGACTATATTTGTCTTTTTCTTCTTCTTCTTTCCATTCCCCTTCTTGAGATTTGGAGCAGGTGCTCTGGTCTTCTGTTCTTGATTATTCTTCTTCGCCTTCTTGCGAGCTTTGGACCGTTTATTGTTAGCGTTCCATTTATGGGTCTCTGCTACAAAGGCCTTGGCCGAACTTGGCTGAATTACATTCATTTGAACCTCACATACCAAGTAGCCACAAAAGTCTCTAAACGTAGTGATAGAATCAGTATGGTTCAGAATTCTTTTGATTTGAGCCCAAGATTCAGGCAAGGAATGGTGCATGGCTATAATCTTCTGATTTTCAGTCAATTTACACCCAACATTCCTAAGGGCACCTATCATATGCTCCATCTTACGAATATGATCTTTGATGGGGCAGCCGACAGGCATCCTGTACTCCTGGAATTCTAATTCCATTGCCCTAACTCTCGCATCTGACTTCTGCGCATAGGTATCTGTCAGTGCTTCCCAGATTCCCTTAGTGGTTTCATGCGCTTCATACGTAGGTATGAGTTCTTTGTGTATAGTGCTAAGAAGGACATTACGGGCTGAACAATTTTATTTTCGCCATTTATTATAGCGAGTCATCGCAACCCTATGTTCTTGTAAATTCTCGTTTTCAGCCAGGATGGGTTCCTCTTGAAATACATCGAGTGTGTGAGATATGTCGTCCTCATCTAGAAGGCATCGCACCGCGCGGGACCAGTCTTCGTAGTTGTTGTCGTCGAAATGTTGTCCTTTCAGCTGTTCAGCGATTAACGCTTTGGTGGCCATCTCTACATTTTATGAGTATCACTATTTAGCTAAGATCTAAGGTATTGACACTAATCATTAGCATTTCTACATGTTATATAAATTTTCAAAGTATAAAAGCAGTTAACACATCTTAATGAGATCTGAAAGTCCATATACCCGAATAGGCGGTGTAGAACAATTAAGTTCTCTAATTAAGATGGGTTTAATACTTTTATAAGAATAAATTTGTATAACGTGCAACCTTCCATTACATGGTTGCATGCATCATTTGGTAGAGGAGAATAAACTCCCACTTAGGTTATGTACAACCTTTATATTTTAGGGAGCATATAAGCACTAAGTTTTGTAATTTCTAATGGAAAATGTAGGGGGCTAAGATCTAAACACATCAAGCCTAATTATATCACACATATTATCATCAGAAAAAAATAAAGAAAGTGCTTAAATATGAAGAGAGTTCAATCTTCACTAGTGATCATGTCCATTAGAGATGGATCTGATCATCACCGTTAATGATCATTGTTGATGATGGATCCTTTCATCAACATTGATCATCATCATTGATGATCATTTCGATTACTAATGATCTCTTGATCAATAGTGAAGAAAAAGTTATAAAAGAAACATCATTCATATGCCACATTATACAAGAGGGGCATCATACGAATTCATGGGACCATCATATCATAAGCATACATGCATTCATTACACACAATACTTCACTTGTGCATCATTATATATTTGTAATATGTGCATCATCATTACCAGATGAGCGGCCCTTATTCCATGTACATGTGCCACAGTGCTACAGGCGACATGGAAATCAGATTGCGTACTTAGTAAACTCCTTTGAGCCAATCTCAAAAATATGTGGTTTATCCATGCCGTGCATCCATGTGGCCCACTTGATAATTATATTTGTCATAAATTCAAGCTCACCAGATGGATGGACGGTTTGGATACAACACATACCTCGTGATAAGATCCATATGTGTTACTGACTGTCTAGTTCTTCATATGGATAGACGGTTTAGATACAACACATATCTTGCCATCTAAGCAACACATGAACATTTTATAGCACATGGATACAATACATGATTTGCACATGGTTACAACACATGAATATAACACATGAATATTCAATGTGGGAAATATTCAATTTGGGTTGCTGACGTACAAGAATACAACACATGAATATTCATGGGTTGCTAACGTATATAAATACAACTATGGAAATTCATGGGTTGTTGACGTACATGAATACAACTATGGCAAGATGTACACTAGCCAATTCGTGTACAAATGCTATGTATATAGTTGAAGTTATCTATCAGAACAACATGTGTACACATGTGTACACGTGCACATCAGCCAACATATGTACACATGTGTACATGTGCACATCAACCAAGTATACGTGCACATGTGTACATCAGCCAACATATGGAGAAGTTAGTCTAAACATGTGTACACGTGTACATCAGCCAACATACGTGCATATACACTTGTGTGCATGTACATGAGCCATCACGTGTATACATGTACATGAGCCATCACGTGTACAACAATAGCCAACAATTCATGAGTCTTCACATGTGTACATGTACATTAGCCATCACGCGTACAATAACCAACAATTCAAGTATGGTGAGATACGTCACCAGTAGTTATGTTTTAGTAGTTGACTTTAATTCAAAAACTATTTAGTTGGTTTGATGCACACGTATGGGGTATATGCTAAATACTTTCATGGTTTGGTAATCCACACCACTGGTAGATTGAGTTGCACCATGGATGGACTATACTCTACAAACTTTCCTTCATGGGACAATCTTAACCTTTCCATCTGTGGTCTACCAATGGACGGTCGATTATAGAAAAACACAACAACAGTCCACATTCAACATTAAAGTGGGAGTATATATCTGCTGTAATGTATATTCATGGGGTACATCACGTGGATTCTTTATTGTACGGTAATCATATATGGACCCACTTATCAGAATAAGAATGCGTGTACTTAGCCATTCCGTTTTTCAAATACATCAGCTAGTGGTGTATTTCAATACAACAACATTAGCCATTAATAGCTATGTTGTATTTCAATACAACAACATCAGTCAAACCGATCTCTACGTATGCTTACGATATGGCATAATGTAGACTAGCCATTATGACCCCCCACGTGTACAAAAGTTATGGTATAACATATATTTGTGATGTACACACGTGTTATATTTCTATTGTGATGTACACGCATGTGATACATTACTTGGTTCAATCCTTAAATCAACAAAATGGTATACATGAACCAATACCATTTGAAAGCTTTAGATTCCAATTCAAAAAGAAAGGATAGGCCACTTACCTTTTTAGATGAAAATAATCGGAGATCCGCCGTTAAATGCTCTGATACCACTGTAGGGAGGCGCGGAAGGTGAGCCCTCAAGATCTGACGGTCTACATAAAGTTTGGAACCCTCACAAAGCAGAAGAACGGTTCTTCAACGGCCCGCCTATCTACTATTGGAGCAGATGGAACTATTCACACCTCTGATCCTACGGTATATAGTGGCTCCGGATTGCGATCTATGGATCAGATCGTCCCAAGGACAAGCTAAAATGGACAGACTAAAGCGCACACAATATCTCTCTGTATACTCTCGGTTTATCGTAGGACTCAATACTTTTCACGAGAGAAGCGCATTCCTTTTTATAACAGAGGAAGGAGAGTTTGGGTGGGATTGGGATAAGGCCAAATAATCCAATCAAATCCCTATTTTCAATTAAAAATCAAATTCATATTTGAATTTGAAATTTAATTCAAAGGAAGAGACCGGAGAAAACATGGGATGTACCCACTAGTGATTGCTCACAAGTGGGCCCCACTGGCCTACGTCCAACACAAGGTTATCGTGCAAAGGTTTTTAGTGGATATGGCCTCATTTTATATAGATGAAAGTAATGAAGGAAAGAACACAAATAAAGATCCATACCATGAAGATGAGATGTGAAAAATGCTTTTTATTAATTTAGATTTTCAAGAGTAAGTTCTTCATCTTCCTAGCTTCCAAGAATATTCAGGTGTCGATTGGATTGGAGGAATTCAAAAAGTGTTCTAATAACACTACCCTCTTGATCCTGGCGTTTGGAAGATATTTCTGTCCACTGTATAATTACAAAAGAACCGGACCCAATACAAAGCTTTACACGTTTACAATGTTTGTCTAAGTGAATTTAAGTGCATGAGAGTGATTTAAATATGTCCAAGTGTGTTTAAGTATGGTAAAGTGCGATATGCTTGGATGCTCTTGGAACACACTCATATCCACATAAACATGCTTAGACACACTTAGATGCACATTGGACACATACAAAACTTTGTATTAGATCTGAACTCATTAGAAAATCGTGTGTTAATGACATCTTTCAGTGCAGCGAATGTTTTGTATTGATACCATGTAACAACATCGACTAGAACATGCATGCATGAATATATATTTGGGTAAGAATTGTAGGATATGCTCAAGGTAGTAACAAACACTCGGCAAAAACCTCAATGGCAGATGGAAAGAACACTTCGCAAAAGGCAAGTCCCTGCTTCACGTTAGCTGCACCAACCTTGAATACGCGTGGGAAGTCTCTCATTGAGACCCAATAACACCATAAATGGATCAGAACATCCAGTCTGGGCTATTGAGCCTAGTCCAACCATATACAGGCTTGGGCTTGGTTCCAAATCCAGGGATGGACTTAGACTTGAAAGATCAATTGTCTACTAATCAGGTCAGGTCTGGCCTTGGTTGATTGAGGCCCATCAGCCCCTTTAGGGTGTATTGTCAATTGGGCCAGTCCTTGGTACAGGCCCTCGCATGAACATTTTGATATTGAGAATAATAAAGATAATAAACATGAGTGAAAATGAAAATCATCATGCACTTACCGTTTAAGTTGTAAATAATTTACAGCCTGTTCTGTTTGGCTTTGAGCTGTAAATGATTTACACCTGTAATACAACTTAAACTGTTTATTGGCATCCAAACAACCCCTAAATTCAATTTGAAACATTGATTCTACTGAGACTTCATTTGGATGCACAACTGATAAAAACTCATCCAATCAAGAAAGGAGGATTGTTTTCGAACTAATTGGCTGAGTTCAGTTTGCTGCTAATTCTCTAAGGATGCATTTGGAACTTTGGATATGCAACTAAGTGGATAGCCTGTATATTCTTCGAGTCCTGCAAATGGAGAGCCAATCTTTCCATTTATAACCATTAGGCTGTAAATGGAAAGCCTGTAAATGAAATCCGAACTTTTTGCCTTTAAACGAGATGGGGGTAAATGCTGTAAATCATTTACAGCCTATAAATTACAGGCAAAAAAAAGGCCATCCAAACAGTGTAAATGATTTACCTGTAAATCATTTGCAACTTAGCCCATTTACAGGCATTCAAACGACCTAAAATTGGTGCTTCCAAACACATCCTTACAGTGAATTGAACTCGGAAAATTAGTTAATTTGGTCTTTTATTGATTGTATGGTGTTTTCAATTCAAATCACTTGCATATCTAAACACAACCGCAGAGAATCAGTGCACTGAATTGAATTGACACTGAACCGACTCAGCAAATTGGAATTGTTTGACATCGGTAAATTTCAAAGTGTGTATGAAGAAAAGGTTAAGAGAGAGAGGTCCACAACCAAACAGTAAATGGAATGGCAGATCAATTCCATAACATAAGTATAGCAAATAAAATCTATTTAGTTGCTAGTAACAAGCATAACAGTTAAGACTACAAATATGCATTTCATGCATTTTAAAATAAATACAAGCTCTCTTTCTACCTCTACTCAAACATTCATTTATACATTGACTTTCTAATTCAATACGAGGATAGAGCTAAAAACAGCTAGTAAAGTCACTTTTGCTTCCCAAAACCTATTCGTGAAGCCTAGAAGCTGATGAACTCATAAGCAATGAAAAAAAAATCCATGCTCGACCCAAAGAATCCCTTTCGAAGACGAGATTTCCCACCTGTGACATAGAATTTGAGAGGCCTATTGACTCATTTTCAATTTGGAACCTGCCCTTATGCTTAAGGGTCTATTGCTTGACTGGGCATGCATGGCTTGAGACTGGGTCATATGGTATGTCAATCTTGTAAGCCCAGTGATTGACAGGCAACTGTATAAATATCACATCAATCAGACAATCCTATTGTCAGAGTAACAGCCTTCAACATTCAGCAACCGGGCGATGAAAAAAATCAGCCAATAGTCCACATTCAACAGAAAATCAGAAAGCTAGGATTCTCCTATCTGTGTGCTTCTTGTACAAACACCTGTAAATGGTAGGTGTGCGCAGATGTGTAGTCTTGATAATTTGACTATGTAGCTTTTAAGTCAAGTAGCTCGGATTCTACCATCAGTTTGTCTTCTATACAATCATCCACAACAGAAGGGGTAAGCAGTTGGGTGGTGGTCCTGATCATCTGACTGTACAGTCAAGTCGGCCCCATTCATGAATGGGCTAAGCCACAGATCCTCAATTGCAGAGAAGATGACCTTTACTTTGACTAGTAACCCCCTTTCCCTCAAAGACTTGAACATGAAAGGGATGAGAGGCACCACTTCTCTAATCCAAGATGTTGTATTGGACGGAAATTTGACTGAATCCATTTATAGAATGGTATTTGTTGGAAGGGGCAAAATTGTAGCCAGGTTTTCAATAGGGAGATTGGAGATCAAGATTCGACTTGTATTTGAAATTTCCACCAAGTATGTGGCGTCTCTGCAACAGAACAGTAACTTGGATTAAAATTTTACTCTATAACCTTGTATGGACTAATTATAATTATCCATATACATTAAGGAAACAATGCATGTACCATTGAGCCATCGGAGAGTTGAGATCTTCACTTAAGCACCCGTACGATGCCATGATTAGGCAACTGCAGACAGTCATCTCCCTGTAGAGTGTAGACATTGCTAAATGTTTTCAGCAGTATTTCTACTAATATTACTGTTTGAGGTACTATAAAATCCAAACCTACAAATCCTATAGCCTAGATAGGAAGAAATGATGCATATCTTTGTACATATAGACTGTTCTCTATTTTAGATAGAGAGAATTTAAAAAATGGGCATGCAAAGGCTCGCAAATATATCATCAATCAACATCATTATCTTAGTCATTCTCCCAGTAAGTTGGGGTTGACTTTAAATGGTAGATTGTCACGGTTGGCCGCCCAACGGGCATTGGCTACCCTTTTCTAAGCACTTTGGTTTTGAAAATAAATGATATCATTTTCATATGAAAAACTGGAAACAGAAATTTTGGCATAACAAGCTGGATTTTAGCATACAACTGATTGTAGGTGATCCGTCCTTTTGAAATTTAGCTGATGTTTACGGTGTACACATGCCCTTAAGATAGAGTACAAGTATTAAACCAGTTGTCTAATAGTATTTTATCTCTTTAAATACAATGTATCAGTCTTAAGTCCTTTTATAACTGATCCCAGCCATATAATCTCTCAGTTCCTTGGATGAAGGACTTAGTTACAGAGATAATATGGCAAAAGCTACCGCCTATGGGGCTTAAACTACATTAGAAATAGCATACACATCTTGAAAATAGAGAAGATAGAATTACCTAGTATTTTTTTTTTTGAATAAAAAAGATCACTACATGTTCTTCCACTGCTCCAACTTGGGCTGCATTCTTGACACTTCCTGGTATGGTCCAACAGCTGCCAAAAAAAATAATTCTAAATAAAAAAATGTAATATTTTGCCTAGTTCCAGCATTCTGTTCTCTTGCCAAGTTGATAAGTTGTTAAAAACATTTCATGCTCACAAAAATATTTAGGCCAAATGTGTCAGCTACTATGCATACAGTACAAACACAAACAGTGCAAGAGCTTTTAACTCCTAGGAACTCCAGCTATAAACAAAACACCACCTCAATCTACACTTCACATCACTGAGCATTCCTTACAACCGTTGTAACCGATTTCCCAATTCCTGCATAGAAATTTTACATTCGCAGTTAAGAGGAGTGCTTCTTGTACATGCACTTCTGCAGAGGACAAACAGAAAGGCCCTCACATGTGTTCACGTGGCATACGTGATACATGTATCAGATCCATTCCATTCATCAGGTCTACCTCTTGGCGAAAGTGTCCTTGTGGAGAAACAGTGACTCCATTAATAAGGTGGATAGGTGGGCCACCTGTGTACCATTGGTTATCCATATTTTAAGTATCCTTTTTCTCAAAACAAGTGTGGCTCACCTGATGAATGGACAGTCCTGATCCTAGGTGAAGACATTCATCATGAGGTCCATGTGATGAATGGCTTGGGTCAGCAGCATATGTTTCAACTTTTTGTGAGACACTTGTATTGAATGTCTGCAGATGTAACTCTACCTTTCATTGAAAAAACATTTTACATCAATCTTGTGATCCTGCCTTATGAATGATTTCTGGAGAAATTGACAGTCAAGAGATACAGACAGACACAAAATTAGGTTAGGAATCATAAGAGAATATAAGAAGCAAGGGGACCATATCAAAACACAACAACACATAAGTACTCCCGATGGTAAACAAAGCACAATCTCAATCTTACTTTTATAATTTTGTTATTCCTGTTGCTAGGACATGAAAATATTTCAGTATGCATTTCATTGGAGAAATAAATGATGAGTAATTATGTTGCTTGTTGCAAACAAGATAAAACAAATCACCTTTTTGCTCTTCTCGGCCACTTATCACTGAATATCTTTCAAGGACTACTCAAATTACTGAAAGAAGACTAGCCTAGAAGAGAAAAGCATCCCATTAGAACAGATCTTACAAATCTTAAAGAATCCAGGATTTAAAGAGGGGCAAATAATGTAAACAAACAAGAATATTGCAACAATAGACACAAAAGGTTAAACAGAATTGAATCAACATTGAACTGAATTGAGTCAACAATGTACTGAACTCAGCAAATTTCATAGTATGAACAAAAGGTTAAACAGAGATATCCACAACCAAACAATAAATACAATGGCTGATCAATTCCTTAACATAAACATCACACATAAAACCGGTTTGATTACTTGTAATAAGCATAACAGTTATACTGCAGATCTGTTTTACATACATTGGCTTTCTAACTGAACAAATGTATAAAGCTACAAACAGCTAGTAAAGTGACCATTCCTTCCCAAAAGCTATTTATGAAGCCTAGCTAGCTGATGAACTCACAAGCGATGAGGAACATCTATGCTCAATTTGAAGAATCCCATTTGAAGACAAAATTGCCCACCCTTAACAAACAAGAGACCTATTGACTCATTTTCAATTTGGAGCTTGCCCTTATGTCTAAGGGTCCACTGCTTGACTGGGCCTGCACAGCTCACGGGTGTATGTGTATTATCTGGTATGTCAATCTTATAAGTCCTATGGTTGACAGTCAACTATATAAATATCAAATCAATAGGACAATCATATCTTTCTCAGTAACAACCTTCAAGCAAACAGGTGATGAAAACATTCAGCCAATAGTCTACACTCAGTAGAGAAAATCAGACAGGTAGGATTCTCCAATCCACATGTTTTGTTTACAATAACCCACAAGCGATAGATGTGAGCAGACGTGTTGTCTTCATAATCTGACTATGCAGCTTAATTAGGCAGCTCAAGTGAGTCTTCTGTACAATCATCCACAACGGTAGGGGCAAGCAGATGGGTGCTGGTCTTGATCATTTGACCATGCAGTCAAGCGGGCCTCATCCATGAATGAACTGAGTCATAGGCCCTCAATTGCAGAGAAGACAACCTTTACTTTGACTTGTATCCCCCTTTTCCCTCAGAGACTTGAACATGGATGAGAGGCCCCAGGTCTAGCTTCTCTAGTCCAAGCTGTTGTATTGAATGGAAGATCGGTCAGATCCGAACATAGAATGGTATTTATTGGAAGGAGAAAAATTGTATCCCATTTGTCAATGGTGAATTGGAGTTCGAGGTTCAACCTGTATCTGAAAATTCCACCAAGTAGGTGGCATCTCTGCAACATAACAGTAACTTGGATTAATTTTTTTCTCTCTAAAACTAGTTATTATCCACATGCATTAAGAAAACCATGCATGTACCATTGAGCCATCAGAAAGTCGATATCTTCACTTAAGCTTCCGTATGTTGCCATGAATAGGTATCTGCAGACAAGGATGCCCCTGTAGACATGGCCAAACATTTTCAGAAATATTTCCACTAATATTACTGTTTTAGGTACTATAAAATCCAAACCCATAGATCCTATAGCCTCAATGGGAAGGAATGATACATAGCTTTGTATACAGAGATTGTTCTCCATTTTGTATAGAGAATCTAAAAGATGGACATGCAAAGGCCCACGAGTATATTATCACCATCATCATCTTAGCCTTTCTCCCAGTAAGTTGGGGTTGGCTTTAAATGGTTGATTGGCAAAGAAGGGTCCATGATCAGCTCTCCAAAAGGCATCCACCACCCTTTTCTAAGAACTTTTCTTTTGAAAATATGATATTATTTTTATAGGCAAATCTGGAAACTAAAATTTTTGTAAAAAAAGCTGGGTTTCAGCATACAACTGATTGTAATGACATTGAAAGTTGTTTTATTATATGGTACCTCATATGGGGTCAATATGGAATGAAGAGCTCCTATTAAAAATGCATGCTGATAGACACCAACCATTATTGCCAGGTCGGTGTGTATATTATGTGTGTGTGTGTGTGTGTGTGTGTGGAGGAGAGTGTGATATTCCGTCATCACAGTTTTTACCAAAAAGTTGAGAAACTTCTCTCTACCATGGTATTTAATAATGAGTGTCAATCAAAGTATGTTTTTATTAACATATATTCCCTCTTGGTTCCAAACACCATATGCATAAGAAATAGGAAAATGTATTCCAATAGTAAAACTATGACCCAAACAAAAAGTACATAAATACTGCTAGATGTGAGAAGAAAATTGAGTGTCAACGGTGTTGAACACTGAATTTTCTAGAATATACAGTGTCTTATCACACACACACACACACACACACACACACACACACACACACACACACACATATATATATATATATATATATATATATATAGAGAGAGAGAGAGAGAGAGAGAGAGAGAGAGAGAGAGAGAGAGAGAGAGAGAGAGAGAGAGATGGCGAAAATAATAAAAATGAGAGGAAATCCTGAAAACTAATGATGTCTGGATATATGATTAGTAGATACAAAAAGTCTAAAACTATGACATAGAAAAAACTTGCCTATAACTAGTCAAGATTGCAGTTTCCGTTCTAAGCATTCGTAAAATAGATGTAGGAAGAAGAAATTACCTGCGTCCAACGAAGATGGTAAGCTTTCTAATGAGTAAACATGAGAAAAAAGATCTGTTTCACATAGAATTGATAGTTGACTTTGTCCAAGATTTCGTTCATCATTTAGGAATGTTTTCTGTCTATAACCTGCAATCTCCGATTTCTCCATCTTAATCTTGTTCTTCCCCATCTCAAAACTCTTTCTAGTAACAGAATTACTCTTTATTACTCAGACATCTCAAATGACCACATATTACCTAATTCGCACTTTAAGAAAGCAGGATAATTGAAGAGATCCTCTTTAAATTGAGGGTTCTAGATTACTGAAAATGTAAAAGAATGAGAACAAAGGGAATGCTTCTTACAAAATCAGGTTGCAAGAAACAAAATCCAATTCTTGATTTGATAAAAGAAGTTTGTGAATGGGTTTTGTGCTTTTTGAAATCACATGTCGAACATCAATTGATAAGAATAAAATATAAAGAATAAATTCTCTTTATGGAAAATGTAATAAGATTGAGGTGGGATTTATCAAATAAAAAAACAACAACAACGAAGGCAATAAATTCTACCAGATTGGGTCTGCAAAAACAAAAATCACAATTCACAATTCCAGAAGCATGAAAATCCATTTGCCTACAAAAGAAAGTATGAAATCCCAAATAATTGTTCTCGTAAATAATCACTATTTCCTAAAAGAATGAAAAAGGCAGACAATGAATTCAATTTAATCAGGTCACAATACCTAAGACCAATTGACAATTCCAGAGGACAAGTATTTTTTTCCTTACACACACACTCACACCCCATCCACACCCACACACTCACACCACAGTGGAATTTCACCACAATGGGTACTCAAACCCATGACTTCATGTTGAGACTCTTGTGAGTCTATCACTGAGACATGAGTAAGGACCCTCAAAGGACAAGTATGATGGACTGTTTTCTTTTCAACAATTCTAAAGAGAACTTTGGAAAAATTCCAAGACATGATTTGTACCTCGAAAATTCTACTCATCCATTCATCTTGTTTGTCGGTGGCCTGATTTTAGAGCAGAAGATCTTAAGAGTGGAACATCTGCCTGCATGTGGATGGCAGGGCTTCCGTGTGAAATTAGCACACCCCAATATTTTGCTCTGCAAGAAAGTCAACAATACAATTAAAAGAACTACTGGGATTTTACACATGGGCCAGATTTCTAAGAAGCAAGAGCACAACCTTAATTCATTCAAGATAGGGCTCAGCTTCAAAGCAGGAATGCACTTCCTAGAGGCTTAAGAGACAGCATTATAGAGTCTCCGTCTGCTATCAATTCACGAAAACCTCCTCGTCGGTTCCAATAGCCAAGAACTCCACTCTGTTTGAGGATCCCTTCCCAATTAGTTTGAAAAGACAAATTTCATGTTGTCTCTGCCATCCTTAAGCATGCCTTTAATCCCAAATATCTGTCAGTAATAAGAAACGACCAAATACCAATTTAAGAAATCAGACCAAGAACCGATCACCTACAGCAAGGTATAGCAAACTTATGGTGTTGTATCCTGCCAGTGTAGTACATACTACTTGTGTATAACAACAGTACTATGAAATGGTAGGCATCACCATAAAGATCACCTGGCACAAAAATTAGGCTAGTCCACTCATCAGGTGGGCCATACCATTGGAATCAATGGACAGACAACAGTCTTACTCAACATACAGGTTTGACCCACCTATAGATCTGATCAGCCTAATTTTTTAGAAAGGGGGGCATATATTTTTTCCATAGTACTGATTTCCTACACAAGTGGTATGTTGGCAAGAAAACTGTTATCGTACAAGAAGTTGCTGGTAGTAGGTGATCTTCTCAATCATCCTCCCAACACTGTTCAATAGGCTGTGATGATCAAAACCAAAGTTTCTTACAAGAGAATGCAACAAGCGTTGGAATATGTCTAAGAAATATATGGGCAAAAAAAAAAAAAAAGTTGAGTTCAAAATAAAGTAAAGAGAATAGAGAAGTTGAGTATTAATCTATTGACAGTGTAGTACTAGATGAGATATATTAGCAAGGATCGCCAAATTAGCTTGCCTGTTTACTCCATGATATGATGATCCAAACCATACATCTAGAAGGTCCTATAACATGTCCACATGAGAAATCTCACTAATATTTCATCTTCGAGGTCCCATAACATATGTTCCATTGTTTCAAGTCGCTTTTATACGATTAAGATTTTCTCTGTGTGGACCATCTTTTGTGTGAACTTCTAGATGGACGGTCTAAATCGTCACATAGTGAGACAAGGGGAGAGTGCCTCCTCAGAAAACCTCAAATTGTGTAAACATGACGTTCCACTGTGAATATGAACTTCCAAAACTCGGTGTGGTCCACATATCAGTTGCACGAAACTAGTAATAGAAAAATGAAAACTTTTCAAAGAAAATAACCATTGCTTCACATTCAAGTAGACTTGTCACCCACCTGATAAGCAGACCGGCCTGATATTTGGTTCAATCACCAGTGGCCCTGTTCAGTCTCCCACAAGAGTGTCACATTGTCACGTGTGCTGCTAGGCCCCTTCACCATGGCATTTGAGCCACTCCCACTTGCATTCCTCAACGAAATGATGGTGTTTAAATGTTCTGTTTGCTAAAAAATCAGTTAACCATGGAAAAGAATTAGGAACCATACAATGCATCTACCAAAAGAGGAGGTGGTTGACAATGCATAGACATGGAATTTGTATGACACCGTTTGTTTGTTTTTCAGTTTGCATAAATGTGACCCATAGTTCCTTTGGAATTTACTTCATTATGGGTATATATAATGATGGTAAGTGTGTTAATGCATAATAACATCCTCCAATGTATAATTCTTGAGTATGGAATTTTGTCTGATCTAATTACTAAGAACAAGCCAATGTCCGTTAAAGGATGATCCAAAATATAATTGTGAAAAAGAAAGAATTTTATGCGGATGTGATGTTTCTTGCTGGTTGAAACAACAAAGTAAGAGACATTTCTTTCCACAGTTTTCCTTCAAAAAAATTGGCATTTTCTTTTTCTTCCAAAAACCTGGATAATCTACATTTGGATTTTTTGTTTTCCAAATTCCTATGCGTAGTGTTTGTTTAAAAAAGATTTATGCCCTATATATATATATATATATATATATATATATATATATATATATATATGGGGTTTGCAACCGTGAGGTCGAGCTGTGGGCCCCACTATCAACACTGCATTTGATGGGTACCCTCTAAATTATGCGATATTCCAAAATCAGCCGTAGTGAAGACACCGTTAAAACATATAATAGCACTTGGTGGGGCCTACTTGAGTTTTGAATTCTGCTTATACTTGGTCTGAACCAACATCCAAGTGGGATTCTGTATGTAGTGTGGCCCACAAAAGTCACGGATTAAATTGATTTTTGAGACCTAGGCCCACGATGGAATAGTGCATCGATTGATGGGGTAGATGTTCGAAACGCATCACGGTGGGTCCCATCCAGCTCGACCTCATGGGACGGACTCGTCAGCTCGAGCGCATGGTACCTTTTTCCTAATATATATATATATATATATATATATATATATATATATATATATATATATATATATATATCTATATATATATATATATATAGAAGGTCAAATACACTAGTGAGATTCATGTGTTATATCCATGCCCTCCATTCATTTTTTCATGTCATTCTAGTCCATGAACCAAAAAATGGAGCATATCCAAAGCTCAAGTTGACCACAAGCAGTGGGAGTAATCACGCCACCATAGAACCCACTATTTTCTGTTGAGTAGTTACTCCCACTGCTTCCTTTGGTGTGGTCCACTTGATATTCTTATGCCTCATTTTTGGGTTCATTTCCTAAAATGATATGATATAACGAATGGACGGCGTAGATATAACGCATACATCATGGTGGGCCCCACAGTTTTCACTTCTAAGAGGTGAAGCGAGCTGAAATTCGCTCTTCCGCGAAGATTTCAAACAGCCGCATCCACGTATCAATACGCTTTTACCACAGTTTAATAGTTAATAAAAATAGAAAGGAGGCAAGTGGTTGGGCCATTTTACCACAGTTTAATAGTTAATAAAAAAAAAAAAAAAAAACCATGCTTTTGCGGTAAAAAATGGGAAATTAAAAAGCAAAGATAGATGGGTTTGACTGAGAAGTGCGATACTTACAAAGGGAGGGAAGAGGAATGAAGGGAAGGAGCGCGTTGATGCTATCTCCTCTTCAACCTCAACAGACGACCACACCCTTGACCTCCTCTCGGTGATTCGGATTCTGATCTGGATTTGGTATATCTAATGTAGATACATGGGATGTGTGCTATGTAGTGCCAATCCTCGCCTTTCTCCTTCTCGCATCGCTTCTCTAATTGGGGACATTTATAGATTATTAGACGGTCGAGATTTGTTAGGAGTTGCAACCCGGATGGCAAACACCCCAATTTATCACATTCGATTATCTCCAAATATTGAAGCGAGGAGAGGTTTCCTATCCACTCCGGCAGAGCCGTTAGACTTTTCAAACCCCCGATACTTAGCTCTTGCAGTGTTGTGACATGTTTTAGCCCTTCCGGCAAACATGTCAACTTATCAAAGTACCAGATGTTAAGATATCGAAGGGACATTAGGTGTTGCATATCCTCTGGTAAGGAAGCCAGCTCCGGACATCCCATAATTTCCAAGGATTGTAAGGCAGTGAGGTGTTGCAGGCCCCCCATCAAACTCGTTAGGCTATGACAATACTCAATGGCAAGATGTTTAAGAGAGCTCAAGCCTTGTAGTCTCAAGGACGTTAGACCATTGCACCAACAAAAATTTAGATTCTGGAGAGAGGTGAGGTTTTGTAACTCCTCCGACAATGATACCAGCCCATCACAATGATAAACAGACAGAGACTCTAGAGCAGCGAGGTTTCCAAGCTCCCCCGACAGAGACTCAAGCTTTGGGCACCTCCAAATTTCTAGGGTCAAGAGACGGGTATGATTTGGGAACAACCCACCCGACAACGACCTTAGCTCCCAGAAATATTCAATATTCAAGTAGGAAAGCGACGTTAGGTTTGCCACTGAACCTAACAACATCTCGTTACTATCATTCAACATCAATTTTTTAAGAGACTGAAGGCATGGAAGTGTTGTTAACTTTGGGCATTCGAAGACAGATAGTTCATTAAGGCAGGGGGGTACTTTTCCGTTGAATCCTAGCCACTCCTCTAAATTAGGCATATATTCCAAGCTAAGTTTTTCCAGTGACAGGAATCCCTCTGCAACATTGTCACCATAGAAATGGTTGCCGATAGATATCACAGCATGCATTCCCCGTGTCACAAGAACCTTAAGCAACGGTACTTGGCCAAGCTGGGGGAGCTGTTCGCATCTTCTGCAATCAATCAGTGAGATTTCAACCAGATTTAAAAGCAATGAAGAAGTCATCCAATGTGGAAATCTGACACCCATGTACCCTTTGACCTCCAACCTTTTGAGATTCGGATGTGGTCGGAGATCTTCAAGGGTTTCCTCCACGTTTCCTGCCAACTTAAGATCAATATCCTGACCCCATGAAAAGTATAACTTATGAAGGTTTGGCTTCTCCTTCAAGTTTGCTTCTCGGGCATCTGCTGTACGCATCACATTCTCGAGGTTTGAATAATCAAGCTTCCTCGAACGTTTAGGTCTTGTAGCTCTTTTATACCACATCCTCTATCCTGACCGACGTTGAATATTGACAAGGTCTGAAGGAACTTTATTTCTCCAATATAAGCTGGCATATGGGTCAATTTATCATATGGACTGATTTCAAGGTGTCTTAAGCTAGTCATTTTGCTCATGTCACTGGGTAACTCGCAAGATTAATACACTGCAAGAGTCTCAAGGTTTGCAGATGGGGAAGGGTGCAGATGGATTCAGGAAGGGATTTTATATCAGTATCAGACAGGTCGAGGTATCTTAAGTGTTTTAACTTGCCGATTGAAACCAACAACTCCTTAGTAACACTGGATCCGCTTAAATCTAACACGCGTAAGCCCATAAAATGTTCAAAATGATCACGAGGGATGTTGAAACTTCTTCCTTCAAGCAGAAGCAGTGTTCGCAAATGGTTTACTTTCTTCAAGGCCTTTGGGAATGTTTGGACCTTCCTGCTATACCCACACTCCAAGGACAAATGACGAGATATGTTATGGATGCTCTCTGCATTCTCGACCTGCACAATCAAGTGTTCGGTCCCTGCAACAAAGCGTGCAAGGTCATCCATCTTGCACCATACTATATTCCCATCATCATCTTTCTCAACATCCTGAAAGAAGGACCGTCATAATAGATTATTGAAATACTCTCCGCCGATGTTTTCCATGTGGTTACTTCCTACTGATGATTGAATGAAACCTTCGGCCATCCAAAGTTGAATCAGTTTCTGCTTTCTAATTTTATAATCTTTTGGAAATATTGAACAATTTGCAAAGCATTGCTTCAAATGTGATGGCAGGTGATAATAACTCAACCTTAGGGCAGGTAAAATGTTATTCTCTTCTTCAAGTATATTCCAAATTTCACTTTCTTTGACAAGCAATCATTGGCTTTCCTCTGTTTTAAGGTACATCAAGCTTCTGACTTCACCGCTAAAGGAACACCCTCACGCTTCTTCACAATTTCCTTTCCAAGCGTTACAAGGTTTAGATGTTCTTGTCTTCCATCCCCAAACGCCTGTTGCCTGAATAGAGACCAACAATCATCACCTGATAATGTTGGCAAATGGTGTGAAGGGAGAGTGCCTATGATTGAAGCAACTTTTTCACTACGGATCGTAACTATGATTTTACTACCCCTGGCACCTCTGAGAGATTTTTTCAGTGAATTCCACTTCTCAGGATTTTCTTCCCACACATCATCCAACACCAGTAAAAACTTCTTCCCACTTAGCTTTTCTTGGAGCCCATGCCGCAGTGAATCCATGCCTTCAAGATCACATTTGCTACCAGTTGTTGCTTCAATGATTAATTTTATTACCCTCATCACATCGAAATTGTCCGACACACAAACCCATACTCTTAGCTCGAAATGCTTGGTTACCCTCTCATCATTGTAAGCGAATTGAGCAAGTGTGGTCTTCCCAAGGCCCCCCATACCGACTATGGGGATGATCGAGACATCTTCTTGAGTACCAAAATCAATCAATGACTCTACAATTTTCTTCTTATCTTCATCTCTGCCAAAAACTTCTGACTCAATCAAAGAGTCTGTTTGCAGTCTTTCATCAATATTGAATGGAAGATCTACAACTCTGTTGCTCAAATGGAACTTCCTCTGCTCTGCAATCTCATATAATCTCTCCCCAATCTCCTTTATCCTACTCCCCATCCTCAGGCGAAATACAAGTGAGTTTGGAAAAGAAAAGAAGTTGCGCACCCTATTCATCGTATCAGACTGAGTCCTCGCTTTCTGCCAAAAAACTTCTGTTACAAACTCATCTATCAAGTCATCTGCATCATAGGCCACATCCTTAAGCTTCATTAGCCAATCCATCAGCGCATCACTCTTCACTTGCTGCTTGTCTGCATCTCGAAGCACTGCATAGATCGTCGACAACATGCTCTTAAGCTTCCCCAATTCTTTCTTGACACCCCGTGCTGTTTGAAACTGTTGCAGAAGTAGAGAATTCAAGTTCTCCACCATTGTCTCAACAAGAGCGGAGAGAAATGCTTCTGCCATCTTTTCGTGGTACTGTGGAAATGCCAAAGAACTGAAAATGGTGATAAATGTGGAATGGAAAATAATCAAACTGTGGACCTATACGCTATTTTCCATCAAGTGGGAGAAAAGGTGAATAAAAAGAGAGAGATAAAGAAAGCCAATGGAAAGCACCAAGATACCAATGTTGTTGCTTTAATAACATCAATGTGATGAGCCAATTTCCTTGAGAAAGCAGGATACTTTTAATTGCTCATATTTCAATAGGAAAGGAAGCTCTCAGGCTAGCATACCTCAAATTGTGTTCACTGCAATCTCCACCATAGATATGTATGGTGACCGTGATTGTAACTAGTCACTTGATGGGACACATTTGGTTTTTTTTTTTTTTTTGGTCATGGGTTTAGTGATGGGATACAATTGGAGGTACAACCATAGACATGTATGCTTCATCTCATGTGCCCGGTCAATCATGGGCCACAACCCAAAAGCCTTAATGATCAAACAATCCTAGCAATCCCATCTACAGCCTCTCTTTAACATAAATGGGTAATTATATTCCTTTTTTTCTAATGGAGAACCGTGGACAACTGATCGGATGGTTAGAAACATCCAATTACCAAGTACATAAACAATGGTATGCAGAAGCTTGAAACAAGTTAAAAGCTGATCCAGACAGCCATCAAGCCTGCAAGGCCCATCACAGTTTAGAGATGAAAACATCTTTCTACCTGGACCGCGCCACTCCTCTGACTCTTGGAATTTTCGACATCACTATGACAACTAGTGCAATTTTTTTGCTCTCTGACTCCTAGATGCATTGCTTAAATTCTAAGGTTTAAAATACACATGTATAAAAGGAACAAATGATATCTTTGGGCAGGGAATCATCCGGCACAATCAGGAGCAATTCAGGTGGGCTCGTATCTAAAAATCTATTCATGCCGAGCAGCTAAGGATCTTGCAAGTGATGAAGGAATTCTATGTTTGATTCAAAGAAATCCTTCTCAGAAGAAGAGGCTGGTTCTGAGAAGAGATTGGTCAACCTTGACATAGATTTTAGAGATTTTTGCATTCGGCCACCTCCCTTTTGGGCCAGAAGCCCAAAAATGGCCCACTTCTAGAATCTTTCTGAAAAAAACACCAGGCTTTTCCATAAATGACTTTGTCTAACAGAACGCTGCCTGTTCAAATAGAAAATCGGAACCATGTGGTCCACGGATGAAACAACACTATCCCACCATCGAAACATTCATGGCCCACCATGATATTTTTGAGAAATCCACCCCGGCCCCCATTTTCTTCAGCTCATTAAACTCATATGGCCCACTGTGATAGAAATTCATCCTGTGCACTAGTTTTTCCAACTTATTTTAGTTGGTGGGCCCAACATGATGAAGATCCAAAATGAAAATGGGCTACAGGGCTTGAAACAGTGGTATTGAACACCCAATGTTATGATGGAGGAGTTTCAAAAATTCATGTAGTCCACCGTGAAGTTTTTGAGAAATCCCACATATTCACCATTTTTGTTAGCTTATTTTAGAGGGTGGGCTCAAATATGAGGCAATCCGACACTGAAGTGGACTGCTCGACTCAAAACAATGGTATTTAACAACTATTTAGAGGAGCTCCAAAAATTCATGTGGCCAGCATAATGTTTTTAAGAAATCTAGCCCCTCTAACAATTTCACCGTCTCATTAGGGGATGGGCCCAAATATGAGGCATATCTAACACTCAACAACCACATGACTTGAAACAATGGTATTGGACTCCCACTGTTGAAACTACACCTGTGCACCTTTGAAACATATATGCCTCACCCTAATGGGACTCAGATTGGATACTACCCCCACCAGGACCTAGTTAGAGACAGACAGTCTTGATAGGGGATCTATAAGGCCCACTACAATATATGTGTTTTATCTACGCTTTCCATCCATTTTGACCGATCATTTTAGAGTATGAGCACAAAAAGGAGGCAAATAGAAAGCTAAAGTGAACCACACTACAAGAAGCAATGGGGATTCAACACCTATTGTTGAAAACTTGTTGGGGACTACAAAAGTTTTGTATCAAACTAATATTTATGTTTTCCCTTCCTCTAGATCTATGTGAACTTATGAATATGTTGGATGGCAAATAAACATCATGGTAGGCGTTATTGTCACCATTACTTCCTGTAGTGTGGTCCACTTGAGCATTCGATTTGCATCCTTTTTGGGATCTTGCCCTAAAATGATCCGGCAAAATGGATCGACGACATGGACAACCCATACCTCAAGGTAGGCTCCATAGAGCTCCCAAGAGGACGGTCCATCTCTAGCTAGGTCCTAGTGGGCGTTGCACCCAATCTGCATTCACTTTGATGTTTTGAGAAATACACCTTCTTGGCCATTTTTCAGCTCGTTTTAGGTAGTGGGCCCAGTTATGAGGCCCAATAATCTTTTGAAATATCCACCCTGCCAATCATTTCTCCATATGATTTCCAGGGGGGTGGGAATGACCTTATGGCCGGTATGGATGTCATATAAACAACATGGTGGGCCCTGGGAAATTTTCAATTGTGGCCATTCAATCTCCACTGTTTCCTTCAATGTGGCCCACCAAAGATTTGGATCTGCTTCATTTTTTGGCCCACCCACTAACCTGAGTTGTTAAAAATTGGATGCCTGGGTTGAATTTCTCAAAATGTATCTGAGCCCTACCTTCATCCTGGGGTGAGGCAATTTAGATGGCATATAAATATCACAATAAGTTTCAACACTAGGCATTGCGCTCCTTATTATTTCATCCTATGTGGCCCACGGAGTTTTGGATTTGCCTCATTTTTGGGCCACCCCTTATTATGAGCGAGAAAAACAGATGGATGGGGTGATATCTCAAAAACATCATGATGGTTCCTAGGTAGGTTTCAACGGTGGGCCTCATTATCCCCATTTTTTTCATTGGTGTGGTTGACCTGAGCTTTGGATCAGCTTTATTTTTGGGCTCATGCCCTAAAATGAGCTGGTAAAACGGATGGACCGTATGGATAAAACACATACATCATATGGCCCAAAGATTTGTGGCCCAGTACTATGTAATCCAGTTAACATTCAATGCATGATGCATGCATTAATAATGAGTTTCAATTGAATGGAAGCCCTTGAAACGCTTAGGCCCACCATGATGTTTAAGACTATTTTCATCCCATTCTGCCTTGTCATTTTGGGGGGGGTGTCAAAAAATGAGGCAGATCCAAAACTGAAGTATGCCACAAGGCAGGAAGGTGCCAACACTGACTGTTCATAGAAGTTTTGGATCAGGATAGTATTTTTACGCTTTCCGTTCATCCCTATGTGAATGATCTTATGAACATTTTGGATGGCATATAAACATCACAATAGACCCTTGGAAGGTCACAATGGTACATATTTTCCTCTTTACTATTGCCTGCATGTGGCCAACTTGAGTTTTGGATTTCCATCATTTTTAGGCTCACAAACTAAAATGATATGATGAAATTGATGGGTGATACTGTGGATTTCTTACAAACAATGGGCCTCACCTAGCTCGTGAGTGCCAGGTATGGCCTCACTAATGAGGCTAGTGTGCACTGTTCGAAATGCTTTTAAACGAGAGACTAAATGTTAATGATGGGGTTTGACAGTAAAAACGGTAGATGGTTCTATAAAATATAGTTTAAAAATAGGAAGTTTTATTCTGTACGACAAAATATAGCAACCATTAGAAAAATCCCCAGATTTTAAGAGGGCTATTAGCTCACCTTTTTCTTTTTTTTTTAAAGTGGACCTAATGTAGGATGAGGATCAAGCATACTCCTAATGCACATGGACCAGAAGAAGCCTAAGGAGAAATCAACAAAAATTCAGCATAATTGAACTGGTCCACCTTGTGGTTGACATGTTGAAATTTCACCAGAAATTTCGAATTGCTTGTTGACCGATTTCTGTCAGTTTAGAAAGGTTGAAATATTGTTTGACAAGTTGAAATATTATTTCAGATTGCTTGCTAACTGATTTTTGCCAGTTTAGATAGGTTAACAGATCTTGTCAATGGGTCGAAATCTAGTTTGATAGGTTGACAAATCATTGATAGGTTAAAAATCATATATATATATATATATATATATATATATATATATTATTTTATTTAAATCTTTGGACATTTTTTGGTTGTTTTGACCTGTCAACTCGGTAGGTCAACGATAGGCATGCAAGTAGCAAAATTTTACGTATTTTTTCTAAAATTATTTTCTTATTCAATTAGGAATCTTTGATTACGATTTTAGGGTTCATTTAGGGTTATTTAAAGGTGTTAAAAAAAATTTTTTAATTATATTTTATCTATCAATGAAAACTTTTAAGAAATTCTATTTTTTCTCGTGGATTCAAGATATTCTCTTGTAGATTCAAGGTATTTATCAATCGAGGAAGACGGTGATCAACCTCATCACGTCCTCCCCTGCGTCAGAACCCTACCTTTATGTTTATCTATTGTTTGATAAGGCTAATGTGGCTCATGGGTGGATCCTCTTATATGTCAATCTCACAAAGTCTACGGTTGATGGGCCACTATATAAATATGACATCAATTGGATGATCCTATCCTACTAAGTAACATCCTGGTACTCATACAAATCAGCTTAAATTCTACAGTCAATGGAGAATAACAGAGAATGTCAGATAGATTCTCCCATGAGTTTGTTTTTCCAGGTGAGCTGATGGGTGTTCTTGATCATCCGACCATGCTCCATTCATGAATGGACTAAGCAAAAGGTGGCTAGCCATCAATTTCCATTAAGATAGTCAGTGCTTCAATTTGCATCTCCATTTCTCTCTTCGGAGGATAGATTAGATTTCATGATGTGACAATATATGCTGGCATGTGGCATGACAAAGCTCTTTTAAAAGAACCAAGTATAGCCATTAAGATCAATACTTCTATTCGTGACGCAGGGAGGGACGTGATGAGGTCAATCACCATCTTCCTCAGGGGATATCTACTTCAAATCCACGGAGCTCTCTAAACTCCTCATTGAGCTTCCTCAAATCCACGAGGGGTAAAGGTAGAAATAGTTTCTAATAAATTTGAAATAAATTGATTAATAATAAAAAATGAAATTACAATCCTTTAAATAATAAACTCAAACTTAATTAAGACATAGTTTTAGACTCAGACTCTAACTCAAATACCCTAAAAACATGACTTACTATAAATAGTAAACTTACTATTTATAGATAGTCATGATTTCTACTAGGCTTCATAGTTTTCATCCAAAGATAGTAAGTGTCCAATTTGGGTTAACCACGTTATTCCCCTAACTTTTCTAAGCTATTTTCATGTTGGGCATGCCTCTTACAACCCAAAAGATCATTAGTTCTACTCTAGATAAAAATGACTATTTATGGTAAAAATCAAAATAAAAGGGACTTTTGACTGTTGATATGATGGAATCTCTCAAATCCAGCATGGGCAACTCGGTGTAGTGGGTTGGTTGGCTAAAGTAGCTTCTCCTATTCCAAAATCATATATGATATGTCGAAAAACTCATCCTAGTTTGCGAGATACGACTGTTTTAAGGTTCCGATGGTCTGGATCACTTCTGCCTCGGATCAGGCCTTTTCTGGTCCATCTTTACCATGAAAGTGTTTTTGACCTGTCGTACATCAATTTGCTAAGACTGCGCTTGGATTTACAATTGACATTAATTAAAATAATTTAAGATTGGCTAAAGACTAGTGAACGATCACAATCATTTTCACCATTATAGGGATCAGAGGAATATGTACCAAATGACCCTAATGCCCATTATTGTGTAAGAGGACACTAGACAAGAATTAGACCATCACAGTCCATGTATGACATCTAAATCATCCAGAGGATGCTCCACCAAAAAAATTGGACACCTAAAATATTAGGCTAAATGGGCCATAACATAAGCCTCCAAATATTCATGGTTGACCACTTGATGGTTGGATTGACATGATTTATAAGACATCTCATTTACTTAGTGGAGCGAACCATCTGGTTAGGTTTTTGAGCCATGGGTTTGGTGATGGTACACTGTGTACTAAATATATTGTGCCACTATGGGTGGTACCTCCATCGTTGGAGTGTACAATAATCACATCACGATCAAGGATTCTCCATGATCCTCGACCAACCATTTTTCGTCACTGGATCCTTCCTAAGCAACTTGTTTATCTTCATTAAATCCAAGGCCTTCTTTCACTGCATCACCTTTAGTGCCACTTCGTTAATGGCCAAGTGGGCTGCAGAGCGTTGAGGACAGGTGTTTGATAAGTGGCTCGATTGGCCTCAACAGTAACAATTGTTCGGCCTTGACCAGCCATAAGGATTCAGAATCATACTTGGACCCACCGTTGTGGATGCCGCAGATTAAGGCCTAAATGAACCATTCCCCATGTCACAGTTTGCGGTTATAGGAGGTTGAGGACGTCCTCCTACTAGTTCCTTTCCTTTAGCCAGTATTAAATCCTGCGTGGGGCCCGTTATGGGGGACCGATTTGAAGGATAATGCTGCTAGGGATTCTTACAAGTTGCATTTCTACCCTACCCACCAACTGAACCACTTCATCCATGGTCTTAACCAGGTGCATCTGAACTTGGTCTTGAATTGTCGATCTTAAACCGCCTATAAACTACACTACCTTCTGCGATTTGGTCTCCAACAAGTCATTCCACGTTGCTAACCATTGGAATTCTTCAGTATAATCTGTGATGGTTTGATTCCCCTGTCGACAATTTTGGTATTGCTGGAATAATACCTGCTTGTAATAATTGGGGAAGAATCGTGATTGAAGGTGTTGTCTCATCTGTGGCCATGATCGGATGGGCGCCTTGTTCTATCGAGCACGTGAGAGTTGTAATTGCTCCCACCATGCAGAAGCACCAAATTTTAATTTGAATGCTAATAATTTTACTTTTTTATGTTCTGACACGTCCATATAATCAAAATATCATTCTACTTCGACTAACCAATTGAGAAAATCTTCTATACACAATAAGTTATTAAAACTAGGAAGTTCGGCCTTTCCCCAATAGTCTCTCTCTGCACAATCTAGTCGATCGCCGCCATGGATCGGTTGTCATCGATGTCCTCGTTGCTGGAGCTCGATGTGATGAGGTTGATCACCATCTTCCTCAAGGATAACTACTCTGAATCCATGGAGTTTCTTTGGACTTCTCACAAAGATTCCTCGAATCCACGAGAGAAAAAAATAGAAATAGTTTTTAATTATTCAAAATAAATTGATTGATGATAAATTTTTTTTTTTTAAAAAAAAAAACCTAAATTACAATCCTTTAAATAGTGAAGTCCAACTTAGGAAGAAGTTTTAGAATCAAACTCCCTAAAAATGTGACTTACTATAAAATAATAAACTTACTATTTATAGATAGTCATGATTCCTACTTGACTTCATGGTTTTTTGCCAGAAATAGTTAGTGTCCAATTTGGCTTAAGCATGTTATTCTCCTAATTTTTCTAAGCCCTTTTCATCTTGGGCACGACTCCTAAAACTCAAGATCAAAAGTTATGATCGTATTAAAACTTAGTATTTATAGTAAAAATGGAAATAAAATGGACTTTTGATCTTCGATCTAATGAAATCGCAAGTTTGGCGTGGGCTGCCCAGTGTGCAGGGTAGGTTAGCTAAAATAGCTTCTCCTACCCTAAATCATATAAGATACGTCAAAAAACTCATTCCGGTTTGCGAGCTAGATTATTTTAAGGTTAGGATGGTCCTGATCACTTCCACCTCCGATCGAGCCTTCTTTAGTTCTAGTCCATTTTGGCTATAAAAGTGTTTGTGACCCGCTCTACATCACATAGTTGTTAAAAAATGGATAGCTGGGTTGAATTTCTAAAAATGCATCACGGTGAGCCCTACCTTCATCAATGGGTCAGGCAATTTAGATGGTCATATAAATATCACAATGGATCCCGAAAGGTTCCTTATTTCATCCTGTGTAGCCCACTGAGTTTTGGATTTGCCTTACTGTTGGGCCACCCTTTATTATGAGCTGGCAAAAACAGATGGATGGGGGTGGATTTCTCAAAAACATCATGATAATCCTAGGTAGGTTTCAACTGTGGGCATCATTATCCCACTGTTTTCATTAGTGTGGTGGACTTGAGCTTTGGATCAGCATTATTTTTAGGCTCAAGCCCTCAAATGAGCTGTTAAAACAGATGGACTGTATGGATAGAGCACATACATCATATGGCCCCATAGATTCGTGGAACAGTGCCACCGAGTAATCCAATTAACATTCATGCATGGATGCATGCATTAATAATGAGTTTCGATTGAATGGCAGCCCTTGAAATACTCTGGCCCACCATGATGTTTCTGACAATTCCACCCCATTCTGCTAGGTCGTTTTAGGGGGTGGGCCAGAAAATATGGCAGATCCAAAACTGAAGTATGCCACAGGGCAGGAAGCAGTGCAAACACCGACTGTTCAATCATTTATGGGCCCCACTATGGGGCCGTAGAAGTTTTGGATCAGGATAGTATTTCTGTGTTTTCCATTCATCCCCATGGGAATGACCTTATGATCATTTTCGATGGCATATAAACATCACAATAGACCATTGGAAGGTTTCAATGGTAGAGATTTTCCTTCTAACTATTGCCTGCCGTGTGGCCAACTTGAGTTTTGGATTCATTTTTGGGCTCACACACTAAAATGATACCGTGAAATTGATGAATGGTGTGGATTTCTTACAAACAGTGGGCCTCACCTAGCTCGCAAGTGTCAGGTATGGCATCACTAATGAGGCTAGTGTGCACTGTTCAAAATGCTTTTGAATGAGAGACTAAATGTTAATGATGGAGATTAACAGTGAAAATAGTAGATGGTTCTATAAAATATAGTTTAAAAGTAGGAGGTTTTATTCCGTAGCACAAAAGGCAATGACCAATAGAAAAATCCCTTGATTTTAAGAGTGCTATTGGCTCACTTTTTTCATGGACCTAATGCAGGATGAGGATCAAGCTCGTTCTCAACTCAAATAGACGGGAAGAAGCCCAAGCAGATATCAACAAAAATTGAGCATAATTGGACCAGTCAACCTTTGTGGTCGATGTGTTGAAATTTCACCTGAAATTTCTTATTGCTTGTTAGCTGATTTCTGTTAGTTTAGAAAGGTCGAGATATTGTTTCAAATTGCTTGCTATCTGATTTTTGCCAATTTAAACAGGTTGACAGATCTTGTCAATAGGTTGAAATCCAGTTTGATAGGTCGATAAATCTAGTTGATGGGTCAAAAACCACATAATTTTTTGTTTAAATCTCTATACACTTTTTGTTTGTTTCAACCTGTCGACTCGACAGGTCAACGGGTGGCAAAAAGTTGTGTATTTTTCTAAAATTATTTTCTTATTCGATTAGGATTCACTGATTACGATTTTTAGGATTTGTTTAGGGTTATTTAAAGGTGTTAAACACTTTTTTTATAAAAAAATCTATCAATTAAAACTTCTTAGAATTTTTTATTTTTTATTCTAACATCATGGTTTTCTCTCGTGGATTCAAGGTATTTATCAATTAAGGAAGACGGTGATCAACCTCATCGTATCCTCCCCTGTCGTTAGGACCCTACCCTTATGTTTATCTATTGTTTGACAAGGCTAACGTTTCTCATGGGTGGATCCTCTTATCTGTCAATCTCACAAAGCCTACAGTTGATGGGCCACTGTATAAATATGACATCAATTGGATGATCCTATCCTTCCAAGTAACATCTTGGTACTCATAAAAATCAGCTTAAAGTCCACATTCAATCAAGAATACAAGAGAATGTCAATTAGTTATATTCTCCTGTGAGTATGTTTTTTTCGGGCGAGCTGATGGTTGGTCTTGATCATTTGACCATGCTCATCCATAAATGGATTTAGCAAAAGGTGGCTTGCCATCAATTGCCATTAAGATAGTCAGTACTTCAATTTGCATCTCCATTTCTATCTTCTGATGGAAAGATTAGATTTTAGTACCATGACAGTATACGCTCATATATGGCATAACAAAGCTCTTTTAAAAGAATCAAGTGTAGCCATATCAATACTTCTACTTATGACACAGGGAGGGATATGATGAGGTCAATCACTATCTTCCTCAAGGGATATCTACTTTGAATCCACGAAGCTATCTGGACTTCTCATAAAGTTTCCTCGAATCCACAAGGGATAAAAATAGAAATAGTTTCTAATAAATTCCAAATAAATTGATTGATAATTAAAAAAAAAAATGAAGTTACGATCCTTTAAATAATAAGCTCAAACCTAAGACGTAGTTTTAGACTCAGACTCCAACTCAAACACCCTAAAAACTTGACTTACTATAAATATTAAACTTGCTATTTATAAATGGTCATGATTTCTACTTCATGGTTTTTAGCCAAAAATAGTAAGTGTCCAATTTGGGCAAACCACGTTATTTCCCTAACTTTTCTAAGCTATTTTCATGTTGGGCACGCCTCTTACAACTCAAAAGATCAAAAGTTCTACTCCAAATAAAACTTACTATTTATAGTAAAAATGAAAATAAAAGTGTCTTTTGACCGTCGATCTGATGGAATCTAACAAATCAGGCATGGACAACTTGGTGTAGTGGGTTGGTTGGCTAAAGCAGCTTCTCCTATTCCAAAATCATATATGATATGTCGAAAAACTCATCCTAGTTTGCGAGATACGACTGTTTTAAGGTTCCAACGGTTCTGATCACTTCTGCCTCGGATCAGGCCTTCTCTGGTCCATCTTTACCATGAAAGTGTTTGTGACCTGTCCTACATCAAATTGCCAAGACTGCGCTTGGATTTCCGATTGACATTAATTAAAATAATTTAAGATTGAATAAAGACTAGTGAACGGTCACAATCATTTTCACCATTATAGGGATCGGAGGAATATGTACCAAATGACCCTAATGCCCACTAATGTGTAAGAGGACACTAGACAAGAATCGGACCATCACGGTCCATGTATGACATCTAAATCGTCCAGAGGATGCTCCACCAAAAAAATTGGACACCTAAAATATTAGGCTAAATGGACCATAACATAAGCCTCCAAATATTCATGGTTGACCACTTGATGGTTGGATTTGCATGATTTATAAGACTTCTCATTTACTTAGTGGAGTGAACCAGTGTTGGTAGCAAAAACTCAGTATTTTTAAGTATCAAATTTTCAGGAATGGAGATAAGAACAGATTTCTCACAATAATCTAAAGATAGATGGTTAAGATCTTACCTTGGCACGATCACAATCGTCAAAACAGATTTTTATGGGAAAGAGTTTGACGCAGATCTGATCCTCTAAACTAAGAACTATCTCACCGAACTATTTCACTTGAAAGAAGCCAAGACAACCCTGTCAAATAATGTATTAGGAGCAGAGAGTGAAAAAAACTATTCACACAAGTGAACCACAGCACACTCGTGAAAGAAAGAACTCTCTCTACTACCCTTCTCTCCACACAGGTAGTAACGACCAAAGGAAAGGACGGAAAGTAGTGAAAATGTGGAATTGAAAAATTATGAAATTGTGGTTTATATGATATTTTCTATCCGAGGTGAAAAAAAAAACGACTTAAAGATAAGCATAAAGAAAGCACATGGAAAGTGCTGATGCTTTTATGGTGGGCCACCTTCCTTAATAATGTATTGACTGACCTCAAAGACACATCGAATTGTGTTCATCAAATCTACACCATGGCCACGCATGGTGATGATATTGATTGCAATTGGTCACTTGATGGGACCATCTTGTTAGGTTTTTGAGCCATGGGTTTGGGATGGGATACAACTGTTGTATGTGGTGTGGCCCACCAAAGCTATGGATTGACTTGACTTTTAAGCCCGTGGCCCACCATGGAACGATGCATTTAGCTGATTGGGTAGATGTTCGACACACGTCACGATGGGACCACACAGCTAGACCTCAAATATATATATATATATATATATATTCCACCTAACTAAGATTCCTCACCGTACAATAATTTAAAGTGACCCCGATTGCCATCTGATCTGGACGCCAGCGGATGAGGTGTTGCCTGGTAACACGTAAGTGGGTGTTCTGCTAACCTTGGGCACACCTTGATGTATGTATTATATATCAATGCCGTCCATCAGCATTTGAGGATCATTTTATTAAATGTTCTCAAAAATTAAGCAGGTAAAAATCTCAGTTGAGCCACACCACAAGAAACAGTGTTTATTAAATGCTTACCATTAAAAAACTAACTAGGGCCTAGGGCCCACTGTAGTGTTTGTTTTCCATCCAACCTGCTGATAAGGTCTAACAGAACTTGAGGAAGGGAAAATACGACGATCAGCTTTATCTGAAACTTTTATAGCCCACAATAATTTTTTAATGATCATTCACCACAGTTTTTAGTAGTGTGGTCCAACTGAGATTTGGATCTGCTTAAGTTTGGGAATGAA
Organism: Magnolia sinica; assembly: GCF_029962835.1. NCBI lineage: Eukaryota > Viridiplantae > Streptophyta > Magnoliopsida > Magnoliales > Magnoliaceae > Magnolia > Magnolia sinica. The sequence goes on along the minus strand of NC_080587.1, from coordinate 19,271,850 downwards.
GTCATGAAATGAAATAGAAAGATGGCTGAACAGCATGGATACACTACACATGATCATGCCCGGCCTGTAAGGTCAGGGAAACAACCTATCCCCATTACACCTAATCCACGCCGGATTCAGACAGCCATAACCCTGCAGGCCCACCACAGTTGATAGATGAAAATGAAAGCTGACAAGGTGTTCCCGTGATAACGCGTTGGTGGGTGTTATCCTTTCCATGGACCCCACCTTGATGATTTTTTCTTATATCCACTGTAGGTTTTTGTTGGTGGACAGTCAATCACCAATGTTTCCTGTGGTGTGGTCCACTTGAGATTTGGCCCACACAAATTTCAGATCAAGCTAATGTTAGCGTTTTCCCTTCATCCATGTATGTTAACCTTAGGGATCCTCACTCTTGCTCAGGTGGTAGACTCTTAGGAGTTTCAACACCAGGTCAAGGGTTCGATTATCCATAGGTGGTGAAATTCCACTAGCATGAGTGTGTGGGGTGTGTGCGCGTGTGTTAAAAAAAAAAAAAAACAAAAACAAAAAATAAAATAAAATTGTATGTTAACCTTATGAGTTGGTTGGATGACAAATAAACATCACGGCGCACCCTAGAAAGGTTTCAACAGTGGGCGTTACTATCTCCACTATTTCTCTATGGTGTTGTCCACTTACGGTTTGGATCCAACTCATTCCTTTGGCTCAGGCCCTATAGTGATGTGGATATAATACATATATCATGGTGGGGCCCACAATTTGACAAGTCAACACATAACAATTACGGTCCTGAAAATATCTTGTTAGCTGGATGGCAGTGCATCTCTAACTTTTGGAATTTCAGTGATAATTGCTGTACATTTTTTATTATTATTATTATTTTTTTCTAATTGGTGTGGTCCACTAAGAACTGGATCACCACATATCAAAACAGGGACCTTGCAAGTTGCAACATTTTGGATAGGGTGCATGGCATAAATCACAAGGTTTTAAGCATCTGTGTATGAATGGAACAAATGCTCTATTTGAGCAGGGGATCATCACAGGCACAATCAACATAATGTCCTGATGGAAATTCAGTTGGGCCTTATACTTCATGTCATATTCCGCAAGGTGTTTTAACCCCTCAATCATAATTGCATTTACGAAGGGACTTTTGAAAAAAAAAAAGAGTCAACAATTTTCTCTATAAAATAATGTAATAAAGTATACAAAGGGACTTCAAAAAAAATTAAAAACAGAGAGGAGACATCTGAAGTTGTCAGATAACAGAGAGATAGCAATTAGTCCTAAAACACAATAATTGAAGAACAGCCTTACAACTTCTATAAGACAAATCACCGTGATAGTGGCGATGAGGACAACTACAATGGTGGTTTGAAATTCAAGCTGCAAAGCTACCATCATTCCGTTCTTTCCAAGATGCCATGTTGGATGTAAAGAAGGGGTAAAAACGGAAATACAAAGAGTCACACCGGCAGGTATCATGGCCATTGTTCCTTAGCTAAATCTGATAAAAAAACAACAGGCGCTGATAATTTAAAGAATGTCTGCACATAAGGATGCAAGAAGCCAACTATCCACATCTTGCTTTCATAAGCCCATGGCACCCTTGGCTGAAGTTGCATTAGTTCATGGATTCAAGAATCTACATGATCAGGCCAAGGAGTGTCACTTTGATGGGTTGTCCGGCAGCTTAAATTTTGGTATTTTGGATTTAGATTCCAAATCCACGCCACAATCTTGTGTTTGGCCTCTTGAAATTTGGTGGATTCCTCGGAAAGGCGGCCACTTTTCAATTCTTCTTTAAAAGTTGGCCACCAAGTTTGAGAATTTCCAATTTTATTAACGTTATATTTCAAATGGCTTTCTTGCTCTTTCTACAATTCAAGGTGCCCAACACAACTTACATAATAAAAATCTCCATAATTTAACATTTTGGATTTGGACTGTTTTAAGTAAACATTCAATTCCAAGTTGCCAAACAACCTGAAAATGATGGATTATTTCCTGAGATCACTCACACTTCTTCATCACCCAATCATCTTCACCTTCATTTTAGAGGGGGGCTATAGTTATCATGGTATTGATTTCCTACACAAGCGGCACAGTGGCAACAATTGGACATGTTGCACGAGCCATCTTCAGTGCACAGATATGTCATCTAATGCCTTAAGAGTAAAATCTTCACGAAAATTTCTTTTCTTTTTCTTTTTCTTTTCCTTTCAAACAATAATTTTGGCAATGAAATAAAAATTAAGAAAATTTTCTTAAAAAACAATAAAGAGAAACAGCTTTTCATTTTCTTTCTAGAAATGGCATTTTCCTGGAAACACCATTTTCTCTATAAACAAGGAAATTCCACAAATTCAAACAGGGTCTAAAGGAAGCTGCTGGTTAATTTCTTTAAGTACTATAAGGGAGGGCACATTGTTGACTTGATTTGCAGTCATTTACACGGAAGGATGAACGAAAATACTATGAATATCTACATTCCTGTCATTTAAATTAAAGGAAGGAAATTAAACATTAAAAAACCACCTACTTGATATAAAATTTATCTTCTGATACCTTTATAAAATGGTTTTCATGTTTAAAGGAAATTTGCAAGCAAAGAATGGTGATTTAGGTATGACACAACATGATGTTTATATGAAATCGACTTCAACTAACAAGTGCATCACCCCATGTTAGGCCCAGGGCTTAGAAATCGGTCCCATTTGATTCAGGTGGACCACACATTGGAAATAGATAATAGAGCAACACTTAATCTCCAAACTATTTCCCTTGGCGTGACTCACCAGAATCATAGAGAGGATTAATTTTTGGGCTCCATTCCTAATTTTGGTGTGGCATCTAATAGTTGGAGTGGATTTCATATAATTATCATAGTGGTGGCCTTGTAAAAATAAATGGCTGACATCTCTCTGCCAGTTTCTTTAAAAAGTAATCCAGGCAACCATCAACTAGACCCACAGCAGCTAGGAGATGATGAAAATATCCTGCTGGCTGTATGGCACCACACTCCTAACTCATGAATTTTATCAGCATCACACAATGATTGCTATGCATTTTTAGCTGACCGGTGCAGTCTCCCGGATGGACAAACTGGATAATCATACGCATGTTGATTACCATAATAGAGACCTTGTAAGTTACAACATTTCATTTGGGAAAGGTGTATGGGATAAATCTTAAGGTTTTAAACACACAGCTATAAATGGACCAAATGGTCAAAGGATGATAATGTGAAATGAAATATATTGCTTATATACTATTTTTCATCAAGTGAGAGAAAAAGTAGTAACGGGAAGAGGATAAAGAAAGTAGATGGAAAGCACCGGGAAGCTGCCGATGCTGTCACTTTCCTAACAGGGAACGGATTGGCTACTCCCCCTGACACCAGCCCGTTAGCTGGTGGTCGGTGCTCCATGGGCCCCACGATGATGTATGTGTTTCATCCATTCCGTCCATCCATTTTTACAGATCATTTTAATTCTTTAAAAAAAATAATGAAAGGGATTTAAATCTGAGGTGGACCACACTACAGGAAAACAATAGGGATTGGATATCCACCATTAAAATTCTCCTAGGCCCACTGTACTGTTTATTTGACATCCAATCTGCTGATTAAGTCATACAGGCCCAGATGAAGGGAAAAAACAAAAATCAGCTTGATCCAAAACTTTTATGGCCCCCATAAGGTTTTTAATGGTCCACGACACTGTTTACTAATGTGGTCCACTTAATATTGGGATATACCTCTTTTTTTGTCTCATACCATAAAATGATCTGGAAAAATATATTGACGGTATGGATGAAACACATACATCATGGTGGGGCCCACAGAGCACTGACCACCAGCCATTGGCTGGTGGCGGGGGAGTAGCCAAACCGTTTCCTTCCTAACATCGATATGGTGGCCCACTTTTTTGAAAATGCAGGATACTTTTGACTACTCATGTTTCAATAGAAAAGGAAGTGGGCACCTCAAATTGTGTTCACTCCATCAGATAGACGGTCTGGATCACCACCACATGCATTTTGAGTACCAGAACAAAGGTCTTATAGTTTCCGAGAGATGCTTGGCATACATCACAAGGTTTTAAACACACGTATAAATGGAACAAATGGTCAGTTTTGATAAAGATCGTCCCCTAATTCCAATTCAGGTGGGCCCCATATCTCCATTTGATTACTTGTAACAAGCATAACAGTTAAAACTGAAGACTTGGGTTGCTGCTTACATTGTTGCCTTCGATCTCATGAGCATCTACTGCACAAAAAGTAAGAAGTTGATCATTTTTACTAAGTGGTGCCTTAGATGGCACCCTATTGTGAAGAGGACAATATATGGTGTAAGGAAGCTAATGTGTGGCCCATCTGATGAGCGGAATTGCATGATTTGTACATCTGGTTGTTCTTCACCTTTCAAACATATCGACACATACGGATTCAAAAATGACAACTATCCACATCTTGCTTTCATAAGCCAACGGCACCCATGGCACCCATGGCTGAAGTTGCAATTAGTTCATGGATACTTGAATCCTCATGTTCAGGCCAAGGAGGGTTGTTTGGCAGCTTAAATTTTCAGCCTTTTGGATTTGAATTCCAAATGCAGGCCACAATCTTGTGTTTGGCCCTTTGGAATTTGGTGGATTCGTTAGAAAGCCCAACCTTTCAATTCCTCTATAAAAGTTGGGTTTAGAAAGGACCAATTTCTCTAACGGTCATATTTCAAATGGCTATCTTGCTTTCTCTATAATTCAAGTTGCCTAACACAACTTACATAATGAAAATCTCCATAATTTAAAATCTTGGATTTGGATTCTTTATGAATAGAATCTTTATGATTGTTTTTAAAACTTTTTTCTAACAATAATAATTTTGGCAATAAAATAAAAATCAAGAAAATCTTCTTTAAAAACAATAAAGGGAAATAGCTTTTCATTTGGATATTAGAAATGGCATTTTCCACGAAACACCTTTTCCTCTAATTCTTTTCCACAAATCTAAGTAGGGTCCAAAGGAAGCTGCTACTAAATTTCTTCAAGTACCACAGGGAAGGGAACATTGTTGACTTGACTTGCTGTCGTTTACATGAAAGGATGAACGAAAATACATTGAAAATCTACATTCATGTCATTTAAAATAAAAGAAGGGAATTTTATAAAAACCACCTACTTAATTTAATATTTACCTTCAATTACTTGTTTTAAATGGTTTTTACATATAACGGAACTTGGCAAGCAAAGAGTGGTGGTTCACAAAGGACCCACCTTGATGTTTATGTGAAATCCACTCCCAACTAACAAGTGCATCACCCCATCTTAGGCCATCCACTATTCAAGTTGACTACTCAATTGGAAATGGTGTAAAGGGCAACACTCAACTTCTAAATTATTTCCCTCGGTGTGGCCACTTAAATTCTGGGCTTCATTCCTAATTTCAGTGTGGCATCTAATAATTAGAGTGGATTTCATATAACCATCACAGTGGGCCCTATAAAAATAAAGGGCAGAAATCTCTCTCCCAATTGTTTCCTTTGGTGTGACATGTAAGCTTGATTTTTATGCCCTGAGCCTAATGTAGAACTTCACATCTAATGGTTGAGTGGATCTCACATATACATTATAGTGTACCCCTTCAAAATCAAAGGTGTTCCTAGTAATTTTTTAATATATCCGAATCTAGGAACAATTGGATGTGCATCAATTTTATAATGGGCTCACAAAATATTGTGTTAAATCCACTATGATCATTGGATGTGTAATCTCACTTTAGTACCAAGACTAAAAACTCAGGCTGACCAAAGAAAACAGTTGGTAAAGAGACATTATCACTCTTAATGTTTGCAGGGCCCACCATGATATTATATAAAATCCACTCCTACCCTCGTATGCCAAACCAAATTTAGGTATGGTGTCAAACATCAGTCCCATCTATGATTTATGCGAGCCTCACCAAGGCAAACAGTTAGGAGGGTGAGTGTTCAACTGTATATTGTTTTTAATCATGTCGTCCACCTTAATCAGACTCACATGGGGATGATGTTTGCGCCTTGGGCTTTACTTGGGGTGATGTATCTAGTGGTAGGGATGCATTTCACATAAACACTAGTGAGGCCCACCTGAGCCTACACCCCTTTGCTCGCCTATTTTTCTTTAACGAAATCTAACTTATGATTATGATAGTTACTTAATGTTATACTTTGTTAAAAATCTTTTAGAAAAAGGTATGGCAATACAAATTTTGTATTAAGTAGGTAGTAATTTGTAAAATTCCTTTAAGTAATCCAAACATTCACCAACTCTGCCGCGCCCACCGCAGTTGAGAGATGAAAATATCTTGCTCGCTATATAGCACCACATGACTGCAGGAATTTCCAGCATGGTATGATATCACTGATTTAGATCATTGGTCATGAATACTGACTTGTTAGAGAACTTGATTTGGGATGGTATAAATCTGACATGGAGGGCATGGCCCCACCAACAATCATCTTCTTATAATCTTGGCAAATGGTGTGAAGGGAGAGGTGTCCATGATCAAAGTAAATTTTTCACTACCACTGGTTAGTATGATCTTAGTACCTCTATCAGAAATTGTTTAACTCGATCCCACTTCTCAGGATTTTCATTCCACACGTCATCCAACACAAGTAAAAACTTCTTCCCACTCGGCTCTCATACCATGTGACAGTAAATCCAAATTTTCAAGATCCCAATTACTAATTAAAAAGAAATTTCTTCCAAAGATACAAAACAGAATAGACGAATATAGCCTTAAAGCTCATTTGGAAGCCAATCCAAACCCATAAGCATTTGGAGTAATGCTTCAATCCCTGAATTAGTCAGATTAAAATCAAACTGAAACAATGAATAACAATCTGTACAAAAATAAGTGATCCACAATGATCTCCAACAAATTGATGGCTCAAATTGTTAATTGCCCATATTAAAAATAATCCAAACCATCCATTTTCTTCGCCACTGATTGAAAGTTTAGAATCGTCAATTGGGTATTGATTTTTAAATGGTAGCCTCTTGAATATGTGGACAACCTAATGTACCGTCTAGATCAACCAAGTAAGAGCACAGTAAGCACCAGATCATTTCTCACACTTAGAAAATCATTCAAATCCATATCCTTTAAACCTTCTCAAAGTCCAGTTATTTTCATTCTCTCTCCTTAAACCCTTTAAATTGATCAAACTACAAGCTTTAAGCATACGTAGAAAACCCAAAAAGCCTTGACCCCTTCTCGTGGGGTCCACTGAAAATGATGCAAGAGGTGGCCCAGCATCGACTGGACCAGATTGATCCCCAGCTGGGCCCCAGGGCAAACCTGACGGCCAGCTCCAAACGGTAGTAGCCGAAAATCGTGACCCTTCATGTCGATGTCCTCCTCAAGGAATCGCTCAGGGCGGAACTGTAGTGGATCTTTCCACATGGCTGGGTCACGTGCAAGGGCCCACACGTTCACATGTACGTTGGAGCCTTTGGGAACATCGTAGCCGCCGATCTTAACGTTTGCAGCGGCCTTGTGGGGGAGCATGAGAGTTGTTGGTGGGTGCAACCATAGAGCCTCCTTAGCCACGCATTGCAGGTAGGGGAGGTTTGGGAAGTCTGACTCAGTCATCACTCGATCGAACCCGAGGACTCGGTCTAACGCTTCTTGGGCTTTCTCTTGCACTCTTGGGTTCTTGATCAGCTCTGCCATGGCCCACTCAACTGATATTGCAGTAGTGTCCATGCCTGCTGTGATCATGTCCTGCACATAAAAATAAAAATAAAAATTTAAATTTTAATTTTTTTAAAAGAAAACCTATATTGATCAAGTGATATAAATTGTGAAAGGAAGGTTTGTGTATGTATTAAGTTTACTGACCAAACAGTGTACAAGTTCATCATTTGATTTAACATTAAACCATCCAAATTAGCTGTTACCATTTGATTTATCACGAACCATTATTTAATTAGCTGGCCAGTGGACGTTTATTGAACGGTTGATAATGAAATATATCCAACGGTCCTATTTCAATAAACATCTGTCAACGACTAGGAGGTTAGGTTTGTTAACCAATTGAAGGTTTGGACTATAGCTTAAGCAGCACAAACTAGTCCGGCTAGTTTGAGTTAATGTATGCCACGTGTATAATTTTTAAGTGCATGCGTATCCAGCTTCATACACAGCCAGCACATCAAATCTACCACCTACCACATGTGCGTGTAATGGCGATCGTGGATGAGGCGCCACTACCAAAAGTCAGCCCTAATTTTCAAGTAGTCCGCACCAACACCTGAAATTATAGTGCTGCTTCGGTTGAAACTGTTCTTGTATTTCCCAAGATGGAAAATTTTAATCAATCTAACGATCTTGCCCGTCCATTTCATCATTGGATTGATCTACAAGATGAACGGTTCTGATCAATGAGCGTTGGACTTTCGATTGTAAATTTTGTAAATCAATCCAATGATCTTGCCCGTCCAGTTAAATTTCATGTGGTGTGGCCCAGCTGAGTTTCGGATCATTTCTCTATCGCCCCTTCATCCTACTGAGTTACATCTTATTAACGGATTAGATAAATGATACAAACCAAGGTGGCCCCACAGACAACCTATGGTGGGCATCCCATTCCCAGTGTTGCTGTGGTGTGGTCCACCTAAGTTTTGGATCTGAATAAATCTTTCCCCCAGTTACCAGAATAAAGGGTAAAAGCTGATGGACGGAGTGGATACATTTACATCGTGACGTGATGGCTTCACAGAGTTTAGATGCTTTGAGTGCTGCGTTAAACAGGTGTAGATGTGAAATCCGGTCCGTTAACATAGAAACAATGAGATTTTTATGCGGAAAATCTCTCTAAGAAATGAATGCAAGAATGAAGAAAATTCATTCATGGATTATTCGCGATGGATTTACGGTAGATCCGCAATATGTTACAGCCATCTCTCCACAGTACGCGTGGCAGGAGGATGTATCAATCGGAGCCCTATAATTGATGGCTTATTTTCTAATATATTGCCTATTAGACAATCCTATCCACTACTTTATTCAAAATTTCTCCACTGACCGTTAATCATTTTGGTTTTCTACATGGCTAGGATCATCCGATCCATGTGTATAGGGTCAGTCAAGAATCATTACAATGTCCAGTCATTGATCTGAACCGGCCAACTAGTAGGAATGTAGATATTTATGGTATTTTCATTCATCCTTTAGTGTAAAGGAGAGCAAGTCAAGTCAAAAAAGTGCCCTCCCTTGTAAGCACTCGAAGAAAGTAACCAGCAGCTTCCTTTAGACCCTGTTTCAATTTGTGGAATTTTTTTTATAGAGAAAATGGTGTTTCCATATAAATGCCATTTCTAAAAAGCATACGACAAGCTGATTCTCTTTATTGTTTTTCAAGAAAAATTTCATGATTTTTATTTCATTGCCAAAATTATTATTTAAAAGGAAAAGAAAAAAAAAAGAATTTTTCATGAAGATTTTACTCGAAGGCATTAGATGACATATCTCATAGAGCTTGTAATGTTATTCTTCAATTATTGTGCTTTAGAAGGGCTAATTTCATTTACCTCTATGTTATATGACAATTCAGATCTCTTTTCATTTTTAATTTTTGTTAAAGTCCTTTTATATATATTGTTACACCATTTTCTAATCGCGAATTTTTTTTTAAAGAAAGTGATTGTTTTACATTATATTAGAGCATATCTTAACAAAGAAGATATGCATCTAATTAACCTCAATTGTGATTGAGTGGTTAAAACACCGTGTTCTTGTACTGAGTTGGAGCACCCATGTCTAAAATATTTCAACTTGCAAGGTCCTTGTTCTGGTGTAACTTGCAAGGCCCTTGTTCTAGTTTGATCCAATTCTTAGTGGACTGCACCGGTCAGGAGAAAAAATAAAAAAAATTGTACAACACTCGTCACTTGATGTCTGAAATTTCAAGAGATAGAAGTGCGCTGCCGTCCTGCTAGCAAGATATTTTTAGTAAGTACTTCCGTTGCCCACCATTCACCACCTACCTAAGTTAAGCCCACCATTATGTATGTGTTATATCCACATCAATGTAAGGCATGAGCCAAAAGAATGAGTTGGATCCAAACCTCAAGTGAACGGACCGCACTATAGAAAGCAGTGGAGATAGTGATGGAGATTGTTGAAACCTTTCATGATGTTTATTTGCCTTCCAACCTATTCATAAGGTCAAACATTTATGGATGAAAAGAAAACACTAACATCAGCTTGTTCTTAAATTTGTGTGGCCCTAAAACAATTTTAGTGGTTGGCTTTTAATCTCCACTGTTTTCGCTGTGATGCGTTCCACTTGAGGTTTGGATTCAGTTTTTGGGATCATGCACTGATATGATATCAAAAAATAGTATGGATATGAGCAGCCAATAGAACTTTGCCACGGCAACACACCACCAAGGTGTGTGCACACCATGAGGGAGCAGATTAGGTGTTAGCCGGGTAACACTGTCTATTAACACCGTTCATCCGTTTCTACAGCCCATTTTAGGATGTGTTCCCAAAAATCAAGGAGATCCAAATCTCGAGTGGACCACACCACGAGAAACATTGGTGATTGACCGTGCACCATTAAAAACCTAAAGTGATTTAAGAAAAATCATCAAAGTGGGCTCCATCTAACTCTTGAAATTTCAGACATCAAGTGATGAGTGCTGTACAATTTTTTATTTTTTTTCTGATCGGTGCAGTCCGCTAAGAACTGGATCAAACTAGATCAAGGCCCTAGTAAGTTACACCAGAATAAGGACCTTGCAAGTTGAAACATTTTAGATACGGGTGCTCCAACTCAGTACAAGAACATGGTGTTTTAACCCCTCAATCACAATTGAGGTTAATTAGATGCATATCTTCTTTGTTAAGATATGCTCTAATATAACGTAAAACAATCACTTTCTCTAAAAAAAAATCGAGCCATTAGAAAATGGTGTAACAATGTATATAAAAGAACTTTAACAAAAATTTAAAACTGAAAAGAGATCTGAAATTGTCATATAACATAGAGGTAAATGCAATTAGCCCTTCTAAAGCACAATAATTGAAAAATAACATTACAAGCTCTATGAGATATGTCATCTAATGCCTTTGAGAGATGAAAATGAAAGCGCACAAGGTGTTCCCGTTGTAACGCCTTGGTGTGTGTTATCCTTGCCATGGAGCCCACCTTGATGATTTTTTTTTGCACCCCCTTTAGGTTTTTAATGGTGGAATGCCAATCACCGTTGTTTCTTGTGGTGTGGTCCACCTGAGATTTTGATCTCCTTGATTTTTGGGAACACATCTTAAAATGGGCTGTAGAAATGGATGAACGTATACAGTATTACCCAGCTAACACCTAATCTGCTCCCTCATGGTGTGCACACACCTTGGTGGTGGTGTGACGTGGCAAAGTTCTATTGGCCCCTCATATCCATACGATTTTTTGAGTTCATATCAGTGCATGATCCCAAAAAAAAAAAATGAATCCAAACCTCAAGTGGACCACATCTCAGAAAACAGTGGAGATTAAAAGCCAACCATTGAAAAATTCTCATGGGCCATTGAAATTTAAGATCAAGCTGATGTTAGGGTTTTCCCTTCATCCATGCATATTTGACCTAATGAATAGGTTGGAAGGAAAATAAACTTTATGGTGGACCCTAGAAAGGCTTTAATAGTGGGTGTCACTGTCTCTATTGCTTTCTATGGTGTGGTCTATTCACAACCTCAAGTGTAGGGCTGCGATGTAGTAATAATCTCGGTAAGACCGAGGTCGAATTCATAGGAACTGAACCTTGTACGTATTATGAAAGTAATCAGAACTAGAACTAGGAGAAGATGTAATATAAATCAGAGAGAATTAAGGGAATAATTGTGAATTTAATTAACTAAATCCACTTGTAAAGATCAGGGAGATCTATGATTGATATAACCTTAAAAATCAAATCTGAACTTCATTTAATCTAGTTTTCAAGAGATGAGAATGATGTGAGAATTAAACTTGATTCCATCACAAGACCATGCCCATGAGACAAAGTAAACAACATAATTTAACCAATCCATATCCAATCTGAGATAATTATGAATGTTAGGAAGGGTTCCATCATTCAACCATGCCCAGGAGACGATGGTGAACAACATGGCCTTCTGACTGCATAATCTCAATAATGAAAAGAACATGCTTAAAGCTATCGCAGATCTATTGTAATTTAAGTTACAACAAACCATTAAAAACTAAAGGCATTCCTTATAATCAAACTAGAATCAAAATCGGTTCAGTTTAAACATGAATCAAAAGCCATAAACAAAAAGTCTCCCATCACACTATAAGCTTCACCTTTTAGCCCAAGCTAAGAGGCTTAGCTAAAGTCTCTAAAAAATAACATCAAAAGAAATAAAAAAATCGATGAAGGAGGAAGAAAAGCTAAGGAAGGCCACGATCTCTCTCTTTCTCTCTTTGCTCCACCGTTTCCATGCCCTTTGATGATTTCTGAGCGTTAAATCCATGCTTTTAGTATCCTTTTTCAGTCCAGGCTCCTAAATACACGTTGCAGCACAAACATGATTAAAATAGGGCGTTAAACAGTATCATGTTCGTAAAATTAGGTAATAACTGGGGTCTAATATGCAATATTTGACCCTCAACATGGTCCACTTGAGTTTTGGATCCAACTCATTCTTTTGGCTCATGCCCTACCGTGGTGATGTGGATATAACAAATACATCATGGCAGGCTCAACTTAGATGGTGCATGGTGGGCTACATAAGTACTTCCTAAAAATATCTTGTTAGTTGGATGGTAGCCACCTCTAACTCTTAAAATTTCAAACATTAAGTGACGAGTGTTGTATAATTTATTTCTGATTGGTGCGGTCCACTAAGAACTGGATCAAACCAAAACAAGTGCCTTGCAAGTTGCAACAGTTTAGATAGGGTGTTCCGATTTAGTACAAGAATATAAGGTGTTTTAACCCCTCAATCACAATTGAGGTTAATTAGAGGCACATCTTTGTTAGGATTTGAAGACTTGACCCTCCACTCTGATATCATGTAAAACAATCTCTTTCTCTAAAAATCAGCCATTAGAAAATGGTGTAGCTATGTATATAAAAGGACTTTAACAAAAATTAAAAACAGAAAGGAGATCTGAAATTGTCATATAACATAGAGTTAAATGCGTTTAGCCCTTCTAAAACACAATAATTAAAGAACAACCTTGTAAGTAAAATCTTCATGAAAAATTCTTTTTCGTTTTCTTTTCCTTCCGAACAATAATTTTAGCAATGAAATAAAAATCAAGAAATTTTTCTTGAAAAACAATAAAGAGAAACAGTTTTCATTTGTTTTTTAGAAATGACATTTTCCTGGAAACACCATTTTCTCTATAATAATAAAAAAATTCCACAAATTCAAACAGGGTCTAAAGGAAGCTGCTGGTTACTTTCTTTTGAGTACTACAGGGAGGGCACATTGTTTACTTGACTTGCCGTCCTTTACATGAAAGGATGAACGAAAATGCCATGAATATCTACATGTCTGTCATTTAAATTAAAGGAAGGAAATTTAAAAAAAAAAAAAAAGAAAAAAAAAAACAAAACAACTGCCTACTTATAATAAAATTTACCTTCGTGGTACCTTTCTAAAATGGTTTTCATGTTTAAAGGAACTTGGCAAGCAAAGAATGGTGGTTCAGATAGGAACCACCGTGATGTTTATGTGAAATCCACCTCATCTAACAAGTGCATCACCCCAAGTTAGGCCCAGGGCTCAGAAATTGGTCCCAATCGATTCAGGTGGACTATACATTGGAAATTGCAGACAGAGCAACGCTTAATATCCAAACTGTTTCCTTTGGTGTGGCTCATCTGAATCACAAATAAACTTAATTTTTGAGCCCCATTCCTAATTTTGGTGTGGCATCTAATAGTTGGAGTAGATTTCATATAATCATCATAGTGGCAGCCATGTAAAAATAAACGGCGGACATCTCTCTCGCAATTCCCTTAAAAAGTAATCCAGAATTGTAACCTTGTCAGACCCATAGCAGCTGGGATATGAAAATATCTTGCTGGTTGTATGACACCACACCCTTGAATCTTGAATTTTATCGGCACTGCACGATGATTGCTGCACATTTTTTGCTGATCGGTACAGTCCCCAGATGGACAGACTGGATCACCATTCGCATTGTTGATTACCAGAATAGGGACCTTGCAAGTTACAATATTTTATTTGGGATAGGTGCATGGCATAAATCCTAAGGTTTTAAACACGCATGTATAAATGGACCAAATGGTCTGTTTGAGTAGGGGATCAGCTGGGCACAATCAAGATACTGCTCTGATGCCAATTCAGGTGGGCCCCATATCTCCATGACAGATGCTGCACAAGAAAGTAGCATTTTAAACCCTTAATTACGATTATACAAAGAGGCTGTTTGGTATCTCTATTAATAAGTTTTTTTTTCTTTGAAAAAAGATTGCTTGATAATAGTTTATTATGAAAATCTGACTTGAAAGGAAAGGGGCCCACCAAAATTGTGATTAAGGCTTAATCCTTAATAGTGATTTTGTGGAATCCCCTATATTCTTGAAACTAGTTATTTTAGAGAAATGACATTCGTTTTAAGAGTCTGATTCAAACTCTTAGAGAAGCAGAGAATTCAACTCCCCCAGCATTGTTTTAACACAAGCAGAGAGAAATGCATCTGCCATCTTTTCTTGTTTCCGTGAAAATCCCCAACAACTGAAAATGATGATAATGTGAAATGGAAAATATTGCCTATATGCTATTTTCCATCAAGTGAGAGAAAAAGTAGCCACGGGAGGAGGATCAAGAAAGCACATGGAAGGCGCCAAGAAGCTGCCAATGCTGTCACTTTCCTAACATCAATAGGGTGGACCACTTCCTTGAAAATGCACAATACTTTTGAATGCTCATGTTTCAATAGAAAAGGAAGAGGGCACCTCAAATTGTGTTCACTCCAATCTCCACCATAGACATGTATGGTGATCGTGATTGCAACTAGTCACTTGATGGGGCCCATGTGGTTTGATTTTTGTTCCATGGGTTTGGTGATGGGACACAATTCAAGGTATCACCATAGACAAGTTTGCTTCATCTCATAGGCCCTCAAAGGGATGGGCCACAGCCCAAAAGCCTCAATGATCAAACAATCCTAACAATATAATTGCAGCCTCTCTTCAACGTAAATGAGTAATCTTGTTCTTTTTTTCTAATGCAGAACTGAGGACGGCTGATCAGATGATTAGAAACGTCCAATTACCAAGTACATAAACACTGGTCCACAGAAACTTGCAACAATTAAAAAAGTGATTCAAATATCCATCATCAAACTTATAGGGCCCACGTGGTCAGGAGATGAAAATATCTTTCTAGCTGGACAGCACCACACCACTTGACTCCTGGAATACCTGACATTGCATGACAACTGCAGCATATCTTTTCGCTGATTGGTGCAGTCCATCAGATAGACCATCTGGATCGCCACCACATGCATTTTGAGTACCAGAACAGAGACCTTATAGGTTACATCTTTCCGAGAGATGCTTGACATACATCATGAGGTTTTAAACACATGTATAAATGGAACGAGTGGTCATTTGATAGGAGATCACGCCGGGCACAATCAAGATTGTCCCCTGATTCCAATTCAAGTGGGCCCCATATCTCCATTTGATTACTTGTAACAAGCATAACAGTTAAAACTGAAGATTTGGGTAGCTGCTTACATTGTTGCCTTCGATCTCATGAGCATCTACTGCACAAAAAGTAAGAAGTTGATCATTTTAACTGAGTGGTGCCTAAGATGGCACCCTATTGTGAAGAGGACAATATATGGTGTAAGGAAGCTAATCAACGGTTCATATCCAACACATATGTGTGGCCCATCTGATGAGTGGAATTGCAGGATTTGTACATCTGGTTGTTCTTCACCTTTCAAACATATCGACACATAAGGATTCAAAAAGACAACTATCCACATCTTGCTTTCAGAAGCCAATGGCACCCATGGCTGAAGTTGCATTAGTTCATGGATACTTGAATCCTCATGTTTTGGTCAAGGAGGGTTGTTTGGCAGCTTAAATTTTCGGCCTTTTGGATTTGGATTTCAAATGGCTATCTTGCTCTTTCTATAATTCAAGTTGCCTAACACAACTTACATAATGAAAATCTCCATAATTTAAAATCTTGGATTTAGATTCTTTGTGAGTAGAATCTTTATGATTGTTTTAAAAACTTTTTTCTAACAATAATAATTTTGGCAATAAAATAAAATTCAAGAAAATCTTCTTTAAAAACAATAAAGGGAAATAGCTTTTCATTTGGATTTTAGAAATGGCATTTTCCACGAAACACCTTTTCCTCTATTTCTTTTCCACAAATCCAAGCAGGGTCTAAAGGAAGCTGCTACTTAATTTCTTTAAGTACCACAGGGAAGGGAACATTGTTGACCTGACTTGCTGTCATTTACATGAAAGGATGAATGAAAATACCATGAAAATCTATATTCATGTCATTTAAATTAAAGGAAGGAAATTTTATAAAAACTACCTGCTTAATATAAAATTTACCTTCAATTACTTGTTTTTAAATGGTTTTTACGTATAAGGGAACTTGGCAAGCAAAGAGGGGTCGTTCACAAAGGACCTACCATGATGTTTATGTGAAATCCACTCCCAACTAACAAGTCCATCACCCCATCTTGGGCTCAGGTCTCAGAAATCAGTCGTATCCATTATTCAAGTTGACTACTCAATTGGAAACGGTGTAAAGGGGGCAACACTCAACCTCCAAAATATTTCCCTTCGTGTGGCCCACTTAAATTATAGATAGACTTAATTTTTGGGCTTCATTCTTAATTTTGGTGTGGCAGCTAATAATTAGAGTGGATTTCATATAACCATCATGCTGGACCCTATGAAAATAAAAATAAAGGGCAGAAATCTCTCTCCCAATTGTTTCCTTTGGTATGTCCCATCTGAATGACATGTCAGCTTGATTTTTAGGCCCTGGGCCTAACATAGAACTCCACATCTAGTGGCCGAGTGGATCTCACATATACATTATGGTGTGCCACTTCAAAATCAAAGGTGTGCCTAGTAATTTTTTAATATATCAGAATCTAAGAACAATTGGATGCACATCAATTTTATACGGACTCACAAAATATTGTGTTAATTAAATCCACTCCGATCATTAAATGTGTAATCTCACTTTAGTACTAAGACTAAAAACTCAGGCTTACCAAAGAAAACAGACGTTCAATTTTAATTTTTGTATGGCCCACCATGATATTATATAAAATCCACTCCAACTGTTAGATGCCGAATCAAATTTAGGTATGGTGTCAAACATCCGTCCCATCTATGATTTATGTGAGCCACACTAAGGGAAACAGTTAGGAGGGTGAGTGTTCAACTGTATACTGTTTTTAATCATGCCGTCCACCTTAATCAGATTCACATGGGATGATATTTGTGCCTTGGGTCTAACTTAGGGTATGTACCTGGTGGCAGGGATGAATTTGACATAAATATTAGCGTGCCCCACCTGAGCCTGCACCCCTTTGTTCGCCTATTTTCCTTTAACCAAATCTAACTTTTGATGATGATAATTACTTAATGGTGTAGTTTATTAAAAATATTTTAGCAAAAGGCATGGCTATGCAGGTTTTGTATCAAGTAGTTAGTAATTTATAAAATTCCTTTAACTAATCCAGACAGTCACCAACCCTACGATGCCTACCGCAGTTGCGAGATGAAAATATTTTGCAAGCTGTATAGCACCACATGTCTGCTAGAATTTCCAACATGGCATGATGACTGCTGCTCTTTTTTACTGACCCATGCGGTCCCCTAGATGGATGGACAGGATCAACACATGCATGTCAAGTACTGGAACAGGGACCTTGTAGGTTACAACATTTCGGATAGGTGCATGGCATAAATCCTAAAGTTTTAAACACACGTGTATAAATGCAACACACTGTCAGAATGCGTTTTTGGTTTTTTGGTTCTTAATAAAATAGAGTACGTTAATGCATCTGGGGGGAAATGTGAGTAACCACCCTGAAGTAAAAAAACAGGGCACTTTTGTCATTTTTTAATGGATACTTTTGGCACGTAATTCGCAGAAATAGCTCCAATATTGGCAATGTGATCTTTCAAAACCATTCAAATCCATTTCACTAAATTGAAATGGAAAGGAGTTCATGATGTCGACATGTAATATGACATGGAATACGACTACTTTTTATTATCCAGGTTGTGTTTGGACATATGATGAATTGGATTTTGAACATCCATTTAATTGCAGTGGAATTGGACATACAGTTCAATATATATGCTAAGAAACACAATCATGGTTTGATTATTTCCACTTTATTAGGCCAGTCTTTGTAATCAACTCTATGGTGCATAGCTAAGATTGATTGTGAAATTAGAAGGAAAAGATTGATTGTGAAATTAGAAGCATAGCTAAGATGCAATGACGAACCAATGGAATTCCAAGTCTTAGGAGTCTTCAAAAACCATATTAGCTCCTATATGAATCTTATATTGGAGGCCAAGAGGGGTACTTGTGAAGGATGTCAAAGAAGAAGTTTTGTGCTTTTCCAATTTTCTTTTACTTGTGTGTGATTTTGGTAGGGTTTTCAATTTTCAATGATGCATTTGTTTGTTGTCATCGTCATTGTTGTTATTCTATGGATTCGTTGTTGGATTTCTAAGATCTCATTTGGATGCATTATGGAATTAAATTGCATTATTTTTAGTTATAAATAAAGTGGAAATGATCAGATTGTAGTTGCCTTATTACTCGTGTCAAAGGGAATTACAATTTCAGTACTTTAAGCTGGACATTGTAGCAATGTAACTACAGTTTGAGGGCAACATGGTCTCTCTCTTTTATTTTATTTTATTTTTATTAGTTAAAAAGTATGGTGTTGTGAAGTGAAAATGGTGATAGGAAAGTGTAATTGTGTCAGGTTGGTGGATACACAGTGGAGTAGAAGGGAGACATAACACTAGTGACAGTGAAGAGGAGCAGGAAAAAATAAAAATAAAGCTAGGATGTTCTATTACTATCTAATATTTGCACAAGACCTTTTTCATTCTTAAACATTATTCTCTTTCTTGAATTATCAGTCCATCTGTTTTTACTAGGCTGCAGTTAATTGGTTTTCTATGTTAGGTTACTTCCTACTTTTGAATCTATTCCTAGATGAAGATCATATATTCTCTTAGTGCACTTGAATTCCAAATTTTATACATAGGCCAACTCCTATAAATTTCAGCTTTTGGGTTTTGGCTACAGGTTTCTAAATTGTCTTATGTGATGCTTTTATGTTAGTTTGTATGATTTTTTTTTTTTTTTAATGCAGCACGTTGTCGTGTTGTTCCGTAGAATGCATAATTTTCTTTATTTTCGCTTGCTTTCATGCCAATACCATATCAATGGAAAAAGAATAGTAAAATATGATGGGTTTGATGCAAAGGTGACACCTATTGTACTATTCATTTTTTATCCTCACCACTTCATAACATGTCTACCATGTTTTTCTGCTAGGCTCAAGATGGGGCTGATGTTTCAGGTGTCTTGACAGTAATGACTCTAGGGATGTAAGTTAAAACTGGTCTTGTGTAATTTCCAACATTCACTGGATGTATACAATGTGGCGATAATACACTTTATGGACAGGTTTTATGCAGCAGTCGCTAAAACAGCTTTCAAGGGTGACCCATGGCTAGAACTTCATATCTTTTCGTCTTGTACTTGAAATATGATTCTTTTTTTCTTTTCTTTTCTTTTTTTCAATATTAATTGTTGTAGGCCTTAAACACAGGTTGTTACTCTTATGCAGGTTTCAAAAGATGGCTCAAATTGAGCAGGCTAGAGATTATGAGATCTACTATTTTTTCCTTCCACTTCTCATTCACTTGTTATTGGGAAGAATAGAGGGAGGAAGAAAATTCATATAAGGTAATGGCGTTAGATTTTAAATTCAAATTTCTCCCCCGAGCTGAATCTAGTACTTGGTTCATGGTTTTTCAGCATTTGTTGGTTTGGTTATTCAATTGGGTTTCTCCATATTTATCGGTTTCTCGCCAATCTATGATTTGGGTGCATCTGTTTCTTTCTTATCCGAATTGGGTTTTTTTCCGAGTTAAATTGGGTTTTATTTGTTTGATCTTTGGATGAATTGAAATGTGACTCTTAGATCTACTTCTACATTTTTTTTTTCACTTCACATTTCATTGTTGCTAGAAAGAATTGAGGGAGGGGAGCAAATCCATGTAGAAGGTGATGTTGGTAGATCTGAAGTTCAAATTTCCCTCTTCATGCATCATAGCAAGAAAGCAATGTCTTGTAATACTGTCTCTATATTCAATTTCCAAAACTTGGTTTCTAAAACCAATCTTTGGATTCCTGATTACATTACTAAGATAGGATTTATGGTTATTTTTAATTGTACTGCAACGTTCTTTAGGTTTCAATTTTTTATTATTTCTTTAAATACAGGTTCCAATAAGTTTTAAAAAAAAATTTACTGGCTTTTGTGCACTGCTTTTACCGGCTCTTCCTAAGTAAGGAAGGGTTCCAAACTGTTCCTAAATAAGAAAAATACCATTCCCAAAAATGAAGGATTTAGAAATGTGCTAAAATTTTTGACGGGTTTTCAATCGTCCCTAATTTTTGCGATGCTTTATTTTAGGAATGATTGAAAACTATTCTGAAATTGAAACTTTACGACGGTTTTCAACCGTCCCTAATTTTTTGCAACACCCTATATAACGATGGTTGAAAAATGTTCCTATATGGTTCAGGAATGGTTGAAATATGAATTTTGGTGTAGTAAAAGGTCAAAATTCTGCCCGAAATTCCAAATTGCTTGATGGCTGATTTTTATCAATTTAAACAGGTCGAAATACTCTTTGACATGTCAAAATATTGTTCCAGATTACTTGCTGGATGATTTCTGACAATTTAGATAAGTCGACAGATCTTGTCAACATGTTGAAATCCAGTTCGACGGGGCGATAGATTGGCTCACAAGTTGAAAATCACAAAATTTCTAGTTTTAAATCTTTGGATACTTTTTGGTTGTTTCGACCCGTTGACTAGATAGGTTGACGATAGGTTGATGGGTAGAAGAAATTTGCACATTTTTCTAAAATTGTTTCCTTATTTGATTAGGACTTTTTTATTACAATTTTAGGATATGTTTAGAGTTATTTAAACATGTTAAACTCTTACACACACACACACATATACATACATACATACATACATACATATATATATATCAATTAAATTTTCTTAAAAATTCTATTTCTTATCATGGATTTAGGATTCTCTTGTGGATTCAAGGTATTTATCAATCGAGGAAGACAATGATCGATCTCATCACATCCTCCCCTACGTCGATTACATAATCACTTTAGTTGTTTTTTTTTGCTTTTCTACTTTTCATTAGTTTTTGAAGAGAGGCATCACTAGAGACGAAAGAGAGGAGAAGCTGATAAATGTGTTGTTTACCAAACATACATATATGCTTAATAAGTAGAAACTAAGATAAGCCACATTTTGGATGGACTGGATCACCTTGCAAGTGTGGTCCACAAGTTGGATCACCTTGCAGACATCACATGACAACTACGTCACATTTTTTTGCTGATCAGCGTGGTCCACAAGTTGGATGGACTGGATCACCTTGCAAGTTACAACATTTCCAATCGATGCATGGCATAAATCATAATGTTAAACACACATGTAAATGGATCAAATGGTCTGTTTGGGTAGGGGAACATCTGGGGCACAATCCGGATCATGCCCTGATAGCAATTCAAGTGAGACCCATATCTCCAGAACAAGAAAGCACCATTTTAACATTTTAATCACAATTATTCAAAGTTTCAGAAAAAAAAAAAATGATCTATGGTTGTGATCAAGCCAGGAAAATGCTACTCCACATACAAATGCGATGAGGAGGGATGGGGCCCACCAAAATTGGGACTGAGGCTTAATCCTTAATCCCGATTTCGGAGGATCCCTAAATTCTTGAAACCCGTTGCTTTGGCAATGGCCCACCAAACATGGTATGCCTGCCCCAACTGTTTGGCATTGGCAAATTCTGAGTAAATGGAGAGATAACCAACCAAACAGTAAATACAATGCAGATGGATTCCTTGAACATACAAGTATTGCACAAAAAACTAACCCTTTTGATTACTTGTAAGACGCATAAATACTAGAGACTTGGGTAGCCGCTTCATATGCATTCTGAAAAATATTAGACCTCTCCTTTTTCCTCTACTCAAACAAACATTCATGCATGCAACGAAAAAGGATAGTGCTAAAAATGGCCCCTTGGCATAGATTTTAAGAGGTCTATTGGTCCATTTTCTGTTTGGAGCCCACCCTCTTGCTTGATTAGGCCGCGTGGCTCATGAGTGGACTAACTGATCTGTCAATTTCATGAACCCTGTGGTTGATGAGAAATTGTATAAATATCAGGGCCATTGGATGATCCTATGTGTCCAAGTAATGGTCTTCAAACGAATGGATAATGATAAAAATTGGCCTGAAGTCGACATTCAACAGAAAATATCGGGTAGCTAGGATTCTCCCATCTGCGTGTTTTTTATTTTTTATTTTTTGGGTGTGCTTGTGGGTGGTTTTGATTATCTTATAATGCAACCAAATGGGCTCCATCCATGAATGGACTAAGCAACAGGCGGAAGGCCATCAGTTGCAGCAAAGATAATCTCTACTTTAACTTGCATCGCATTTCTCTCCATGCTGATCCAAAAGCAGAGAGAAATGCTTCTGCCATCTTTTCTTGGTATTGTAGAAATGCCCAACAAATGAAAATGGTGATAATGCGGAATGGAAAACAATGAAACTGTGGCCTATATTCTATTTTCCATCAAGTGGGAGAAAAATGAGTCACCAGAGAGAAAAAAAAAAAGTGCATGGAAAGCATCAAGAAGCTGCCAATGCTATTGCTTTCATAACCTTGAAATCAAGATATTGGGATTGGACTTCTCAATCAATTAATAACCATTTTGATAGCAAAATCAATATATGTTCGAAGTCCCTATGATGCTTTTGCAGGAGTACATCTTGGATCGGTCGATTATGCCATGGTTGGAGTCCTAATCATGGCGACCTGGTCTAATTGGGAGAAGCAGTAGGTATTATTGTGGGTCAATCAATCAATGTGGCAGACCACCTTCCTTGACAACGCAGGATACTTTTAGACTGCTCGTATTCGAACAGAAAAGGAAGCTCTCCCTCAATGGTATTCATTTTAATACTATTACAGACATAGACTTAGGTAGCTGCTTAATAGGCATTTTAAAAGAAAGACAACCTCTGCTTCTTCCTCTACTCAAACAAACATTCACTGTTAATGATCATGTATTAGATATGAATATCTCTACGCATCTACCAAACACGGCCTTAGTTGTTTATTAACTAGCATTTGCTGCTACTGGGATTAGCATCAGCTCTTCAAGATACAGATTGATGGCCCCTGCCACCTCTTCAACTGCACTTGTATGGATGTATTGTTTACATTATTTCCAATGAAAAGATGTGAGAGCATTGGAGTGACACACATCACATTTTGCAAGCCATGTGCTTTCTCCAATAAAAGGATTCCACTTCATATTTCACTCATTGTGAAGTTCTCAATTTATAGTCTGATGTCCCGAAAAATAATAGAAATGCAGTTGACAGGATGTAGAAAATCAAAATTTGACTACTCATGATGGGTTCATATCCAATTGGAATAATAGAATTTCCAAATAAGATTAGCTTGTACAAGAAGTAAATTGTAAAATTCATCAGGCCCTTTCTCGGAACTGCCAAGAAACCTAAAAGTTCATCATCAGCCGTACAAGTTCATTGTTATGCTTTCAATATCTAGTGGAGCCATTGTATCTAAGTGCATGTTCAAAATATGGCAGGGTACACAAATCAAGATCTATAACTGAGAAATTTTAAAAAGAGATTATATCAATGGATTAGAAGAAAATCACACTAGGCTAATTAGCAGTACTAACAGAATAAAACTAAAGGAATGACATAGTGGAAATGGAAGATAAGGTTCTTACTAGGTATACCTTATAAGAATAAATAAATAAATAAATTGTAGGTGTAGGGACTTTGTATTGATTAATGGATATTGTATTCAAGCCTGATAAATAGCAATACTTTTGGGGAAGTTCTCCATTATTCTCTAAGTTGATCTATTGGGGAAAAAAAAAAACATGATAGCATGAAACCATAAATCTATTGCATGGTAGTATGCAACCACAAACATATGCACATCCAATCAGAAGTTTGTTTCGCTGCAAGTCATTTACTCACCAAATACCAAGGTTTTCCATAACACATCCAATCAGAAGTTTGACAGTTCTGATAATCGGATCAGTGATCATGTGGGCCTCCGTGAATGCGACACATGCAGGGATGTAAGTCGAGAGAGAGAGAGAGAGAGAGAGAGAGAGAGAGAGGACATGGCTGCCACTCCCCTTCTCCAAACCTCTAAAAACTAACAGGCAACAGTGAAGTTGATGGAAGTGGATCAAAAACCAGGATCAATCTAATTTACTATCAGGAGTTTCAACTCCCGGTCAAGCGTTCGAGTACCCATAGGTGGTGAAATTCCCCTAGCGTGAGTGTGTGGGGTGTGTGTGCGTGTGTAAAAAAAAAAAAAAAAAATCTAATTTACTATCCAGGATCAAAAACCAAAAATATAAAATAAGAAGGAAATCATGATATTTATAAACCAACGCTCTAATCCATCAAGTGGTAGTTGAAAACCTAGAAATGAAGAAATCAAACCCTAATAAAGACCAAATCAACAAAATAATAATAATAAACCTAGAAATTTAGAGATCAAAGATCCAAACAGATCTTACCACAAATTACACAGAAACATCACATCCAAGCAAGCAACTCAAGAGAAATGAAATCAAAGCTTCAGAGCCAAAATCAAAACACTAAAGCAACAAAAGAAAACCTACATATTACACTTGACGAGATCAAGAGGCTTGATGGCCATGTGAGTAAGGCCGTAGCTCAGGATGCCACCAAAGGCGCAGGCGGCGTAGAAAGCCGGTCAATACATCTCGATCTTGCTGAGCTCGCTACACGCTAGAACGATGAAGCCCTTGGAAACTCCATTTGAGGGAGATGGAGATGGAGACGGCATGAAGCTAGGGTTTTTGTGGAGGAATTTCTGCAAATCTATGGCTTGGGATGAAGGAGATGAGTAGAGATAGGAAGGGAGGAGGGATTGGCGAGAGCTTACAGAGAAAGCCATTGAGAGAGAGAGAGAGAGAGAGAGAGAGAGAGAGAGAGAGATGAGGGTTTGGGGCTTTGGGCTGCAGACAGAGGGAGAAGAGATGAGGGTTTGGACGATAAAGGACGCGGATTAGATACTTAACAAGTTAAGTAGCAAGACTCGCTACTGAAGTGACGTCACCAAGTTCTGTGGACCCCATTATGATGTATGTGTTGTATCCACAACATCCATCCATTTGGAGATATCATTTCAAGCCACGAACCAAAGAATGAGGCAGATCCAAAGCTTCAGTGGACCCCACCACAGAAAACAGCGGGAAGATTGATGCCCACCGTTGAAACCTTCCTAAGACACACCATGATGTTTTGTTGTCCACCCACTAGAATGCTAGGTGGGGCTCACTGTAATTTTTGTGAGAAATCCACACCATCCATCCGTTTTGAGAGATCATTTTAAGACACGGGACCAAAAATGAAGTGGATCTAAAACTCGAGTGGGGCATATGACAGGTGAGAAATCCACACCATCCCTTTTTCTAAATTTAGAATGGTTTATAATCGTTCGGCTTAAAACAGTTCCTAAACCAAAAATGTAACCATTCCAAATTTACAAATTTGGTGTAGTGGCACCGACCACCAGCCACCAGGCTCGTGGCGGGGAGTAGCCAATCCGTTTCTATCTCCAGCTAGGAACGGACAGGATCTTTGAGTAGCCAATCTGTTTCCATCTCCACCGTCCATTATATGAGCCACCTCATTTAGGCCCAGATCGACAAATTTGGATGTGATGCATAGGTAGACCACATCAAAGAGAACTATGCAATTGAGGCTAAAAAGTAGACTTTTGGCCCCGGTTCCTATGCAACTGAAGCCAAAAAGTAGACTTTTCGCCTCGGTTCCTATGCAACTGAGGCTAAAAAGTAGACTTTAGGCCTCGGTTCCTATGCAACTGACGCTAAAAAGTAGACTTTTGGCCTCAGTTCCTATGCAATTGAGGCTAAAAAGTAAACTTTTTGCCTCAGTTCCCATGCAACTGAGGCTAAAAAGTAAACTTTTGGCCTCAGTTCCTATGCACCTGAGGCTAAAAAGTACACTTTTGGCCTCGGTTCCTGTGCAACTGAGGCTAAAAAGTAGACTTTTCACCTCGGTTCCTATACAACTGAGGCTAAAAAGTAGACTTTTCGCCTCGGTTCCTATGCAACTGAGGCTAAAAAGTAGACTTTTAGCCTCATTTCCTTAGCAACTAAGGTGAAAAATGAACTTTTAGCCTTAGTTCCTTAGCAACCGAGGCTAAAAAACACATTTAGCCTCCATTTTTTCAACTGAGGCTAAAAAATTGTAGTTAAAGGCCTATTTTCTTGTAGCGCATGCATATCATTGGACCATGTAATTCCTCATAGCAACAATGTATTGTTGAACGCATTCAATACAATTGGGATGAATTTTGATTTCATAAACCAAAATTTTGGATTTAGTGAGAAGTATATGTTGTAAGCAATAGAAAACACAGAGATCATTGAAGGCAAGGGATTGAGACAAACTTCTCTAGGCGAAGGCATATCAAGTTCTGCATTCCCCGCCATTTCAAATATCTCAATCACTCAATACATTGTACATGTGACACACATAGGGGATCCAGGCAGTCTAAACCATTGGCACCATTGGAAGCAACATAGCCTAATAACCAATCACACTGATGATCTCAACCAACTGGAAGGGAATAAACACATTCAAAAGAGAGCAGTTTTGTGGCTTGCGTCGAAGGAGAAGATTATAACAACTGATTAGTCAAGAGGGGGATTTCTTTGACAATTCATTGCAGATTCCCGGAATAATCATGGCTAGGCTTGTTTGACGTAGACATGTACCCAAACACATTCCACTCTTTTGCAAAATCCAGAAATGGTTGTGCCATCCTGTGGGAAATGAGAGTTTCTATAATGAGGGAGTTTGTTCCAATAGATCAAGAAATTTTGAAGGAGCTAAATGTAAGAGTCTCCGTTCCCATTAATGCTCCAACAAGGGAAGTTAAAGGGCTCTCCTTGACTCCTTCATGACTGTTCTGAAGTATTATCAAGAAGTTGGCTAGTTGCAAACCAAATGTAGGCTAGCAAGATCTACCGTCACCCCAACAAGCCATTCAATTTGTTGAGAAACTCCCATGAGTAGTTTCAAATTAGGCTACATGATGGCGTCCAAGTACAAGAGTAACTTTTGAGCCAGCATCAATTTACGAAAGATATGGATAGAGGGTGATTCTCTCCTCACCATTCCTTGACTAGAGGAGTGTCCCCCTCCCTAGCATCTTAACCTTAAGGAAGCCGATTTCTTCTCATGAAGATAGACATTGGGTAGATTTCTCATATTCACCTTGAAGCAACTATCTTAGCATTTGTTTGGCACATTTGGGAGCTAGATACGACAATCTCATGTATTAGGATCATAGTTCTAAAGTTGTTGTGGCTTGACTAGCAACACAGTCAACTCATCTAGACGAGGTTTCATGGCCATAAGCCTTGCTCCATTGAAACCGTTGACTCAAAGTGACTCAAACGAAGTCACTTGGTTCAATGCAAATCTGGGTTAACCATTTTTTGGGGTTTTTTTTTTTTTTTCTTAAAAAGATGTAGAAGATTGAACTCGGAATTGAATCTTCATGTTGACTCAACGCCAATAAACAAATTCAAGTCAAGTCTTCAGTTATAGAAATTAAAACTATGATGGCAATCATATACCAAACACTTGATGTGTGTGTTTGTGTTTCCCTTCTCTACTAAGGCTCCCCTTTTGTAGGTTTTCTTCTTTATATTTCTCACTTGTACATAAAAGAATAATAATGATATTGTAACTAATTGGTATCCTTATTGTGCAAATAGGAGATCTGATCTAGAAAGAATATATAAACCTTTTCAATATAAATATTTTTGTATCTCTTGTATTTCTTATCTTTGGTTTTGCTAACGTAGTATTAGGGTGAGTTGAATCCTGTTTGACTTTGTCCATTTTGCCGTTTATTAAATATGAATTGTCAGTCATTTTTAGCTTTAATGGCCCATTTGCAGGTCATTGGTTGGATGGTTAGTACCAGTGTTCAAGTTGTCGGCGATATTATCGAAATATCGCCGATAGTATCGGTATCGCTAGTCTTGAGATACCGAAACCCCCTTATTTCGTTTCTCTTTGGATTATCGGCGAAATATCGCAGATATCGGCGAAAAATCGGAGATATCGGCGAAAATCTTGGATTATTGCCGATAATATCGAGATTTTTGCACTGTAGCTACCAACCACGATCCTTATCACGGGACAACTGTGGCCAACAACCCATAAATCCGTAAGAAAACCCCTCTTTCAAAAAATCGAAAAAAAATATCGAAAATAAGAAAACCCTTCTTTCGGAAAAAATATCGGAATCGAGAAGATCGCCTACTTGTTGATCGGATCGGAAGTTGGAGCTCGGAAGAATGCATCGATCAACAACGCCCGGTGCCATTCCGTTCGGATTTTCAGGTATAAAAATCCCCTTTCTGCATCAACCCTCTTTCAAAAATCTCATTTCTTCGGCGGAGATACCTCTTCCACGAAATTTTGGGGTTTTTTTTTTCTTTTTGTAAAGAAAAACCCGTAATAGATATCGGGATTTTTTTTTTCTTTTCTTTTCTTACCAGCCTGATGAGGCATGCGCACCTACGCACATGCGCACCTTTGTACACGTGTCATGGGAGTGTAATCCGGACGGTCCATGTGATGTGGAATCACATGAAACCTCGTAGGGGCAAATTTCAATACCGATCTAAAACTCTAGTAGGCTATAGAAAAGAGAAATGCAAATCAATAGATGAAACATTTTTCTTCTTTCATGGCCCACCAAAGTTTTGGATCAAAGTAAAAGTTGGGCCTTACAGGTTTCATGGGGTTTTGCATCACGTGGACCATTCAGATTTTAGACTCCCATCATGTAGGATGGCCCACCAAAAAGTTCGCACCAGTTACGTACGAACGCAGTGAGCGTATATCAACGCATTACGCGGAAAACAATCCGCGCGTGTATAAAGGCAGCCCGGCCACCGCATGTAAGGCCCACCATGATTTATTTATTTTATCCACTCCGTCCATACACGTTAACAGATAATTTTAGGCCTTTATATAAAAAAAAAAAATTTTGAGGCATATCCAATGTTTAAATGGACCACACCATAAGAAACAGTTGAATTGAATGTCTACCGTTGAAAAATATTTGGAGGGCCACGTAAGTTTTGGATCAAGCTAATATTCGTGTTTTCCCTTCTTTCGTGTCATTTTTAACTTTTGAACGGGTTGGATTTCAAATAACGTTATGGCCGGCCTTAGGATAGTTTCAATTGTAGGAATCACTCTTGAACTGTTTTCTGTGGTGGGATTTGACGCAGAACGTGAATTTAAACATGATATGCAAGATTTCAGGCTTAGATCCTACCAATTTAGAAACAATCACACAAATTCCACATCCCACATGAAAATCCAAACATTCAATTAAAAAGGGGAATCTATGCGGATCCAAGCCGACACAGGCTAGGACTGGACCAATAAAAATTATAAACCAAACGATGTCAAAGGGAAATAAAATCAACTACTCATGCATAAAAATCAGTCCCTAATCCAAGGGATTCCTTAATTTCAATTCAGGGAACCCTAAGGTGATAAAAAGGGGCAAATCAATTAGGGATCATGTAATCTAGTGTTAGGATTCATGAAAACCGGCTATGAGAGGATAAAAACCTGAGCCAAAAGATGATCCCGCGTGTGGACAGCAACAGTGGCCCAGACGGACGTGCGTGTGATCCCGGCCGCACGTGTGTGGGGCCCACTATTCAGAAAAAGGCCACCTTGGCCCTGGTCGGCCAGGGATGGACTCTAAAACCTCCAAATCTCAGCTCGATCCGATGTACGGTTTGTGCGTGGTGCTCCACCGAAGTTTCAGCTCGCCTGCGGGCCAAAATCTGGAAACCTGCTTCAACGAAGAAATCTGATGCAACAAAAGGACAAATTCGAATTATAGATGGTAGGGGAAGATGGAAAAAAAAAGATGATTGAAGATGGGGGTGAATTGGGATCGATGTGGCTTCGCACCACGGTAGTTAACCCTTCGAAAAGGGAGGGCTTCGCACCCACTTTTGAATTCTTCCACAACTCACGAAGAGAGCAGAAAAATAAAGCAGGAATTTTTTTATTAACTTCAATGAATCAAAAGAACTACAAGGGGTGCCTATTTATAGGGAGAACCCTATACCCAAAAACTCGCACCATGTGCGACACCTATTACTTGGCGATGAAGTAAACTAAAATAAAAACCAAATAAGGAAATCTAAAGCATTCACGATGTTCTAAATAATAACAATAAGCAAAACCTAAAATATAAAACCAATCCGACGAGTGGGCCACGATCATGAGATCCTATGGTGGGCTTTTCTTGACTATCGGGCCACTTTTCTGAACCAAAACTTGTCTTCTAGCTAGGAGGCCCTCCCTGGACATCGTCATCGAGCCAGATCGATGATGGGGTCCTCCTTCTATGTAGGATAGTTGCAACTGTAGGAATCACTCTTCAACTGTTTTCTGTGGTGGGGTCCAGTACAGATTTTTATCTACCTCATCCTTTCGCTCATGCCCTAAAATG
Source organism: Magnolia sinica (assembly GCF_029962835.1). Classification (NCBI taxonomy): domain Eukaryota; kingdom Viridiplantae; phylum Streptophyta; class Magnoliopsida; order Magnoliales; family Magnoliaceae; genus Magnolia; species Magnolia sinica. The sequence goes on along the minus strand of NC_080587.1, from coordinate 19,240,847 downwards.
ATATCTCAAAATGGATGGACGGTGTGGATACAACACATACATCGTAGTGGGGCCTACAGAACATGGTGACGTCACTTTAGTAGCCGACCGCTACTCAACCTGTCAGTATCTAAGCCGCGTCCGCGCGGATCGGAAACGGATTGGCTATTCCCCTGCCACCAGCCATTACTCTGTGGGTCCCACCATGATGTATATGTTTCATCCATGCCGTTCATCTATTTTTATAGATAATTTTACGATATGAGACCAAAAATGAGGTATATCCCAATCTTAAGTGGACCACATTACAGGAAACAGTGTTGAATGAACATGGACCATTTAAAACTTTTTGGGGCCCATAAAACTTTTTAGGGCCATCCAATGAATATCTCGCCTCTTTTTGTTACCGTAAACATGTCTTTGATAGTATATCAGATCCATGAAAATGGTGGGACACACCATGATGATCAAGATGAACCGATTTTTGGGTGGGCCACAACTTCAAAATCAATGGGCAGCCGATGGAATACTTAGTGTACATGTGTGCCAGCCAAAAGAGTGGATTGATCTGATTTTCATTCCAGTTGATCATCATGGTGTGGTCCACCTTTGGCACGTAACCGATTTTGTACAATTGTGACACTTTTGCTAGAAAGAAATCATTGTATCAGAAAATAACATCCAGGCAGGCCCTAGTTCAGTTGAATGGGGATAATTTCTTTAAATTTCTACTCAACTCCTATTTTTGGGCAAAAAATAGAAAGCTCCAAAAATGATATTTTGCTGATTGGGTCAATGCATGCTTTTTGGCCCCCATTAAATGGAAACTTTCAATTTAATGTATTCTTTTTGTAAATTTTTCATTCCTAAATATGTACATATATGTATTTAGGCATGTCCTGAAGTTTCACTGAAAAATTCCACCATTTTCTCCATGTTTCCCCCTTTTTCCCTGCATTTCCGGTTATCGGCGATATTATCGGCGATAACGATATTACATCTTTATCTCCAGCCAGCGAAACTTGTAGCGACATCGACAACTCGAACACTAGTTAGTACCATACAATCAGTTTGATTTTCCATCAATCATCCATGGCAGGGATCCCTCTTGACTGGATATGATTGCCAGAACATGCCCATGTATGGTGGAAACTGGGGTCAACCACATTTTGCAAAGGTCTAGGGAGCCACTGATTGGTCCTCGAGAAGTAAACTCTATAGCTATCATGTAGAATGCCTATAAGCAAAATAATACACTACGAATTTCAAACCCACATGAACACAACAATTACTTAATCAAAAACCAAAGACTTTGTTCTACAACAAGCCCTAAGAACAATAAGTGGGATCATCCATTTTGCTAGTGAGTTAAGAAAAAAAAAATTAGAGAACGAAAATTGTATTAAGATAGGAAAAAACAGAGACAAAAAAGACAAAAAAGAAACAAAAGAGCAAAGAGAGTCTGCTGAGAGAGCAAACTCTACTACGCTCCTAAAAAGCGAAAGTCATAGTCCTTTAACAAGGATACATTGACAGCCCAATCTATTAGAAAACCTTTAGCCTTGGAAGCTACCGTATCCACGGAATTGGAAGTATTCCTAAAGCATCTCCCGTTTCTCTCTACCCACACAGTCCACCAAATTGCAAGAATTGCCATTCTCCAAAGCCGCTTCCTTTTTTTGGTCTAGGCTGACCCAAGGTGATAGGAGATTATCCGCTGTGTCCGCCAAACACCAACTGATTCCGAAGGACAAGAAAAAGACAGACCAGATTTTCGAAATGAAAGGACAATGAACTAGCAGATAGTCGATTGTTTCATCGTTTTTCATGCAACATAAGCAGATGTTGACTATCTGCATCCCCCTTTTTCTCAGGTTGTCCACTGTAAGAATCTTCTTCTTGCCAATCAGCTAGCAGAAACATACAATCTTGAGATGAGCCGAGTATTTCCAAAAATGTAAGTCTCTTGGCCTTCTTTAATAACGGATATACTTTGAAGCTAGGAATAGAGCGATTTAACAAAAAATTTACCGGATTTTTCTGGTCTCCAAATTAGATTATCAGTTGTCGATTGGCTAGGCATTGCTCTGTATGTGCATTGGAGGAGGTCCACATATTCGCTGATCTCCCAATCTTGAAGATTTCTTCTACATTTCATGGTCCATTAGATCTTGCCAGCTGTGACTATGTAGCAATCAGCAACTGAGGCAGATTTGTTGTGTGCAAGCAGATATATGTTCGGGAAGCGGAACTTTAATGGCTCGTCTCCCTCCCACTGGTCTTCCCATAATCTAATATAGTCACCCTTTCCGAGCTCGAAACTGATACCTTTGATAACTTCCTTTTTCATACGAAGAATGCCTCTCCAAAGATGTAACGCCCTATATTGTGAAGAATCTCTAGTCCACCACCCACTCTCAGATGATCCATACTTACTTTTGATGATGATATTCAAAAGACTTCCTCCTTCTATTCCTAGTCTCCAAATCCACTTTCCTAAGAGGGCTGATTCATCGTCTTAAGATCCTTTACCCCTGCACCACCTTCTTTGAAATGCTTACACACCTCTTTCCAATCTAGAAGATGGAATTTCTTCTTATCCTCCTTGTTGAACCAAAGGAAATCATGCCTAAGATTATAGATTGTAGTTAATACTGAAGGAGGGCATCTAAACAGAGACATGAAGTACAAAGGAAGATTGGAGAGAGCAGCCCTGATAAGAGTAAGCCGACCTCCTAAAGATAAGTAGCGGCATTTCCACCTAGCAAGGTATTTTTCGAACTTGTTAATGATCTTATCCCATAACATCTTTGGGGGCGCTCCAATGCATAGGGGAAGACGAACAAAAGTAGACGGGAATGAAGCCAAGCAATGAAGGAGATTCACATAGTTGTTTATCTCGTCTTCTTCCAGATTCACTCCAAACATCTTAGATTTAGCCAAGTTCACTGTCAGCCCTGATACTACCTCGAAGCATCGGATCGTTGTGCGCATATTATCGATTTTGTCGTGGGACTCTTTAGAGAAAATCAATGTATCGTCAGTGAACTGAATGTAGGAAATCAGACTGGATAGACCTGCTATTTTAATACCACGAAGAATGCCTTCTTCTTGTCCTTTAAGGAGCATTCTAGATAGAGCATCACCCACAATTTCGAAAAGAAACGGAGATAGGAGATCACCTTGCTGCAAACCTCTTGAACTTTTGAAGAAGCCTTTTGGGGATCCGTTAAGGAGGATGGAGAAGTGAGTCAAACCAATACATTCACCCATCCATTTTCTCCACTTAGAGCCAAAACCCATCCGTTTTAACATGTATTGAAGAAAGCCCCAATCGACATGGTCGTAGGCCTTCTCAATGTCCAACTTGCAAAAAATACTTTTCGATCCCGATTTGTGACTGGAGTCGAGAACTTCGTTGGCTATGAGCGCCCTGTCCACTATCTCTCTACCCAGAATAAAAGCACTTCGATTGGCTAAAATAATCTTCCCGATGACGTTCTTCAATCTAGAGCTTAAGACTTTGGCTAATATTTTGTACGGGCCTCCGATAAGACTGATGGGTCTGAATTCTTTAAAAGAAGCTGCGCCTGCCACTTCAGGGATGAGAGCTATAAAGGAGGCACCAATACTTGAAAAGAGTTTGCCTCTTTCATGGAAAAATCAGAGTGAATTACATCCCAAAAACTATGGAAAAAGGAAATAGGAAAGCCATCAAGACCAGGGGACTTGTCTCCATCCATCATGTCAATTGCCTTCCTCACTTCTTGCTCCGTAAAGGGGGATTCAAGTAAACTGCATTCTTCTTCTGTGATGTTGTCCACTTGAAGGAAATCCAACCGAGGTCTGTCCCAATCTTCAACTGAAAGCAAGGATCTGAAATACTGGATTGTCTGCTGTGCAATTTGATCTTTGTCTTCAATGCGTTCCTCATTCACTAAAATACTGCTGATCTTATTGGATTTGGCACGCATACTAGCTATACTGTGGAAATAGCTTGTGTTTTTATCGCCCTCTCTTATCCATTTGTCTCTTGATTTTTGTTTCTAGGAAATTTCGTTTTCCAATACCCTTGCTGAAATCGATTGAATAAGTTGAACTCTTCTTCAAAATAGCTCGGAAGACATTGGAACATTTTATGAGGCTACGTCAATCTTTTGCAATTCGGAAAACATAGAGTCCAATTCGGAATTCCTTTTGTGATGCTGAGTATACTTCCACTACTTTAACTTTTCTTTGAGGAGTCTTAAGTTTGGAGAGGAGTCTATGGCCTGCATATCCTTCCACCTGAAAAGCCATCCACCAATTTGAAATCATCTAAATGAATCCTTCAATCTTGAGCCAGGAGGAGTCGAACTTAAATGGTTTAGGACCCCAATTGTTGTCGTCAACCGAGAGTAAGATCGAACAGTGATCAGAGGTTGTTCTCGCTGACTGAGAGATGAAAGGGAACGTTTCCAGCCATTTAGGAGAGACCAAAAATCTATCCAATCTGGAAAGGATCGGATTCGCTCGCCCGTTAGTCCACGTGAATTTGGCTCCTAGTAATGGAAGATCGACTAACTCCTGATTTTCTATCCAATCAGAGAAAGCCCTCATAGCTGAAGAGACCTTTCTGCTGCGCAAGTGTTCCTCCGTGTATCTAATGATGTTGAAGTCCCCGACTACACAACATGGGCCTGAGAGAGACTGTCTAGGAGAGGTCAGCTCTTCCCAAAATTCTACTCTGCTAGAATCGATGGAGGGGCCATACACAGAGGATATAAGACACCTCAAGTTATTCGGTGGAGGGGCCATACATAGAGGACATAAGACACCCAGTGAGTTAAGAAATTAAAGACAGCTTCATAGTAGATGGATAATAATTTATAGAATCCAAATCAATTGCCCACATGCATTTACAAGTGGCTTGTGCAAACGATGCCACAAGTGCCAGTAGGGCCAACAAAGGTAATATCCAAGCCATTAGGTGGGTCTAACTATGTAGATGTTCTCACCTCATAATAAATCTAGTCCATCTAGCAGGTGGGCCATGATATTAGAAACAGATGGAGGATAAGAAAACCATAGCCTGGCAAAAATCCATCATGGCTAAGCTAAAAAAGATCAGGCGGAACTTCCTTTGACAAGATTCAGTAGATAATCATAAATTCCATTTGCTAAAATTGGAAGAAGCGTGTAAACCAATGGTTCAAGAGCATGTAAGCTTGTGAGATTCGGAGGCAATGATAGGGCACTATTAGGAAAGTGGGTCTAGAGTATTGGAGTAGAGGGAAGGTAACTTGTGAAGAGAGACATTGGGTCATGGATATGAATATTGGTACCGTATCAACTGATACGGCCGTATCGTATCCATATCGACACGAGACGATATGGGAAATGAGGTCATATCGAACCGACAAAAAAAAAAAAAAAAAACCCAACTCGTATTAGCCTGTATCAGCCCTTGTTGGCTGTTACAAGGAGTATCGACACCAATATGCCCATAAAAGCCTAATTTTGCTCTTTATTTTTTTCAAAATTTTACTCATGTATCCTCCTCCTATTCTTCTTCTTCTTCTTCATTTAAACCATGGAATAAGTTAAAAACACATTTAATGCTAGATCTAGACCTATTTTGGTATCAAAACAAATAATTTGAATGGGATTTGACAAATCAAAATGAAGTGGACCATTATGGAAAAAAAACAGAAAGAATGGTAAACCTTCGCTTTCTTTTTTTATATTTTCATATTCTTTTTTTATTGTATTTCAATGTAATGGGCCCTCGTTCACCAAATCATGCTTGTTTTGTGTTCAAATACATGCACGGTTGGTCATTGGAAGTTCTCAATAGGGTAAAACAAATCGTAATAGAATGGGCGCATGCAGTTAACATTTTGCCTGCTGATCAGTTGCCTGTTAGTTGGTTGAGTTGTTGATGCATGGAGATGTGATGGCATAACCCTAGATGCATGTATAATCAGCATGAAGAGATTCAAATAAATTAATTAATCAACTAACTGTTTTCAATTAAGAGGATTAAGAAAATCTCAACATAGAGATGAAATCATTCCATCGGGATCATGCCCCTTAGCATAAAATCACGTAAACAATAAAAAAGGGAGAACCTAGAGATATGATGATATCCCAGATGTATCATAAGTCAGTCCCCAGTCAAGTTTGGATCTGATTCTCCTAACTAGCCATCCCTCTTTTCTGTTCAAACCAAAAGGGAATATCCAGAGATGAACGAAAGGGATGAAGAAGAGATAGGTTCGAGATATAGAAGGTACAGATTCTAGGGAACCAAAGAAAAGAAAATGACAAATTCTTACCATTTCCTGCATCTCAAAAATCTAGAAAGAAGGAAACCTAAAACCGATGTAGAATCCTGAGCTCCCAAGGGCCAATCTTGAAACTCTAATATCTTTGATAAAAGATGGGAAAAAAAAACATACGAATTTTTATTCATTTTATGATAAAATACGGTTTCTCACAATGTATATATAAGCCAGGGAAAAAATAAAAGTGCACTAAAGCCCCTGAAAACGAGGAAAAGAACAAAAAACACTTAAAACTAAAACACCCGTGCAACAGGGTGTGAAATCCACCCCATGGGCCTGCAGTCATGCCGCTCCTGCACTCGTAACGTGTCAAAAAATGGGTCTGATGGACCCGACGTCCATCCACATCAACTCCTCCGCTCCGGTACTCTGTCAACGACACCTCCTCTGATACACTTTAAAAGGTGCACCACTGATGTCCGCATCAGTTGTAAAGGTTTCTTTTTGTCATTTTGCTTTTCTTTGTCTTGTTTCTTTTGTATTCTTTGGCCTTTGGCCTTTCTTTTAATAAATTTCATTATCATCGCTTCCAAAAAAAAAAAAAAAAAATGAAAAGAAAAAGAAATTTGCGGCCGAGTGTTTTTAGCTATACATTTGTTTCGTTAAGATGTTAAGGTTTAAGTATGGATGTTGAGATGGATGAGTGGTAAGATAAGGATAGAACTAAAAATGAAACATTCAAGGGGATTAAGGAGTAGCACTAATAGGCAGTAAGATGAGAGAAAGTAGACTAAGGGACCAAGAGCTCCGATGGTTAGGAGGGAGTTGGTATAAGTTGAGGGCTCTAAAAGGGCAAGGGAAGGCCTAAAAAGATGTGGGTGGAGCCATGGAGGTAATAAGAAAATACTTGATGACCTATGATCTAATTGAAGTTATGGCCCTTGTTAGAGTAGAATCGCAGAAAAGGATTCATGTAGGCAACCCCAAGTAGTTGGGATATTAGATAATGATGATGATACAATGACGACAGTTGTTTCCTTAATGGTGGTCCACCTGATAAGTGGACCAACCCAATTATTGGGCGAGACAATCCACATAATGTTACACTTTTGATGGATTGGATCTCATATCAATTTCTAATGCTAGCACATGTGTGGCGTGTACAGCTGCCTCCTGCATGCATGTGGACTTAGCAAAGCTCTATATGCAAACTTCAAAAGAGCATAAAAGGAAAAAAAATACAGAAGTTCACACAAAAAGCTGAAAACATTTTTTTAAATGACAATAGGGTGCCCCAGCCCCTTTTTTTAAGGCGAGACTAATCCCTGCGGATGCATGCAATCACCCACAAACCAGTGCATCAGGTAACGCATAGAGAGGGAAATTGAACTAAAAAACTAAATAAAACTGATGGATGGCGATCAAGGACGAAAGGCCTTACACTCAGTCGTAATTTGCATCCATAAGAAAATCCAGGATTCCAGTTGTAGTTTGCTTTCTATCAGATGAAGCATGGCATCTTCAACGCCATTCTAACTTTACTCCTTGCTTCTCAAATGTCCATAGCAAGTGCAGACATTGCAAACGAGTATCAGCCCCATCTAACAAACAACAAATACCATGCATGTATTTGATGTTGATCAAGGCCCACATGCCAAATTGACTACTTTTTTCATTTTAACCATGCATTAATGTCCACCAGCCAGCCACTTAGGACATCAGTTCGGTATAGTTTTTGGTTTATAATTTTGACAGTTTGATTTACAGTTATACATGTATAAGAACCATCACATTCATACTAAGAACCATCACATTCATACTAGAGTATCATCGTTTTTCCCATAAAACAAACCCAATTGATAAATAGCGTCCATGCTTTGAAGCATAGTTCTAACACTAGCTAACTTGAGTCGAAACTCAGCTGAGTCAACCTGAATTTGCAAGATATCAAGCCGGGTCAACAAGAATTCAGTTCTAGAAGTGGTTTGTTTCCAACTCAAAGAGACTCATCAAGTCAATCGACTGACTCATATGACTCAATGCGACTGGCGGTGACTCACACTGAGTCACTTGCCTTGTTAAAGGTTTTATTAAAAAATATACATGGAAGGGCTGTGTGAATCGGCCACTTGACCTCTAGCACAAAAAGCAGCACCCTCAACCCGCATCCTATTCAGTGTCTAGTTGTTTGTTTCTCTATTTCATATTACTTATATACTAAATGTAAGTATTTTACATATTTACTACTAATGTTAATATTTTTTATTTTATAATTATTAGATACCGAGTCAAGTAAAGTTTTTGGGCTTTTGAACTATGCTTTGAACAAGACATCCATTATGCCATCCAAAGACATATCTCATTGAAATGAAACAGATACAAAGAAAAGGGCGAGGATTACTGACTCTTATGTCACCATTCTCAGCATCTATGAATCGGTACACTGAACCTGGCTGTTGATACTCGAGATATCCTTCAGCAGCCTCGATGTATTCCATAACTGGCTGGTCCCACTGATCTTCCCTCTTGGAGGCCTCCAATTCTAAAGCTGCCCCCCAATTAAAAAAGAAAAAGAAAATTGATTAATAAAAAAAAAAATGGAGCTGATATCTACAGCCTATATGTTTTATAAATTGACCCACTCTTCTACAACCTACTACTCTATTACCAAAAGTAGGAAAACAGAGTGTCTATCAAAAACATGAGATGTATTTAACATTAAAAAAATCTAGAATTCTGCATTGAAAATCTCAAATATATTTTCTACACTCATTCTTGTACTTCTTAGTATTAGAATGGTAGACCCTTGGTACTACCCTACCACCAACAGTAGGGAAGTGGATTGGGCGGTGACTGCAACACCACCCAGCTAGGTTGTTCTGGGAGGTGTTGGGTGCTGTGGGGCCAACCGTGGTGTATGTGTTTTATATCCACGCCATCCATCCTTGTTGCCAGCTCATTTTAGGCTATAAGCCCAAAAATGAAGCAGATCCGAATCTCAAATGGACCACACCACAGGAAACAGTGGGGATATAATGTTTATTTACCATTAAGGGCCTGTTTGGATGCCTGTAAGTTCTTTTAAGTTGTAAGGTGAAAGTTACTTACAGGTAACCTGTTTGGATGTAAGTTGTAAGTCACTTACAGGTAAGTTAGTTTTTCTGTTTGGATAGCCTGTAAGTTACTTACAGGTAGAAAGCTGTATATTCACATCGAGCAGAGCTGAGATTGGGGAATCATTCTAAAATGTTATAATCATATAAAAAAAACATAGGATCAAATATGTTATTTTGTTAAGCCCATCAAGATGAATATTTGAGATAATTATTAAGCTAAACCAATCATCAAGTGGGCTATAAAAGTGGGCCCACAAATTCAAAATATCTATAATATGGAGTAATAACTCAATTTAAGCATTGAGAATAAACTTAAAAATATTAATAGAAAATCTAATAATTAAATTACATTACCAATGTCTTCTTTAACTATAGAAATTACATTTAAAATTTTTTACTAGGGAATCATCCTCTCCAACCATTCATTCTTTTGAATAGGACTTACATGATCTAGGAACGTAGAAGCAAAATGCGGTCTTTCCGCAAGGAATGTGTAGGCCCTATACATCATGTCAGAATCAATGGTTGTCATATTCTCCAACTCATCCCATAGTCTTCCTGTTGTTTTAGTTTTGAATGAAACATATTCATCCATTGTTTCCTGTACGCATTCAAACTTTTCAATAACAGTTGATGCAATAGAGCCATTCTTCTTCTTCTTTAATGGCCTTGGAGCAGAGTTTCTCACATCCCTTTGACCGCTTCCTTCGCCATATTGATATTGACCTTGTGTTCCGTCGGAATATACATCATCGGGTGGTGCAAATGGTGTATATGATTCAGAGGGGTATGAGGACAATGGGATGGCATCCATGTAATGAGATGAATGGAGGACTTCTTCCTCAAGATCGGATGTAGTTCGTGCTGCGTTTCCTGTAGCAGAATTGTCCCCACATATAATATCAAACTGAGCTAGCAGTGGAAATGGCTTGTTTCTGATATGAATAGCTTCAGGTTTTGCCTATAAAATAAATGGAATTTAGTTAGTTTTCACTGTATATGAATGACTTCAAGTTTTGAATGAACTTCACCTTGATGAATTCATCCCAAACGTCTGGTTCAGCGGTAACACATTTTCTTTCTTCATCCCAACCGAAGCCACTTTTGCTAAGTGCAAGCTTTGCCAAGTTATATTTCTTTTTAAGCGTTCGTAACCGATTCCTGCACTTTTCTCCATCCACTTGCACAGAAAATGTCTCCATCACAATTTTTGCTACTTTATTCATACTAGCTTCTCGAAAAGCGTTGTCAGATTTTTTTTCCCAGCGATACTTCCTCAACTAGGCGTTTGCCATACATTCATCCATGTATGATGTCCAATTAATTTGTGTCTTTCGGCCACTGCTGCTTGCCTTTGCATTTCGTGACATACCTTAAAACATTGTACATTTAAACATTAAAAACATGTAAAGCCACATAAGATATAGAAATATAATATAAATTGCAAATAGATGTAGAAATATTATAAATTGCAATAATCTTTCTATTAGCATCCACATTCTAAATATATATATGACTAATTGATGTTTTGTTCTGACTTATATGATTCCCACATAGCCTACACAAGTCCAAGTCGAAATTCCCTCCATCTTTGTTTTTCCCTCCTAGCAGCCGCAGATTCATTTCGGAAGTCGCATTCATTCTCCTCTTCACTACTCTCATTACCTTCATCTTCATGCATCTCACTTTCATCTTCACCATCACCGATATCATCGTTATTTTCAAAATCAAGCTCTTGATCACGTTTTTCATTGATAATATGATTGTGTAGGATACAACATAAAGCGACTATATTGACTTGTGTATTTAAAGGATAGCCTGAAGCAATCTTCAATATGGGAAATCATGCCTTCAATACTCCAAAAGCGCGTTCTATAGCATTCCGCAATGAGGAATGACGAAGATTAAACAACTCTTCCTTTGTCCTAGGTTGACAACCTTGCCTAAATTCTTTTAGATGATACCGAACGCCACGGAATGGTGATAAACAGCCCGGCGCATTCGCAAAACCAGCATCTACTAAGTAATATTTGCCTTTAAAAAAAAAAACACACTTTAAAAGTCATGTAAATGTAATCTGCTTATTAATTAATATATATATATTTATATGTCTACTTAGATCAATACCTGCTGGGACAATCAATTTGTGTTGTCGGTTAAGAGCATCTGCCAGTATTCGTGAATCTGAAGCCGATCCCTCCCACCCTGCTAGTACATATTGAAATGTTAAATCAAAAGAGCAGCTTGCTAACACATTTTGGGAAATAAATCCCTTTCGATTACGCCACTTGGCTTGCTCTTTTATAATAATCATCGCTGGAATATGTGAGCAGTCTATGGCTCCAACACATTCCTTAAAGTACGGGAAAAACCTCGTGCTATTCATTATTTCGGGTGGTAGACCATTTCTAGGTGGTTTTATAATATTGCGTTGTAAAAGTACAACTACATTAAGCATTCTGTTAAAGTGACGACTAATTGTTTCCCCAGAATGGTTAAAATGATGTTGCATGACACGGTTCTTAATATTATGGCTAATTATATGAAGAAAAATTACTAAACTCTTCTTCTGGTGATACGCCAAATGTGCCTCGCAGGTTACTCTTTTCTTGTATCATATCACGAAGGCTAAAGAAAGCATCTTTGTGCATACGAATGTAGTTAAAGCATGTTGGCCTCGGTCCATTAATAATCGCATTCGCAGCCTGTGTGCCTGTCCAATTTCGTTGATGTTCTTGTGATTCTTCTAACATATTGTTTTTATCAAGCCAAACAGTCATTAATGCACAAGCCGTAGTCATTGAAGACATAATATGAAAATCCATCTCAGAATCCGAATCCATTTCGCAAATAGATCTAAAAATCAAAGAATAAATATATAGTAAGATAAGTTAAAGATTGAAACAAATGATTGGCAAGGTCACAAAGAACCATACAAAGAGACCACAGTTGGGTTCAGGTTGGTTCCATGTGGTGGACCCTGTTAGGTTTTTTTAGTCCCGAAGTTTTTCTTGTAATTTCAAAAAATAGGCAATTATCTTTTCCATCTAGCTCAATTCAAACATGTTTGAGCAGTTTTTTCAGCTCTATTGCTCTTTTTTTACTGTTGAGAACTCTTTATTTTCGGTAGTGTACTTTTTCTATCTGCAATAATCTGTTGAAGAGTTGTGTGTTTTTTTTTTTTTTTCATTTTTGGCTATGACGGGAATTTCAGTTGATTGTTCCACCCATCCTCAGTAATTCTAGTCATTCAGTTTATCCTTTTCCAATGTTGAAAGTAGTTTTTATTGTTAACCAGTGTACTTTTTTCTATCCAAAATCAGTTTATGAATCTTGGTTTTGTTTTGTTTTGTTTTTTGTTTTCTATTGATATGAATATCCATTGATTCCATAACTAATCGGCCGCCCCCAGTAATTTATTCAAGTCCTCCAGTTTTTTTTCTCTCAGTTTTTTCTAACAGACTCGGCATTTCAGATTGGTTCGACTTCAGTCACAGACTCACAGATGATATGATCTGATAAAGTAATTTAGTTTCTAACTTTCTATTTTTCATGATTTCCTTGTCAGGTGAATGTAGTGTTATTGTTCTATAGTATATGTTTTTCTATAAAAAAATTTGCTATACACAAGCTGTTTTTATATTATGAATTCTGAAGTTGGACTTGAAGGGAATGCAATTAAATTATCTTCAAGTTGGACTTGAAAGGAATGCAACTGCATTTTGAGGCTACTTCTTCGATGTGAATGCTAGGCAACAATAACACCATTAGTATTTGTTATTTCCTCTTGACTAAAGAGAATGGTCATGGTTCAATTCACTTGTGCATCCAAAAGCAACCTTTTTTTTTTTTTTCTTTTTGTGAAATGTTGCTCTTGATGCTCAAGCTCACTTACCCTTTCCTGATATTTATCTTTTCACTCTTTTTTTTCCAACTCTATACTGCAAGAAAATCTGGATTCACATGTTAAAAGATGCCCACTGCTGAAACAAGCACAAGCCTTGCAAATGCAACCTTTCTACCAGATGGGCGTCAATGGTGGCAAAGATGAGGTTTGTTCTACATCATATGCTGGCACAGAGACAAGTAATTCCAAAGAAGTCAAAGATCCCATATCTTCAAAGTCCTCCCAAGTAAAGATTTCAAGCATCAAACCATGTTCAGAATCTTTGGACATCAGTTCAGACATGAAGAGGGGCGCAATATATAAAATGAGTATACCAGAATTTTAAAGGGTATGACCTTGCTGGATGGTCAGTTCAGACATGAAGAGGGGAGCATTTTAAAGGGTATGAACTTGCTGGATGGTCCACACTGGACGGTTACATGACAACTTCCAGACATGCTTCTTGATTTCATGAACACCACATATTAAGTGGAGAATGCAATAGGCAGCCTCACATTAAGAAACTAATGCTAATACGTAATGGAAACAAGAAACTATATGTTTGATTGTGCTGAATTCATACAATTTCTAATCATGGGAAAAGTTAAAAGTTTGCATTTCAAGCAAGGTTCCCAAATAGCATATATAAATATGATAAAGGTCAATTAGCACATGATTTATCCAATCGGCTATGAAATGGTTTCAAGACCCTGAAGATTTACAGAGCAAAAGAAAATCTTGTGGACAGGAGAACCCATACCAGGAGCCGAAGAAAAAAAGCTAATAAAGAAATCCAACATGATCAAAACTAATGTAGTAAATCTAGAAAAGAAGAAAACATGCCTGAACAGAAACTAATGAAGAAAACTAAGATGACAAGTGAACCAATGAAAAACTAAGAGAGAGAATGAGAAAGTAGCGAAAATAAACTAATGAAAAACCAAGAAAACAAGAGAAGGCAAGCAAAAAATAATGCAAAAAGAAAAGGAAGAAACTAAGAGATACAGTGAGTAGAAACAAGTGGCAAAACCAATAAAATAGAGAACTGCAACAGAAACCAATGCAAACATGAAAGAAAAATACCAAGCAAACAGAAACAAATTATGAAATTCCCAGTATGTAACAATCGGCTATGAAACCAAATTAGGACTGGTTTCATGAGATGTAAGCAAAAATATTCAAGATGCACCATTGATGTTTAGGACCACTTTCAATGAAATCCCAAATTAGGACTGGTTTATCCAATCCGTCCATCTATTTCTTCGTCTAAAATTAAGTATTAAAATGGATGGACAGTGTGGATCAAATACATATATCATGGTGGATCCACAAAGTTTACACATTACTCAGCACATGATTCCTTCCCGCATAATACCCAGCCGTGCACCATTTGGCAAGAGTTCTTTTGAGAACTTTTTGAGAACTCATAATACATGATTTGAGTCCAAAATTCGAATGGTCCACGTTATGCAGAACCCCATGAAACCCCCATTAGCCAACTTATACTTTGATCTAAAATATTGATAGGCCATGAAAAAAGAAAACACTTTCCTACCTTGATTTGCATCTCTCTTTTCTATGGCCCACCAGAGTTTTAAATCAGGGCACAAATTGGTCCCTAAACGTTTTCATGGGATGCTGCATCACAAGGTCCATTCATATTAGAGGCCCATAACAGGTGTGAAAAAATGCGCACGTGCGCAGGTGTGCCAGCGTGCCTTATATATTAACGTCAAACCACTCCCGTTTTCAAAGGAGAAAAAAAGGGTGGATGAAACCCTACCATTTCGAGAGGAGAAAAGACGGAAGGCACTACGCAGCAAGAGATTGCAAAGACGGATAGAGATTGCAGAGACGGAGAGAGATTGCAGAAAGGGAGGGGGGGAGAGATTGCAGAGAGGGAGAGAGAGAGAGAGCTTGGGATGGAGAGACGAAACCTGCAATCCCCTTTTTATAGAAGCTTATCAATGGTGGTTGTTGGTGTGGTAAATGGCAGTTGTTGGTGCGGTAATAATGAAGCTTTGCTGCGCTAATAGTGTTGTAGGATGTGGATTGGCTGAACTGCTGCAAGGCTTGCTGGAGTTCCTTCAATGGCTGCTACTTCCTCTTCATTGGCTGGAGCTTCATGGCTATAATGGTGGTTGGTGGGTCGGTGCATTTCTCCCTCTTCCCCTCTTTTTAAAAATATGACCGTTGAGCCTGTAAGTGACTTACAGGGAAGTGACTTCCCACCCCCCTCGCCCTGCAGTTTTTTGGTAGATTTGCCTATAAGTGACTTACAGGTTGTTACTTATAGGCGATTTTTCTCCCCCAAACACCACCTGTAAGTGACTTCCCACTTACCCAACTTATAGGCATCCAAACAGGCCCTAAATGTTGATAAGATCACATGGACCTGGATGAAGGAAAGACGCACATATCAACTTGATCCAAAACTTTTGTGGCCCCCAAGAAGTTTTTAATGGTGGACGTTCAATCAACCCTGTTTCCTGTAGTGTGGTCCCTTTGAGTTTTTCATCTGCTTCATTTTTAAGCCCATCCCCCCAAAATGAGCTGGCCAAACGGATGGATGGCGTGGATAAAACACATACATCACAGCGGGCCCACAGCGCCCAACACCACCTAGCTGGGTGGATTTGGGGTCACCACCCGCTCCGCTTCCCAAAAGTAGATAGGTAGGGCGTGTCTATCAGAAACATGGGGTGTAATTATGTTATCATTTGAAAATCAAGAAATTCGTGTGAAAATCTCAAAACGGAAGAGAAAGAGAGAATGAAATAGAACTACAAATTTCTTTTCTTTTTTTTCTTTTATAATTACCATTGCAAGTTCAAGCATTGAATCCGTCTGTGATGGAAAGATTGAAGTGGAAATCGAAGCAGTTGTATTCGATGAAAATTACGCTTTTGCCCTTGCCTTCTGCTCCTTCTATCTCCATCCTGAGACTGGTGTTTTGTAGAATCCACGGCTCTTTGCTGAAGGAGTGAATTCAAGGTTTTCAAGGGTTAAAAGTGGGCTGGCCCATTTCGGCCAAATTCGAGTTTGGGCGAGCGGAGCACTAGTTCTCTGGATTTGAACCCGATAGTTGAACGGGGCCGGATCTGGGTTTTGATATGGACATAGGCTTGGCCAGCAACGGTGGCAATGGGCCAAGCAGGGGCCAATTCGGCTTGGGTCGCACCCTAGCCTGACCCTAGTTCACTATGCCCTGCCCCGGCCATATCCCTAATCGGTACAAAAAGGCCTCGCGTGGACCCTGGCTCAACAAAGCTAGGGCAGCCCCTACACCAAAATAGGGCAAAAGGATTAACAAAATAATTTATGATTTTGGAATTTCTATTCTTAGAAGTATTTCACACACACGCGAATATATATATATATAAACTTGGGCTTGTTTTTGTTGTATTGGTAAGAAAGAGCTCTTTGATACCACATGAGTATTTTTTCCATGATTTTTAAAAATTCTACTGCAAGTGAAAATCCCAAATTCATTAATTATTTTTCTCCTGGCTTGAGCCCAATGCAACTTAGGTTCTTTTTCATGGTTAAGATCCTATATTGTATTTTGTTTTAAAATAGAATAAAAAAGGAATTTCAAATATTCCTATATTGTATTTAGTTTTAAAATAGAATAAAAAAGGAATTTCAAATATTTTGGTTTCCCCCCAAAAAATGGGAATCAAATATTTTGGTTTCCCTCCAAAATTGAAGATTTGTGTTGCTTTTGTATTATGGGTTTACTCCAACATCCAATTTACCTAATCTTTTCATATTAACAAGATGGGCTTTTTGCTTAGGGGCTTGAGTCACTTTCAAAAGACATGTAAATTTGGTCATGTAAGAAGCAATATCAATAACTCTAGTTTATGACATTGACTACATGCGCCGAGCATGAGTCTGCATACACACTACGCTGGGCAAGCCATGGCTGCAAGTGCTAGTATACTCGTGGGAATTTATCTTGTACGAGAGTATACTCACACTTGTTCCTTTTCAATTTTAAAATTAGAAAGACGCCTGGTTGGTTGGTTGGTTACACCTGTTGGGTTTAAACCCAATGGACCAAAAACCTTTAAAGTTTGTGCTTAACGCATCATTTCAAAGTCTATATAAGGATTCCCTCATTTCATTTTAAGATCATCAAATTCATTTCTTCTCTCCTTCAAAATCTCTTTTTGTTCTTGTTGTTTAAAAGTTTTGGTTACTAAGTTCATTGCTGAGTTAACTCAATACTTTTGGGTTAAACTGGAAGTGGATCGAGCCTGCATACAGTGAGTGCTCTACTAGATCAGGTCATAGTTGTTGTATCTTAAAGGTCAATTGCTTTGGAAACATATTTGCACTTGGGATGTTGTCCAAAGGGAGAGAATATATTGCAGTTATAGAAGCGTGCAAGGAGATGGTGTGGATGCAAGGTTTCATGGAAGAGTTGAGTAAGAAGCAAGCAGATTGCAAACTGTACAGTGACGGTCGGAGTGCAATACACTTGGCTAAGAATTCAGTCTTTCATTCAAGGACCAAGCATATTGACATCAGATATCACTTCATACGTTTGATACTGGAAGATGAATCGATTGCTGTGGAGAAGATTCATACAAGTGAGAATCCTACGGATATTCTGACTAAGGCAGTCACACGGGAGAAGTTAAAGCTCTGTTCAGCTTTAATTGGTCTTTAGGCTTGAAGACGGGGAGGTGGTGCACTCTGGATGTAGAAGACGAAGATTTATGGTGATGTGTCTCCAAGTGGAAGATTGTTGAGATGTGGAGTCACATTTGGATAGGGCCGCTCGACCTGTCGAGTGGCGACCGGTCGAGGACTGGCTCGACTCAAAGTCCAGCGAGCATCAGTTTTTTGGTTCCGAGGTGCTCGACCGGTCGAGGCCTATTCTCGATCGGTCGAGGGTCCGCTCAACCAGTCGAGCAGCCTACTTAACCAGTCGAGGTTACACAGATTCATTTCCGGATTTTACACAGATTGCGGATTTTTGAGTCGGTTTTCGCATAGGTGTGAAAGAGAAGTTGCCTAAACTATAAATAGGGGTCCCTAGGGCTTTTCTAGGGTTATAGGAGATATTCTAAAGTGTGGGCAAAGGGTTTTCTCTATACATCCAAGGGAAAAGGTTAGTATATTGCTTGTAATCTTGTTTTCTTCATAGTGGAAGTTTGCACCCGTGCTTTTTCACCCTTGTTTGGGGTTTTTCCACGTATATCTTGTCTTGTGGTTTGTTTGGTATGCTTTGATTCTACTTCTAGATCATATTTCTTTCTGTTTATCGTTTATGGGTGAGACCGGAGATTGGATCTCGGTTCACTGCGTTGTTAGCGTGCTGCGCAAAAAGATGGAAGTAGGCAGCAGCCTAACGATCATCACACCCCAAATTCTCAAAGCAGAGGTAGCTGTCATGATATAAAAAATATGACAAGTCCAATATTGAATGCTTCAGGTGTCATAATTTTGGTCATTACAGTTCCAAATGCTACGCCAAATTGCCGAAGAACAAAGAAAAGGAGGAAAGGTCTAATTTTGCTGAGAACAAGGAAGAAGAAACACTCTTGATGGCATCCCATGTCAAGGAAGAACCAGAACGAAACATATGGTATTTGGATACAGGCTGCAGCAATCATATGTGTGGTAGTAAGTCATTCTTTTCCCATTTAAATGAAGAATTTTGTACTACTATTAGTTTTGGTGATCATTCTATAGTTAATGTTATGGGAAAGGGTGATGTTCAAATCAGGACTAAAGAAGATAATATTGAGACTATCTCAAATGTCTTTTATATTCCTGACTTGAAAAGCAATTTGTTGAGTGTGGGACAGTTACAAGATAAGGGATATGTAGTTACAATAAAAGAAGGTGCTTGTGAAATCTATGATCCAAAAAGGGGTCTAATTGTTCATGTTAAGATGGCACCAAGCAAGTTGTTTCCGCTAAGACTCACAAGCATCCAGACTTGCCTTATGGCCAAAGTGAATGATCCAACATGGTTTTGGCATTTTCGTTATGGCCATTTGAATTTTAATGGATTGAAGACGCTTTCTCAGAAGAACATGGTGATCGGCCTTCCTCAGATCATTCCTCCCTCCAAAGTATGTGAAGAGTGTGTTGTTGGTAAACAACATCATACGCCATTCCCAAAAGGAAAAGCATGGAGAGCACAGAGACCAATGGAGTTGATCCATTCTGATATATGTGGTCCCATTAATCCGATATCCAATGGCAAAAAAGAAATATTTTGTTTCATTTATTGATGATTTTTGTCGGAAAACTTGCGTCCATTTTTTGTAGGAGAAATCTGAAGCTTTTAAAGCATTTAAAAGTTTCAAAGCTCACGTGGAAAATGAAGTTGGGAGAGCTATTAAAACTCTCCGTACTGATCACGGTGAAGAATACATGTCACAAGAATTTGTAAATTTTTGTGATACGCATGGTATCTGAAGGCAATTGACGACAGCCTACACACCGCAGCAAAATAGTGTATCGGAGAGGAAGAACCGAACTATCCTGAACATGGTGTGAAGCTTCTTGTCAAATGGGAGAATTCTGAAAAGTTTTTGGCCAGAAGCAGTGAATTGGAGCATCCATATTCTGAATCGGAGTCCCACATTAGCCGTTCAAAACATGACACCGGAGGAAGCTTGGAGTGAACGGAAGTCAGCCGTCGATCATTTCAAAATCTTTCGGTGCATTGCATATGCACACATTCCAGATGAGAAAAGAAAGAAGCTCAATGACAAAGGCGATAAATGTGTCTTTCTTGGGGTCAGCAACCAATCGAAAGCTTACAAGTTGTTCAATCCTATCACAAAGAAGATAGTCACCAATCGAGATGTTGTTTTTTATGAGGAGAACATGTGGAATTGGACTGAAAAAGGCACAGGACAGCAGCAAATACCTGTGAGCTTCGACAAAGAAGAGGTAGAAAAAGCAATTGATGAGCAGCAAGCGCAACCAACAAATTCGCTAAGTCCATGAACAAGAAAGAGACCAACCTAGATGAATGACTATGTAAGTGGTGATGAACTTTCTTATGATGATCCACTTGTTTACTTTGCTTTATTTGCAAACAATACTCCTCTAATATTCTAAGAAGCAATCAAAGAAACAAAGTGGCAAAAAGCTATGGAAGAGGAGATCACATCCATTGAAAAGAACAATACCTGGGAGTTGACAAATCTTCCCAAAGGGCAAAAATCCATTGGTGTCAAATGAGTTTGTAAAACAAAGCTAAAGAAAGATGGCGACATTGACACGTATAAAGCCCGGCTCGTTGTAAAGGGGTACAAGCAAGAATTTGGTGTTGATTACAAAGAGGTGTTCGCTCCAGTTGCAAGGTCAGATACTATTCAATTAGTGTTATCCATTGCTGCTCAAAAATCCTGGCCTATTTATCAATTGGATGTGAAGTCAGCATTTTTGCATGGCGATTTGGAAGAAGAGGTGTACGTTGATCAACCTCCTGGATATGTGAAACAAGGTCATGAGAATCAGGTATACAGGCTAAAGAAAGCTCTATACGGACTGAAACAAGCACCGAGAGCTTGGTACAGTCATATAGATGCTTACTTTGCCAAAGAAGGTTTTCTTAAATGTCCTTATGAGCACACACTCTATACTAAACTTGGAGATGAAGGTGAGATACTTGTTGTGTGCTTAAATGTTGATGACCTTATCTATACCTGCAACGATAGAGCCTTGTTTGATGATTTTAAGCAATCAATGATGAATGAATTCGACATGACAGATTTGGGGTTGATGCACTATTTCCTTGGTATCGAAGTAGTGCAATAATCTGCCGGTGTCTTTATTTCACAAAAAAAATATGTTCTGGAGATCTTGGACAGGTTCAAAATGAAGAATTGCAATTCAGTTTCCACCCTAGCTGAACATGGTTTGAAGCTCACAAAGAATGCGTCAGGGAAGCAGGTGGATGCTACTCTTTATTAGCAAATTGTTGGGAGTCTTATGTATTTGACTTCAACAAGGCCAGATATCATGCATGATGTCAGTTTAATCAGTCAATACATGGAGAACCCAACTGAAGTTCGTCTCTTAGCTGCAAAGAGAATTTTTCGCTACTTGAAAGGTACTGCAGAGTTTGGAATTTTGTATCAAAAATGTGGAAATTCAAGCTTAATTGGGTTTTCAGATAGTGATTACGCTGGAGATCT
This sequence comes from Magnolia sinica, assembly GCF_029962835.1. Lineage (NCBI taxonomy): Eukaryota > Viridiplantae > Streptophyta > Magnoliopsida > Magnoliales > Magnoliaceae > Magnolia > Magnolia sinica. The sequence goes on along the minus strand of NC_080587.1, from coordinate 19,219,426 downwards.
TGATGATAGAAAGAGTACATCCGGATTGGTGTTCATGATGAGTTATGGAGCTGTCTCATAGTCATCTAAGAAGCAACGGATAGTGACTTTGTTGACTACTGAAGCTGAGTTTGTTGCTACAGCATTAAGCTCCTGTCAAGCTATTTGGTTATGACAGTTACTTACCATTCTACACAGTCAGCAGCAAGGTCCCACTTTAATATATTGTGATAATGTTTCTGCCATAAAGCTTTCAAAAAATCCAGATCTAAATGGGAGGAGCAAGCATATTGATGTCAGGTACAATTTCTTGTGTGATTTATGTAAGGATGATGCTATCGATTTGGTATACTGTAAGAGTGAGAATCAAATTGCAGTCATAATGACTGAGCCCCTCAAGCCTGCTGTGTTTTTAAAGCTTTGAGATATGCTCGGTGTCTGTTCAAAGAAGGAAGCAATTTGTGATAGTGCTAATGAAGAAGAAATGACATGCTGAAGTTGTTTTAAACTGATGTCTTTAGGACATTCAGTTTAAGGGAGGGTGTTAAAGGTTTGTTTGGATAAATGTTGCATAAGTCTGGGTTGTCCTATTCTATAGGAAGTCTGTTGAAATGGTTTAGTGCATCCCATTTCTTTAGGAGTACTCCAATCGTGGAACTAGTTGGTTCCTATTTTCTCTGGTTAGTTTGTTTATGCTTTTCTATTTAAGATGTAATCAGATCTTTAAATTAAAAAAATTGAATTCCTCCTTTAAAATATTCGTTTTGCATTTGTCTTTTTCAACTTTCTACACTCTGCAATAAAAATTTATAACTTATTCATCTTTGACTTATTATCATTTCAATTAATTGAACTTCAGGAATGCAATGGAGATAAACATGGGCATCAAGCACTGTAGACAATTCAAGAGCTTGTAATAATCTAAGTCCATTGCTACCTCCAGTGCTTGCATGGTTGAAGTTATATGATGGATAATTGGTTCAAATATAGGGTAATTGACTTTCAGAGTATTCATTAAAATATTGTTGGAGTGAAATTAAGTCACTAATGCCCGGGTATAATAATAATTTAAAAAAAAAAAAAAAAAACAATGGAAAATAATGCGGGTTATATTATTTTATCCGACCATCATATAGGCCAATTATGGTTTTACAATTAGAAGTTGTATTGTAGAGCATGTTTAAATTGCTAGAATCTAAAAAGTAGATTTTAAACGGAAAATGTAATGTCTTAGGAAAAAAATGGATAAGGAAACTCCTGAAAAATAATTCTAAAAAGGTATTTTCTTCTAGTTTATGTGATTTTCAAAGAAATATGGAATCTCAATGGTCAAAAAGTGAAATGCCTTTCAAAAAGTGCGGAAATGCAGATTATCAAGGTTTTTGGAAGAAAATAAAAATGCCATTTTTAAAGGAAATTTGTGAAGAGGAAAATAGTTTTTTCACATCTTACTTTATTATTCCAACCAGTATGAAACATCACATCAGTAGAAAATTCTTTCTTATTCATGGTTATTTTTGGGATTCCACTAATGCAAACAGACAGGCAGATCGTCCTTATGGACATTGGCTTGTCCGAGGAATTAGATCAGCCAAAATTCCAAGCTCAACAACCATACATTGATGGATGTTATTATCCAATAATACACTTACCATGATTATACACACCCTATAGTGAAGTAAATTCCAAGGAAATATAAGTCCCAATTATGCAAACTGAAAATGAAATGCATTATAAAAATTCTGTCTATGCATTATATGGTTCCTGAATTGCTTCATATGGTTAACTGATTTTTTGGCAAGCAGAATACCATCATTTCATTGAGGAATGGGACTGGGACTCAATGCAAATGAGATGGAGAAGGGGCCTAGCAGCACACATCCCAATGTTGTATGCTTGTGGGAGACTAAGGCCATTGATATTGAACCAAAAATCAGGCCGGTCTACATATCAGGTGGGTGACAAGTGTAAGTTGAATGTGAACCCATGGTTATTTTCTTTGCCAACTTTCCATTTTTCTATTACTAGCGTGGCGCAACCAATGTGTGGACTACACTGAGTTTTGGAAGTTCATATTCGCAGTGGAACACCATGTTTACATAATTTGAGGGTCTAACAGGGTTCTCCCCTGCTGCCCCACTATGTGATGATTTAGATTGTTCATCCAAAAGTTTGTGCTAAAGATGGTCCACACAAAGAAAATCTTACTCATTTGAAAGCGACTTGAAACAATGGTCCATATGTTATTGGACCTTGAAGATGTCATATCATGGTGTTTATGTTCTATGTCATCCGTCCACTAAAATGGTATCTCGAGTCCTGGTTTGTATTTGAAATTTTGAGGAATCTCATCAATATCTCAAATTGGTGGGTGATTTGGGTTAGGTATTGCAGTAGGTGTTTCAGTAACGATGCATTAATTTTGATAGTGTACATTGTAATAGTGCTTTTTTTCCTATATGGTATTGATGTTCTCATAACTAGATTTACTTGGGTTGTACTTACTTCTCGTCCTTCTGATTCGTGTTATTATGTGTGGCTGAACTTTTGACTCTTGTGTATCCAATGCATTTGGATTATACCAATGAAATATAACCCAAGAGCTGAAAATTCAATTAAGGCAGTAATCGCAGAGGCTAATGTTATTCTTGAATATAATTGGTTTGTATTCCTTACTTGGAATCTGCTATTTTCTATTTTGGGATTTGAGTGGCTTTGAGGAATATCATGTTGATTAATTATTTTTGCTCCTAGGAAGGGAATATGAGACAAGAAACTACAGTTTTGAGTAAGTGAACCACATGTTATGGCTGAACAGCTTGCAACATAGGTTTCTTCTCCACAAAAAGGTAGGTTTCTTCTTAGGTCTTTCTTTGATGTCCAATGTTCGACATTCATTCTTTTTGCTCTAGTAGATGCTGGTAGTACTGTTTTCATGAAGAGAAGTTTCTGCAAGCATCACCCTAAGCTATTTCTCGTGTTTGCAGGCTCATGGGATTGACCACCTAGTGATTTCTACACGAGACAACCTCTTTGCTCCTTCATTTGTGGATATTCACAAAGCCATGGACTTCATTCATAGTAAGTGACTTGTTCTAGTCACAGGTATACATGTATGGGTCCTTTGGCTCCATTGAGATGTCAACTTTTCATGGTACCAGTTCTGGCCATTTTAGTGTAAGGATTAGTCATATATTTCAGCCCATGATCAAGGGCAAAAGGTTGCTGCTATAACTGTTTGCTTGTTTGATATCTACATGTGGGATGTTTGTTCTTAGATGGTCACACATGTAGCATGTGGAAACATGTCATACATGTGTATGGATAAATATAATTCTTATCTACACTAAAACTAAAATTGTCATTTAAATGAGTCCCTTAATTTATTTTTTTACTGAACATGGACTGTCTCTTTGACCCATGCCCTATGGGCCATTGATTCTAAAGTTTTAAATCTTTTCACAGCAAAGATTTCTCAGGCAACCGCCTTTGTCTATACATTTTCAGACCCACAATCTGGATAATTGAATATGATCAGAGATCCAATGGCTATGTATTGGAGCAAACCTTATTCAACAAACAAATGCTGGTTAATATGATTTGAGGATAGTCTAATCAATCAGATTTTTCAAACGATGATTTCATTAATGGGCGATTAGGATTTGAGGCACATGCCATGTGTAAGTTAAGAAAGGCCACCTAACGAGTATGATTTGGGAGCGGATTAGGTGAGACTCGGGACTCACCCAAGAGGGCGTGGCCCCTACCTTGGAAATTCTCTGTACCTGAGTATGATTTCATTAAGGAGAGGCTTGTTTCTTGCATGCCACCTTGGCATGTGCAGTTGCATGCCCCTCAACAAATATTGGGTCTCAGATCCTAAGCAATGGTGCTGTTTTCTGATGCACAATACTCTGCACATGTGGGGCAGTGGGTGGGGATCCAAGTTTTTCATTTAATGCACCTTATATGGAATAGGGATGGGCAGAACATTTTCTTCATTGAAGATCACAACCCTTTGATGATTGCCCTGATCAAAGTGTTACAAGTGCTAGAAGTCCAAGTCCTGTAGAGAATTTTGAAGGATAGTAGATTACATCTTCTAAGGAGAGGCCTATCAGATCACTGATCTGAATAACCAAACAACGGTTTCAAATATGTTAGTTTGTTGCTGAACAGGACCCAGTTTCTTCATTCCCTCGGGCAAGCCCAAGTAACGGAATCCCTTGAGTATTGAGAATATTCTCAAAAATCTAATATCTGCGTTTGCAAACTGGGAGAAAAAACAAATCTAAGAATCTATTATTTTTAGATTTGGATCTGTGTCCCATTGACTCATAATGGCTTTTTATTTTGGTTTCAAATGCATTGAGCTTTTTCTTCTTTCTTTCTTTCACTTTGTTGGTCATGTGGGTTATTGGTGTTGTGTTTAGTGTTCAATAGGGGCCTGCATCATGTTTTGTGATATTTGGAATTTTTTGATGGCAGGGTTTGGGACCCTACTCTGCCAGCATAAAGAAAGTGGAGAAGGAAATCAAAGAAATGGCCAAGAAGGTCTATGACTTTGTGGTATGTTTCTTGGTTTTATTTTTGGCACTTTTAAAAAAAATAATTTATTAATGGCATTAGAAAAATTAAGGAACATGGAAAATCATTGCATAGTTAGTTTGTGATTGAGGCATTTCATTGTGTCAGTTGATATCGCGAAGTTTCATTGCAAGAAGTTTTTCGGTGCATTTCTCCTTGTCTCCATCATTATGGGCTTTTCTTAGCATTTGCCCCTCTATCTGCATTATAAAACTTTTTGAATAGGAAGATTTTGTTTCATTTAAACAACAGGAATAAAACAGTCAGACACTGGATTAGCTGCACCCAGCTAGGGGAATCTTGTTTCTGATAAACAAATGATGCAAGAGGAGCAGCTTCTTCAGGTAATCTTTAAGAGTGCTGCCAGTTGTTGTGATTATGAATACATGGCATGTTGTTTGACCTTACATGTGTGTTTATTCATGTTTTGAGCAGGTTGGAAGATGCACAAAAATAATAAACCAGAATTCAGAGGATGCAAAGTATGTAATAAATGTTAAGAAAATTGCCAAGGTATATTTTCTATGCGATTTTTGTTATTTTTGGTATAACTTAAGAAACTTGGCACATTTTGATGGACCTAATTCTTTCTGTAACTGCTGTTTGCTGTTGGTTTGGGAGATAAAGTTTCACCAACAGATATTGAAGAAGGCATACGTGTTAGGTAAGTTCAATTTTCCACTTTATAGTTTTCTTTATTAATTTCTTTGACTTTCTTTCCTTTTTCTTTTTCTTTTTTATTTTTTTGGAAATGACTTTCCAATGTTTTGTTCATCTTTGATTTAATTAGGATGTTTCCTTCATGATAAGACATGCAATTGTAATTGACATGACTATTACTCTTTTACCCTAGCTTTGGGACCAGCCATGGTAGAGCCACACATTGACATCACTCACAGCACAAGACACCACTTTTTTTGAAAGATAGCAAGAAACTTTCATTGAAAGGCACTGAGGTGGTGCTAGAAAAACATACACAACCAAACAAGGCAAGAAGCACAAACCAACATTTGTAATCGCAAAAACATAAAACTGCACCAAAAATGAAAACTGAAAATGGAAAAGGAAAATCAAGGTGAATGCTTCTCATAAGGTCCACATTATTTAGAGTAGAATTAGATAGATCAAAAACTGATTACCAAAATCAACTCATCATTACAACAACAACAACAACAAAAAAATGAAATATTAGTTTTGAAGGCTAATCTAGAATGCATTCAGCTAATGCTTTCGAAGTAGAAATTACATTATGCGAGAAGTGAGTAATGAGTATTTTAATTCTCATATAAGAAAGCTTTTGTATAAGCGTTTTTCCCATTCTAGGAAAAGCACCTGGTGACCCAATGCTGTAAGTGTGATATAGCATTCAAATTCACAAGTTACTGTTGAGGGTCAAATATTGTATATTAGACCCCAGTTTTTACCTGAATTTACAAACATTATACTGTTTAACGCCCTGCTTTAATTATGTTTGTGATGCAAGGTGTATTTAGAAACTTGGACTACAAAAGGGTGCTAAAAGCATGAACTTAATGCTCTGAAGTCACCAAGGTAAGGGAAGCACCCCAGGGGACCAAGATAGAAGGATTTACACGCTATAGATCGAAGAAAATCGCGTGATCAACGATGAAGAGGCATGGGAATCATCCAGAATGCAAGATCATAGGGTTCCCACCGTCCATTTGGCTAGAGAATTCATATATGCGCTGAGGACACTAAAATAACCGTACACGTCAAATTTTACCCATTGGATCCCTCTGGAAGTGTCCCAAAGGACAGATCATCCCCCATATCCCTGATTTGGGACTGCCTGATATCTGGATATGCTTCAAAGTTGGTCTCAACCATTTAATTTGGATGAAAAAAACGTATGGACGGATTCGATCCCTCACATATATCACAGTGGACCCCATATAATGTTTGGCGTGCACACAATGCAAGCGCACACGCGCTACATCAAAACGGTCAGGGCGGTCAAACCGCGCTGACCCGTATTCCTTCTAAAACGGGAATTCCGTTTTCGCCAGAAAGCGGACGTGCGTCCGCTGAAGTGCGTAGTGGGCCCTCACCGTCCATCACATGGACAATCGGGACCGTACACTGTGTCCATAGGGGGGTTATAACCATCTTTTAGTGACAGAATCCGGGAAGACAATGGAGATCTGTTTCCGACCGTTCAAATGCAAGACGGACGGTGGAGTAAAAGTCCAAGTGGTCCACACTAAATCCGAGCCGAACCGCACCATTTCCGACATTTTTTGCGAGCAGAATCCAATGAGCGGAATGGATTTCCTTTTAGGCGTTTATTCTGAACCCCGCCATTCATCAGCGCAAGCAGAGGTTACGCAAACTCTATTTTGCGTACGGAACTGACAACCCAGGTGGGCCATCACGGTTGGATGTCGAGGAAATCCAGACCGTCCATCATATTCTAGGGATAAAACGGAGCACATCCCCACTCCTTCCACACCAAACTCGATCGAGCCACTCAACAGATTTCGTCCGCAAGAACCCTCTTGCAAAGGACGTCAGCCGACTCAGCGACTTCCTAAATCTGTTGCTGTGTAAGATTACACATGACCGCCTCTCCTTGAGTAAACACAGCCACCGACCTCCTTGCCGTATAAAAGGGAGAGAGAGAGAGAGGGGATCTTTTGATCTGATCTTGGGCTTGGGCAGCCGTGAAGGCACCGGACGTGGAAAGAGAGAGAAGTGGAGCGGCTTGGACGTGGAGTGGATCGCATCTGCCTTCTTCCTTCTTCTTCCTTTGGTTCCTCTTTCCTTTTCCTTTTTATGAGATTTTAGCATGTTTATGACAGGCTAAACCTCTTAGCTAGGGCTAAGAGGTGAAGCTTGTAGCATGATTGGGATGTTTGCTTGGTTTTGATTCATGTTTTATTGAACTCTTTCGGATTCTAGTTTAATTATGAAGGTATACTTTTAGTTTTTAATGGTTTGTTGTGACTTAAATTACAATGGATCTGTGATAGCTTTAAGTATGTTCTTTCCATTATTGAGATTGTGAAACTAGCAAGACCTGTTGTTCACCATCGTCCCATGGGCATGGTTGGGTGATGGAACCCTTCCTAACTTTCACAATTCTCTTATGATTGGTTGTGGGTTTGGTAAATTGCTGTTGGTTGCCATAGTCTCCTGGGCATGGTTAGGTGACGAGATCACTTCCAAATCTTTACCACTCTTATCTATTGATGATTAGATCCATGAGAAGTTCAGAGATCTGACAAATCTCTTCTTACCAATTGGATAGGATAGGACTCTGATTCCAGTTGTGTCCTTGAATCAATGCAAGGTAGCTTCCCAATTGCTATAAGTGGATCCTCTGAATCCCTAGTTTCCTTTCCCTGAATTCCTTAAGTTTTAGATAATTATTTCACCATTCTTCCTCAAATTACAATCGATTTAGATTTCATCTTAGTCTAGTTCTAATTCTACTTAGTTTCAGATCACGTACAGGTATCAGTCCCTTGGGATTTGACCTCGGTCTCACCGAGTTTATTACTACATCACAACCCTATACTTGGGGAGTGAACAGTTACCAAAGATATTTATGCATATGTGGTTTTTTTTTTTATAGATACATACATGCATACCAAGACATATATTCAATGTTATTATGTAAAACATCGATGATCAATAATATTTGTTGTGTCACCACATGATATTCAGTGATTGAACTAGTAGTGTTCCAAAGTAAAACTGATGACTTGAACTAATGTATTAACATTCATCCTTTTGGTCTATGTTTCCAGATACATTTGATGGCATAAAACATGATTCTTGCACCTTTTTCTGTTTGTACCAAATATCTTGATTTTGAATCTCCTTATTGTAGCACTACGATAATCAATGTCAAAATATTATTTTCCTTTCAATGTCTCTTATGGGAACTTCATTTTAAAATGTCATGGATGTTAGTGCTCTAAAGATGCTCATTAGCACATGTCTTCCTACAAGGTGCAACTTTTTTACCTACAGGAATTAAGCCACTAGAAGTCTAGTACTACACAGAATCTTGTCAGTCTTCAAAAAAGATCAAATAGTACACTTTGAAGTAATCAAGTATTCTCATGTTCAAAATGTTAGACAGGCCAAATGCCTTGTTAGCCAATTCTATAGATAGATGATGTATAAATAGAAGATTTTGTATTTATCATCTTGCCTTGTATAGCCGTTGTAAAACTCTATATATTCAACCCTTCAGGGTTGTCTCAAATACACAGAAAAGAAAAGGAAAATCATTTTCATCCAAGCCTTTATTATTTTTGCTTTGTTTACATGGTATCAAAGCCATACCGATCCTAATCCAGCATCTTCTTCATCACCAGCACCACCGTCTGTCAGATCTGGCACTTCCCTGTCAGATCCAGCTCCTCTCTTGTCAGATCCGACCCTACCCTGTCAGATACGGCCCTCATAAAGCTCGTCCGATCGTCCCAAGCTCTGTCCGATCGTCCCATGCGCACCAAGCTCATCCGATCGTCCCAGGCCTGTCCACACACCCCTGCTACACGTTCCCTGCGCTCGACCCTGTGTACGCACCTGCTACACGTCCCTGCGTATGCACCTATGCACGTCCTTGCAACGCATATCCCTGCTGCATCATCTCCTACTACGTCTGATCCCTACTCCCTCTTCTTCTCCTACTGCATCTGCATCATCTCTTGCTGCATCCGATCCCTGCTGCATCCAATCCCTGCTACATCCGATCCCTACTGCAGCATCTCCTGCTACACCTACTACTGCACGTCCCAATCTATTGGTCTGTTGTTTTTTTTGTTGTTTGTTGTTCTGATCTGTGGCTGCAAGCTACTTTCTTATTTCACATTGTTCTTCTCTCATCTCTTGAAAGTGTAAAAAGCAAACCACTGTTTCCAAATCAAGCACGGAAGCCAAGTATAGAGCAATGTCAGCAGCTTGTAGTGAGATTATCTAGTTACGTGGACTTCTTTCTCACTTGGGCGTTCATCTACACGATCCTACTCCACTCCATGTAGATAATCTGAGTGCCATTCAGATTGCCTCTAATCCGGTTTTCCATGAACGGACAAAGCATATTGAAGTTGACTGTCACTTCATCTGCGAGAAGTTTCAGTCTCGACTCATTTTGCTACCATATGTCGCTTCCCATGATCAGATTGCCGACATTCTCACGAAATCCCTCACTTCTGCACGACACTCATTTCTAGTTAGCAAACTATTACTTGTCGATGATCCGCATTAGTTTGAGGGGGGATGTTAGATAGGCCACATGCCTTGTATAGCCGATTCTATAGATAGACGATGTATAAATAGAAGATTTTGTATTTATCATCTTGCCTTGTATAGCCGTTGTAAAACTCTATATATTCAACCCTTCAGGGTTGTCTCAAATACACAGAAAAGAAAGGAAAATCATTTTCCTCCAAGCCTTCATTGTTTTTGCTTTGTTTACACAAAAAAGGATTTGATGTGTGAAGTTTAACATGAAGATTTATTTTTATTTATTTTTTCAGTAATGTTTAACATGAAGATTGTAAGAAGCATAGTTCACAACCAGGGCCTAAGACACCCGAGTCAACTTTACTCACTCATCTGGATAATCTAAATTGAAATATTCTTTTCATCTTCAATGTCTCTTATGTGAATTTCCTTTAAAGATTATGGGTGTTGAGATCATTTCTCTAGCTCAAAAGGTGTCCACTAGTACAAATCTTCCTTTGGGATGTTCTAGACACGATATTAACAAACGGGAATTAAGACGCTATTGCTGCATAGAATCTTGTCATTCTTAAGAAAATAGCAAATAATACACTTTTAAGTAACCGAGTAGTCTCATGCACAAATGATTGATGTTGAAAGTTTCACATGAAGATTACTGAAAAAGGCATAGTTCTCAAACCTGGCTGGTCAACCTAAATCTCACCCTAGTTTTCCATGTCCATACTACTTGGTCATTGACTGGCTGGGTCAGGTAACCAACCATTCCCAGTTCAGGGCAAGTTTCACCCTAATTTTCCATGTCCATGCCTGGTTTAGGATCAGAATCACTCCAGATTCTTGAATCCTGGGGAAGAAGAAGAATTGCAGTTTTGTTTAATGTTCAAAGTGAGTTCTACAGTTTGATAGCAAGATATGAGCTGCTGTTTGTTCACATACTGAGGCAGAAATCAGTGAGCTCCTAGTGAGTTAAGGGGTGCATTTGGTCATTACTCCCCAATGTAGAAAAGGAACAACTTTTTCCTGATTTTTTTTCTCACCATGGTTTTGTTGCTAGACAACATGAAAATTTCAGTGTGGTTGTCTTTACCAGGGTATATTTTCCTTGCAATGATCAAGCAGCCACTAATTTTTTTATGGATACCACTCCAGGTGTACTTTGCCAACCCTGATTAGTTGGGATAAGGCTTAGACAATGATGATGACTCCAGGTACACTTTATTGTTAGTATGTTTCCTTCTTGTTGTGATGTTGTCTTCTTTTTTCTTTTTCTTTTTTTTTGTTTAGGTAGTGGAACTCCCCATGCTCCATCCAGAGAAATTCGTGAAGCTTGGCAATGATCCTCGGAAGGGGCTGCTCTGCTATGGTCCTCCAGGAACAGGCAAAAGATTACTAGCTAGAGATGTAGCCAACAGAATTGATGCCTGCTTTAATTGTGTTATTGGAAATGAGCTTGTTCAAAAATTTGTTGGAGAGGGAGCCCAGATGGTTCATGAGCTTTCGTAGGTTGCTACTATGACATTTAATGAATTTATTTAACAGAGATTAGAAGGTTTTCTTACAGTTAGTTCTATTCAGATTCTCTGCTAGTTCATTTTGGCTGTCACCATTTACCAATCTTTTTTATATTCTGTAGATGGCAAGTTCAGAAAAAGGCTTGCATTGTCTTCTTTGATGATGTGGACGCGATAGGTGGTGCTCGCGTTGATGATGGTGTGGGTGGAGACAATGAGGTCCAGCATACAATGCTTGAAATTCTGAATGAGCTCGATGGCTTTGATGCTCAAGGAAACATCAAATTTTTGATGGCAACAAACATGTTAGAAGCATTAGTTGTCAAATAGCCTTCTACTTGTTATTCACATGTCTGCCCACATATTATTTCTGCCCACAAACTGGTTAGCATCATTGATGGCATCAAAGTTTGTCCAAATGTCTGCCCACATATTAATTCTGCTCTATCCTGCGGTCAATCGTGCCGGTACTTTGTCAAATTTCTGATGAGTATGTGTGCCTAACACTGATGCTGAAGTGTGCATCTGCTGTCTCTCTCTCTTTCCAATGGCAACTTTATTTCCAATAGGAGTGTGTCTGCATTTGCTGTTTCCTATGATGCCATCTGTTTCTACAATTTCTCAAGTACTGTAACCTTGTCATTAAGAGTCATGATAATCTGTTGTAAATTATGGTTCTTGGGTGGAGCTGAGTCTAGCCCAATTGTGGAAGAAAATTGGAAATTCCTGTTTTAAGTTTTCAATAGGATCTTGAAATGATTTATAGAGTCGGAATTCTGATGAATGCTAAAATAAAATCATAATTTTCTCTATAACCTGCAGGCTGATGATGCATCTCACCCATTTGCCTTTTGTTTTCTCAATGCATTTCAGGCTTGACACACTAGATCCAGCATTGTCGCATCCTGGACGACTAGATTGTCAGGTTGAGTTTGGTCTGCCTGATTTGGAGAGCAGGACACAAATATTCAAGATCCACACACGGACAATGAATTGCAAGAGAGATCTGGTTTGAGTTTCTTGCTCGCCTCTGCCCCAACTCAACTGGCAAATGATGCTGAGAGCCCCTCTTATACTCTTTTCTGCCACGCTACTGTATCATAAAATCTTTTGAATAAAGCAATGTTATGTTGTATGCCTCGGCCTATTTACATTGGACAATGCCTTGACCTCTTAGTAATCAATTTGTCAAATGCAATATCTTCTTAACCCTATCTAAGGGAGTCTTTAGACTTGTTTTCTTGTACATTCAGTGTATCTTTTACAACAAACTCATTGCCAAAACTTTTTGTGAATACATTGGGTGTGAGCTTGATCCTTGGGCAAGACTCCTATTCTAGTTTTACACAACTTAGAAAATGGTGCAGAAACATGTCCGGTTGTACTTTTCAATCCAGACGATCCAAATCGGTGACCCAACAATAGGCCGAGTGTAACCTAAAAATTTCACTGAGAAGATAATAATAACCATCTGATTTTCCCTTTTAATTTTAATCATCCACTTAATGGCCATTAGTTGGGTGGTTAGCATTGCTTGGTCAATGTGATTTTAGAGACATGCTCCATCCTCTATGACACCCACATTTTGAATGGTCTGGATAGCTGTATGTCAGAGTGCCACAATTAGAAACAGGCATAAATATTGAGGATTTCCTGCACCATTGAAAGCACAAGTTGGTCTTCAGAGTATTAGCAAGTACATACAACTCCCATGAACAATAGTTTGAGCTCAACTAAAAATCTTCCATTTTCAACACTAGAAATGGCATCAATTGGGTCTTCATTCCTATGCCTGCAATTTTAGATGTGAAGACTAGACAATTGTATACATCCATCAAATTTTAAAAAAAAATTAAAAATTAAAAAATCAATGATAAAACAGCCTCATAGAAGACACTTGCATTTACGGAGTGCTAAAAAGTAGAAACAGGAACTAATGATCTTTGTATTTGCATGTGGGTAGTGTTGCTACCCATGCGAGCACACACAAAAGTTCCCTGCTGTCCTTTCCTCCCCACCCCATTTAAGCCAAGACATCCATCATCTATGTGTTCTCTCCTATTTCGAGCCTTTCTTTCAGTCTTCTATTGCACAAAGGTTCAATGCATCTTCAGGTGTTCATGAAAGTTTCCTGCATTCTGGGCCTTCACTTCCAGCCAAAATTTCGTCTACTTTTTGTAACTTTGGTTATGGATTTGTTCAGGGGCAGACATCAGGAGTGTATGCACTTAGGTGGGGATGTTTGCTATTTGGGTGAGGAGGAAGACGGTGACAAAGAAAGATTTCCTTCATATGGTCAACAAGGTCATCAAATGTTGAGAAGGTCAATGATATCTTGCCATTCATTGACAAAATATTGTATTGGTTGTAAAAATATTGTATTAGTTGTTTAGTTGCCTATTATGCTTAGACTACCTAGAATAGATTAACATGATTGTAGGAAATTTCTTGTATAAAGATACGTTTCTTGATTCAATAGAAATTCATTCAAAGGCAAGTATTCTTTTCTTTCTTTTACATGGTATCAAAGCTAGGAACGATACCCTAGCTCTTTGCCCTCCTTTTTTGCCTTTCTTTTATCATCGTTTCCCATTATCATGGCAAACGAGCAACCTTCGAATGGAGGCAAGCCTGATGCTACCAATCCATATTTTCTTCACCATTCCGATCATCCAGGAATGGTGCTTGTTTCCAAGCCCCTCAATGGGGATAATTATTTGATATGGTGTAGAGCCATGACGATTTCTTTGAACGCCAAATCCTAGTTAGGTTTCATAGACGGGACCACCACAATGCCATCTGCCATAGCCAAACCAAACGACTATGCTGCGTGGAAAAAATGCAACGATATGATCCTCTTTCGGATTCTCAATTCACTCACACCGGATCTTGCAGACAGCGTCATTTTTTCGACCACCATCCAGGAGGTATGGGAAGACCTTCGGGATTATTTTTCTCAAAGCAATGCCTCTCGTATTTTTCAGATTGAGAGGGACATTGCTTGTCTTACTCAAGATCAGATGTAACGCCCTGAAAATCGAGGGTCGAGTAGAAGTCCAACTCCCGAGTTCCAACGCATCACTTATGCAACATATTTAATGATGATTAAATGTTGTCTATATTAGTGCATAAAACATGGATAGGATCATACCAAAACAACGTATCATACTCCAGAGACAGTTAAATTACGCAAGCGGAAGACTATAATAGATGGATATAAAGCATATAAGTCGTGGTACATCTCCAGAGTATAAACACCTCCCAGGTGAAATATTACAAATACTGTTTTAAGTTACAAAATGTCAAAAATGTGAGAGTCCTCTACAAGTGTAACCCTGAAGCCCCGTCGATCAGAACGGCCTATATGAATCCACCTGAATACTGCATATATGAGAAAGCATCCTCATCGTCTGCGAAGTCCGCCTCTGCCTCATCAGTCAGGCCTCCATTTGCATCTAAGACAGAGTCTGGTTGGTGTGTACAACACCGTCCCGTAACGTGAGAGTGAGTGATCAACTCAGTGGAACATTAAAGCGAAGGTTAACATGTTACAATTCAGTTAAGCAGTAATGATAAAGCAATACAATCATATATTTCTAAGTACTCTGGTTAATGCAAGAATGGTATGTATAAATGATGCATGCCCTCGCCTGCACTCCCTCTGCGATCTTCATCTAACGGTCGCGCATGTCAGTCACTTCCTCAGTGCTCTGCCCAATGCCAAACGGCACATGTAGTGCGGTGCATGAACGTCATTACCAAGTTCTTATTAGTTCTTTTCATACATCAGGATTGGGAAGCTAAGGTACCTCCCTTATATCAATTCCCAAACAATGATCCATTCTAGGGTCATCAATCCTAGTAAATCTCATACGATGTTACGGTTCTAGATTGCTGCAAAGGGCTCGTCACCTTATTAGTGCAGGCCTAGTATGTACTCCTGTTGCTACGTAAGGGCTCGTCGCCTCTACGCAGTCTTAGGGTACACTCGAGGTCACTATAAAGGGCTCGTCACCTTATCAGTGTAGGCCAACAGCTCGAATACAGTGTCCCATACCACCATATTCGGCTCACGAGACTGTGTTGCTCACTGGACACTACAGGGAAGCTCGTCACCCCAGCGTAAGCCGACAGCTCGACCACGGTGTCCCATACCACCATGCCCGGCTCATGAGTCTTAGCGGATTGAGGTACCAAGGTTTAAAAGGATTTTCACTGGTGAGTTTGGTACCTTAGATTCAAGCAGTAGCGTCCATACATGGTGAACATACATCGGGTCAATCGGGTTACTTGACAAGCTCGACTAGTACGAGCGCACGTTGAGTTGATAAAACATGAAGTGCGTAAGCACTCCGTGTGGCCTAACCACTGCCGACATCCTAAGTACGGCTCGGATTCATCGATCACGTCCTATGTGGCGAGACAACCTCAGCCACCTATTCAATACCTGTTACCGATTGCCTGGACTATTCCGTAGTCCCAAACACATTCAATTCTAACAGATAATCATGCAAGTTAATCAGAACAGTAATGGATCAACAATTCCAATCATACAAGCATGTGAGCATTTGATGAATTTCAACTTAAACATGAATTCACACATATGCCGTCCCTAAATAAAGCAGACAAAGAATATAAGTTACATGGAGGAAATCATACACATCGTTAAGATAGTTGAGAATTTCTTCTCAACGCGCATATAACGTACAATTTATTACACACTTGTTCATTCAGACATTTCTACAAACACTTAGACTACATATTCCAACATACATGACGTATGTTGATGATAGCATGTCTTAGGGCAAATCCTTTTACCAAGGAGTTGTTACACATACAACTAGCATAAACACAAGACAATTAATCATGGCAAACACACGTTCAAACTCCATACGTATACGACCCGTTCTACAAATACATGGAATACACTAGTCTCCAAATAGTTCATATATATCTAAAACGCGAAACAAACATCGCATTTGGCATATAAAATAGCACCCACATCAGTAATAAACTATTAACCGACATTGAAAGCCTTGAAAACCATAACTTATACATTTATAGTCCGCACCTTTTGCCGGTAGACTCGCAACGAACTCAGTTTTAAAGCTAAGTCTTGTCTACGGCACCACAATAACCTATAACAAGGAATAGGTTAGCTAATTCATCTAATACGCTAGTCGAAAATCCTAAAACAAGTTAGGGTTAGGTTTTCTTACCCAAGTACAGAGTCGGAATCGCCTGTATAGCGATACAGGACCGGCGGTTGATTGCGTGGAGTAGCGGGATTGAATCCCAGGAAGAATCTCCAACTCTCACTCTCACTTTCTTTCTTCTCCCTTCTCTTTTCTCTTCTCTCTCTCCTAGGGTTTCTCAAATTCGTATGGAATATGGGAGAGAGTGGTTAAGGTCCTTATATAGGCCCAGGACTGATGGAAATGGCCCCAGGGCCAAGGTATACTTAGGATATAGCCAAATACGGACCATTCCGGTCCAACGAAGCACTTCTAGTGGCCCCTTTTCCATGTGTGGTTGGAATTAAGCTCCCTGACATTGGATCTAGGTCAGGCTGAGTTTTTGTTCCGATCGGATTTACAGATCAGCCGTGGCGGACCAATTTCAGTTCAACGGTCACGGGCACTCGAACAGGGCCACAAGTACATGACCATGCATGGGACATTTCCCCTGATCTGAGGGTGTATTTGGGTCAGATTCTGACGGTTTAAATCCTTATATTTGGCCCGCAAGCGACACGACTCAGATTACTCAAATTCGAATTTTATTTCTAAATATTTTCACGTTTCTCACACTCTTCGCTCCGGGCTCAAGTTGTGCATTTCTAGATACAATTGAGACTTGATTTTCGAGGAGGTTGTCAAGTCCAGTAATGCAGTCATAACTCTATAGTTTTGCGGTTATCGGACTTTCGACGTGCAGTCCAGGTCCGATACGAAGTTTCAAGATGCTCCTGAGAGCAATTGAGTTTAAGGACGGATTCTAGATTTTGGGGTAATGTAGCATCAATAATACTGTACAGTTTGGGTCTTGCAGATCATATTTAAAGTGATTAGTGTTAATTTCATAAGCACTCTAGTTTAACACTTGCTAATATTAACCTAATTTTTAAAGGATTTGGTCCTGGGTGATTTTTGCCTGAGGTGGTACTCGGGTCCTTGTACGGATTTTTCTGAGACGTTACATCAAATGACTGTTGCAACTTATTACACAAGGCTAAAAAAAATTATGGGATGAACTAGGATCCTATAATGACACCGTTTGCTCTTGTGGGGTAGACCATAAGAGATGCAAATTAATGCAATTTCTCGTGGGAGTTAATGAGTCCTACAGTGCAATCCGAGGGCAGATTCTATTAATGAATCCACTACCTGATGTTGCCAAGGCTTACTCTTCCATTGTACAAGAAGAGAAGCAGCGAAGCCTGGGCGCTACACGTGAGACAACAGAGAACTCGGCCATGGCTGTCCGAAGGGGTGAACCGGTGGCTTTGGCTGTTCGACATGGACAAGGTTCTTCTCATTCCAACTCATATAATCGAAAACCTTTGCATTGCTCTTATTGTGACCGTGACCATCATGTGCAAGAAATATGTTGGAAGTTGAATGGGTATCCGCCCGAACACCCTAAACGTGTATAAACCAAGTCCAATTAATGAAGTACTCCTTTTAAGCGCAACAATAGCCATCAATCTGCAGTCAACAATGTCAAGGAGGGTCCAATAATGCAAGAAGTGCCGTTGGTAACAAATGGGCTCTCTGATTTGCAAATCCAGCCAATTTTATCTATCATACAGGGTAAAGGGACAACACAATCAGCCAATCCTAAAGCTAATGTTGCTGGTACTTCTTTAGGTTTGTTACAAGCATGGTTGTGCCTCCATCAATTAATTATCGATAGTGGTGCAACAGACCACATTACTTCATCTCCAACTTTGCTTGTCAACAGCAGTAAAAACACCCTTTTGCCATCAGTTGCTATGCCAAGTGGAGAATACGCTCCGATTACATCCATTGGGAATTTACCTTTGAATTCAGTTGTTACTTTAAAAAATGTGCTTGGTGTGCCATCTTTTAAGGTGGATTTAATGTCTGTGGGTCGAGTTACCAGAGATCTCAATTGTTCAGTAACTTTCTTCCCTCATTGGTGTATTTTGTAGGACTTGATGACGAGGACGACGATTGATTTGGGTGAACAACAAGACAGATTTTATTACTTGGTTGCGTTAGCATCAGAGAAGCCAAAACCTCAAACTCCATCCGCAGCAGCCACTTCTTGCCGTTCACCCAGTTCTCAGGTCACCTCCATTGCTTTGTGGCATCTCCAATTGGGACATTTGTCTTCCTCTAGATTAGATTTTATGGCAAAACATTTGTTACAATTCCCTTTCCAGTCTAATAATGCTTGTGATGTTTGTGCACTTGCAAAACAAAGTCAACTTCTGTTTTCTGTTAGTTCAATTTCGTCTGTTAGACTTTTTGAATTAATTCATTGTGACATTTGGGGCCCCTATAAAATTGTCTCTCTTTCTGGTGTGAAATATTTTTTGACTATTGTGGATGATTATTCTAGATTCACATGGGAATTTTTATGCATCACAAAAGTGAAACACAACATTTACTTGTCAATTTTTTCTCATTTGTCCAAACACAATTCCATGTTTCTATAGCCAATATTTGGGTTGATAATGGTGGAGAATTCTTCTCTATGCAGGATTTTTTAAAACAAAAAGGGACCACTTATCAACATTCTTGTGTCTATACCCCTCAATAAAATGGGGTTGTAGAGCGCAAGCACCGCCATATTCTTCAGTCAGCTCGAGCTTTTCATTTTCAAGCCCACCTTCCTTTATATTTTTAGGCAGAATGTGTTTCTACTGCTGTTCATATAATTAATCGTTTGCCCACACCACTCCTTTCTCGCCAAACTCCTTTTGAACAACTTTATGGCAAGCTTCCTTCTTATTCTCATCTTCGAGTTTTTGGGTGTCTTGCATATGCTACTGATGTGCACGCCTCCCCACAAATTCGCTCCTCGAGCCAAACGTTGTATTTTTCTTAGCTATCCAGTTGGTTAGAAAGCTTACAAGCTCTATAACCTTGCAACCCATCAAATGTTCACTAGTCGTGATGTTGTTTTTCATGAAACTATTTTTTTCCTATGAGTCCAATCCATCCACTTCCTCAGATTCAGCCCCCGTGATTCCTCTTTCTGTATCTGATCCTTACCCACCAGCCCAATAACCCTCACCACTAGAACCAGTTTCTCCCGTCCAACAACCCTCACTACGAATCCAGTTTCTCCTCGGCCATCACTTGCTAGTCCTCCTTCTGAACCCATTTTACGTCGTTCTCAACGACCTCATCACCCTCCCACGGCTTTACGTGATTATGTTTGCAACTACGTGACGTCTCCCAACCATTTGCCACCTTTGTCATCAGGTCCACAAAAAGGTACGCGATATCCCCTTTGTAATTTTATCTCTTATCATCGTTACTCACCACAGCATTGCTCCTTTACTGCTGCCATCAATTAAGATATTGAGCCTACATCTTATATCGAAGCAGCTTCTCA
This sequence comes from Magnolia sinica, assembly GCF_029962835.1. Classification (NCBI taxonomy): domain Eukaryota; kingdom Viridiplantae; phylum Streptophyta; class Magnoliopsida; order Magnoliales; family Magnoliaceae; genus Magnolia; species Magnolia sinica. The sequence continues at coordinate 19,199,540 of NC_080587.1, read as the reverse complement.
TTCTTGTTGGCAAGAAGCAATGCAATCTGAATTGACCGCTTTAAAAGCCAACCACACTTGGTCCCTCACTTCTCTTCCTCCTGGTAAGAAGCCTATTGGTTGTCGTTGGGTTTATAAAATCAAAAGGCACTCAGATGGCACTATTGAGCGTTTCAAAGCTCATTTGGTTGCGAAAGGTTACACATAGCTGGAAGGCAACGATTACCATGACACTTTTTCTCCCACTGCTAAAATGATTATTGTTCGTTTTTTATTGGCTTTAGCAACTGCCCAGAATTGGTCTCTTCACCAACTTGATGTCAACAATGCTTTTCTTCATAGTGATCTCCATAAAGAAATTTATGTCTCCACCTCCTGGTCTTCGGCGACAGGGGGGGAATCTAGTGTGTCACCTCCACAAGTCGTTATATGGCTTAAAGCAAGCTTCACGACAATGGTTTGCCAAGTTCTTTACAACTATCCAAGCCATTGGATTTGTTCAATCCAAAGCAGATTACTCATTATTCACATGTTGGAAAGGCAAATCTTTTACAACTTTGTTGATATATGTTGATGACATTCTTATTACGGGTAATGATATCAATGCCATATTAGCTCTCAAGCAATTTCTGCATAGTCATTTTCGAATTAAAGATTTGAGTGATTTGAAGTATTTTCTGGGCATCGAAGTTTCTCGGTCGAAGAAAGGTATTTCCATCTCACAACGAAAATATACTTTGGAGATTCTAAAAGATTGTGGTTTTTTAGGTTCTAAACCGGTGAACTTTCTCATGAAGCAAAACATAAAGCTCTCGGATTCAGGAGAATTGCTTAAAGATCCATCTCAGTATAGGCGACTTGTTGGATGCCTAATTTATTTGACTATTACCCGGCCGGATATCACCTATTCGGTCCATGTGTTAAGCAGATTCATGCATGCACCACGAAAACCACACATGGAAGCTACCTTGTGTGTGTTGCGTTATTTGAAAAGTAGTCCAGGACAAGGTTTGTTTTTCCCTTCTCAGAATGATTTATCTTTGCGAGCTTTTTCTGATTCGAATTGGGCTGGTTGTCCAATATCTCGTAGATTCACTACGGGTTACTGTGTTTTTCTGGGATCTTCTCTTATTTCATGGCGGACAAAAAAGCAGAAAACCGTATCTCTCTCTTCAGTAGAAGCCGAATATAGAGCCATGACAAGTACATGCTGTGAATTATCCTGGTTGCGCTCATTATTGACAGATTTGAGAATATTGCATCCGAAGCCAACATTGTTATATTGTGATAACACAGCCGCCTTACATATAGCAGCCAATCCCATTTTCCATGAAAGAACCAAACATATAGAGATGGCTTGTTATTTTATTCGTGACAAAATACAAGATGACTCAATTGTAACCAAACATGTTGCTTCAACAAATCACCTTGCAGATGTGTTCACCAAGCCATTAGGAAAGGAAGCTTTCTCAACTATGATGTGCAAGTTGGGAGTTCTTGACATTCACTCTCCAACTTGAGGGGGAGTGTTGAGAAGATCAATGGTATCTTGCCATTCATTGACAAAATATCCGGTCATTCATTGACAAAATATTGTATTAGTTGTTTAGTTGCCTATTATGCTTACACTACCTAGAATAGATCAGCATGATTATAGGAAATGTCTTGTATAAAGCTACACCTCTTAATTCAATAGAATTTCATTCAAAGGCAAGTATTCTTTTCTTTCTTTTACATCAAAGGCTATCAGAAATTCAGTGCAACTCCCAAGTACATGGTCTACAACTAACTGAGACCATTTATTGCCCTCCCCTAACCTTTCTTGACTTGGTCCTGGTGGGGCAATGTGCTGGCATCCATTCATTGGTTGCCACGTGGGTTATTTGTAACACAACATTCTGATATTCTTCTACAAGGTAAGAGGGTTGGTATATCTAAAAAAATCTCAAAAACCATGTCTACTGGGCAGCCTAAGATTCTTTTTAAATATGGTTTATCTATTGACTCTCATATTGTATTTGAAATATAACTAGTTTGTGAAATCTCTTTCAGTTGACCGAATGAAATTCGAGGGTTTAGCTCCATCCAATAATGTGTATTCAGCAGTGTCGCCTTCTTCAATTTATTATTTTAATATAACATGTGAAAAGTTTTAAAGATAAGGCATTCTCTTTGTGTTGATTCATTTTTCTGTTCAAGACTATGCTTTCTCTTAGGGTCAGTTCTAAAGTATATTCCAGCACATTTCTTACCATCAAGGATATTCTTCACTATATTAGGATGTTTTCTTTTTTTGCCACATGCATTAATCGTAGCCCCATTCTCAATCAAGAACTTCAAGTAAAATTTGTCAATCATAAAATATAAAATAGAACATGTCGATTAGCAAAACTCCATGACATAAACACTATAAGAAAGTGCTGGTCAAATAAAGATGTATGTGATGGGATTATTTTCTTCAACACAAAAACACCAGGGACACAAGGTCTTTCCTAATATTCAAGCTTTTTCACATTTTGCATTTTTTTTATTTGGAAAAATAATTGATTATCTTCATTAGTCAATTTTGATATTTAAAGGCTTTTTGGTTATTTGGAATCTAATTTTTTTTTTTTTTTTTTGCAGGTTGTAGGTAGAGACGGATGAGGGCTGGATGGAGGGATTTTATTTTATTTTTTTTTATCTTTTATGTATTTGGAACCATTTTCAATTTATCATTGTAAATATTATACATTTTTATTATAAAGCAATACAATTTTTTTAATATTCCTTTTTAATTGTGTTGTGCAAAATTTTCTAGGTTTCAAATATGTAAAAAAAAAAAAAGAGGTTCCAATCAAATATGAATTACGAAATGGATTAAAAAAAAAAAAAAACCATTTTTACCGGCGACTTCCATGGCATATACAGGTAGCTGTAATGCCTTTTATTGGTGCTTGGCTTGGTCAAGGCCTTTTACTGGTGCTTCATTCGGCATTTACTGGCGCTTCGGCAGACTTCTACTGGTGCTTTTCCAGGCTACAGCGTGCGGCCAGTTAAAGTTCAGGTAAAGGTTGATGGCCGCCGGCAAACGATACTCTATAATGGCGGACGGGAAAAAGCGCCGCTAAAAGATTTAGCAACGCCCTTTTCTGCCTATATTTGTCTGACCACCGGTAAATCTTGTAAAGGCTTTTTTTTTTTTTTTTTTTTTTTTTTGGTGTAATGAGTCCTGTCTAATAACCCCTAGGTGTTTACAGTGCTTGTATACATGCCTTTGCAGATGCAAATATGGCACATATACAAGATCAAGCTTTCCATGAGATGGGCCACATTTTTTAGATCACCCAACGTGGGTTACCACAAACAAAACAATGGATGGATAGGGGAAAAGATCATTTAGACCTCCTTTTTTTCAGATAGAAGAGCCTACTTGAGTGAAAGCACTGATCTTTAGACCAGATAATCTAAGAAATGTGGCCCATCTCATGCAAAAGCTTGCATTTTGTACGCATGCAATGGCATTTATATATGCCGCCCCACTTGTCAACGTGGCAAATGTGTTTGAGATCCAATCCATCCATCCGTTGGGTCCCACTGTATAAATGGCTCTGCCTATACATCAGCCTAATGTACTCATCAAACAGGCATTCTGTTAGAAACAAAATGATGGTGTTTAAAAAGTTGGATTTTTATTATTGTTATTATTTTTTTAGGTTTTTAAGTTCATGAATCGTAACTCTAGTAATTGTTAGACAGGCCCAATTTTTTAATAAGGGCATCTACACGGTGGGACCCATCTGAATATGGATTGGATGTCACACATGTGCCACTTTTCTACATGCATGGCATGCGAATGGGCTTCCTGGCGCATGAGTGTGGCCCATGGCATATATACATCCATACAGACGGTGGAATTGTCCCCATTGGAGCATTATTACAAAATTAAGCAGATCAAACAATGATAACCATCCAATGCTTGAATTATTTTAGACCGCTGACCATCACCTTTTTAAAGGGTTGCTACAGTCAGATTTTCAGGTCATGATCCATTCACAATTGGCCGTACCACCTGGCTAGTTTGGATTAAATTGCTAGAGTGCAGAGTAGCTTGGATGAGAAACCACAGCCTACAAAAAGGTGGTGAACTGTCACAACTGGTGGACGGTATCTCGACCCTATTTTTGTTGGTGGTTCAGTCAACTGGCCACATGCTCTAGGTTGGTTTTGGCTTGGAAATCTACTTCATTCAAAATCATGAAATGCAGGGAGAACTAACAGCCAATCTGCTGTGTTTTTTTTTTTTTTCTGTCAGCTTGTTAGTACACAACACTGTCAGTTCACACTTCACTGTTAGCCACCCCCACTAGGGATTGATACCAAGCCAATCTGCTGTTAGCCTAGTGGTTAAGAGCGTTTGATTTCATAGCAGTAAGTTGTGGCTTTGAGCTTTGATGGATGAAGTCGCTTATATTTATTTATTTACAAAAGATTATCAAATAACTGACCAGGATTTAAGGTGACCAAGACCATTTATTGGCTGGTTTCGAGCAAACGGTCTGACCCAGTCTGATACAGGTTTTAGAACGTTTACAATATTAAATTTTATTCTTCATATTAAAATTTAAAAAAAAAAAAAAAATTGACCAAATTGCTATGCATGGTTAGAGGCCTGTTAATCACAGGCAGCCCACCCACAGTCAACACACGTGCCAACATTGCACATGGGTGAGAGATCCCTGCTGTCTCTCAAGTGGGTCCAACCATGTAGATGCCCTGATCTGAAAATCAGGCTGGTCCACTGATAAGGTGTGTCATAGTCTATGAAACAAATGGACGGCTGAATAATCTTGGCCCAGTTTTTCTGAGCCTCCCGTCTGTTTAAAACATTGCAGTCCACATTATGAGTGGAGCAGCCTAATACAAGACTGCCGACCATGTCGACCACTTTGGCCCCGCTGCATGCCCTTCTAGCGTCAAAGGTAAATTAAGTTCAGCATCCAAATTTGGTTCCTTTATCAGGTTGAAAATACACGATCATGCCCTTGGGCTGTCTCCGTTCTTATGTCCACTCCCAAAGCATCAAGCAGAGAACCAGAACAAAAGAAAAAGAAATCAACATTGCAGAATTTATAAGCATTTGATCAAAAACACCAGGAATGAAAAATAAAATTCAACACAATACAAGCTGACTGAAGAGAGTAATATCCTAAATGACTGTATCTCATATTACAGCTCAAAAGTTCTTCCTCGTCAATGACTCAATGTCATCAGGTACACTGTAGCTTCTTCCCATGGATTCTTGGATTTCGTTGCTCACATCCATCAGAACTATTATCTCATCTTGCATGTTCTACATCATCTACTCCATTGAAATAGTTCTTTACAGAACATCGTAATTAAGACACCATATGCCCACTTTCTAGAGGTTAGACCAAAAAGAAAATGGACCAAGTTGGTTTAAGATGTTAGAATATTTGGTTGAAATCAAATAGACTATACAATAGAAAATAAAACTGAAAAATAAAGAAAATGAGATAGAAAACTTATAGAGTTGAGTTGAGGCGTGACATGAGTCACTTGGCTTGAAATTGAATTTACTCCCTTTGGACAACATCCCAAGTGCAAATATGTTTCCAGAGCAATTGACCTTTAAGATACAACAATTATGACCCGATTTAGCAAAGCACTCACTGTATGCAGGCTCGATCCACTTGCAGTATAACCCAAAAGTATTGAGTTAACTTAGCAATGAACTTAGTAACCAAAACTTTTAAACAACAAGAACAAAAAGAGTTTTTAAAGAATAGAAGAAATGAATTTGATGATCTTAAAATGAAATGAGGGAATCCTTATATAGACTTTGAAATGATGCGTTAAGCATAAATTTTAAAGGTTTTTGTCCATTGGGTTTAAACCCAACAGGTGTAACCAACCAACCAACCAGGCCTCTTTCTAATTTTAAAATTGAAAAGGAGCAAGTGTGAGTATACTCTCGTATAAGATAAAGTCCCATGAGTATACTAGCACTTGTAGCCATGGCTTGCCCAACGTAGTGTGTATGTAAACTCGTGCTCGGTGCATGTAGTCAATGGCATAGACTAGGGTTATTGATATAGCTTCTTACATGACCAAATTTACATGTTTCTTGAAAGTGATTCAAGCCCCTAAGTAAAAAGCCCATCTTGTTAATATGAAAAGATTAGGTAAATTGAATGATGGAGTAAACCCACAATACAAAAGTAACACAAAATTTCAATTTTGGAGGGAAACCAAAATATTTGATTCCCATTTTTTGGAGGGAAACTAAAATATTTGAAATTCTTTTTTAATTCTATTTTAAAACAAAATACAATATAGGATCTTAACTATGAAAAAGAACCTAAGTTGCATTTGGCTCAAGCTAGGAGAAAAATAATTAATGAATTTAGGATTTTCACTTGCAATAGAAATTTTAAAAATCATGGAAAAATACTAGGTGGTATCAAAGAGCTCTTTCTTACCAATACAACAAAAAAGAGCCCAAGTTTTATATATATATATATATATATATATATATATATATATATTTGTGTGTGTGTGAAATACTTCTAAGAATAGAAATTCCAAATTGGTAAATTATTTTGTTAATCCTTTTGCCCTATTTTGGTGTAGGGCCTGCCCTAGGCTTGCTGAGCCAGGGTCCACACGAGGCCTTTTTGGACCGATTAGGGATATGGCCGGGGCAGGGCATAGTGAACTAGGGTCAGGCTAGGGTGTGACCCAAGCCGAACTGGCCTTCGGTTGGCCCATTGCCACCGTTGCTGGCCAAGCCTATGTCCATATCAAAACCCAGACCCGGCCCCGTTTAACTATCGGGTTCAAATCCAGCGAACTAGCGCTCCGCTCGTCCAAATTCGAGATTTGGCCCCAAATGGGCTACCCCACTTTTACCCCTTGAAAACCTTGAATTCACTCCTTCAGCAAAGAGCCATGGATTCTCCAAAACACCAGTCTCAGGATGGTGATAGAAGGAGAGGAAGGTAAGGGCAAAAGCGTAATTTTCATCGAAGGCAGCTGGTTCGATTTCCACTTCGATCTTTCCATTACAGACGGATTCAATGCTTGAACTTGCAATGGTAATTATAAAAGAAAAAAGAAAAGCAAATTTTAGTTCTGTTTCATTATCTCTTACTCTTCCGTTTTGAGATTTTCAAACGAATTTCTTGATTTTCAAATGATAACATAATTACACCCCATGTTTCTGATAGACACGCCCTACCTATCTACTTTTGGGAAGCGGAGCGGGTGGTGACCCCAAAACCACCTAGCTAGGTGGTGTTGGGCGCTGTGGGGCCCGCCGTGATGTATGTGTTTTATCCACGCCATCCATCCGTTTGGCCAGCTCATTTTGGGGGATGGGCTTAAAAATGAAGCAGATGAAAAACTCAAAGGGACCACACTACAGGAAACAGGGTGTGATTGAACGTCCACCATTAAAAACTTCTTGGGGGCTACAAAAGTTTTGGATAAAGTTGATATGTGCGTCTTTCCTTCATCGAGGTCCATGTGATCTTATCAACATGTTAATGGTAAATAAACATTATATCCCCACTGTTTCCTGTGGTGTGGTCCATTTGAGATTGATCTGCTTTATTTTTGGGCTTATAGCCTAAAATGAGCTGGCAACAAGGATGGATGGCGTGGATATAAAACACATACACCGCGGTTGGCCCCGCAGCACCCAACACCTCCCAGAACAACCTAGCTGGGTGGTGTTGCGGTCACCGCCCAATCCGCTTCCCTATTGTTAGTGGTAGGGTAGTACCAAGGGTCTACCATTCTAATACTAAGAAGTACAAGAATGAGTGTAGAAAATATATTTGAGATTTTCAATGCAGAATTCTAGATTTTTTTAATGTTAAATACACCTCATGTTTTTGATAGACACACTCTTATTTCCTACTTTCGGTAATAGAGTAGTAGGGTGTAGAAGAGTGGGTCAATTTATAAAACATATAGGCTGTAGATATCAGCTCCATTTTTTTATTGATCAATTATTATTATTTTTAAAATAAAATTGGGGGGCAGCGTCAGAATTGGAGGCCTGTAAGAGGGCAGATCAGTGGCGCCAGCCGGTTATGGAATACATCGAGGCCGCTGCCTTGGGTATAAACAGCCAGGTTCAGTGTACCGATTCATAGATGCTGAGAATGGTGACAGAAGAGTCAGTAATCCTTGCCCTTTTCTTTGTATCTGTTTCATTTCAATGAGATATGTCTTTGGATGGTGGAATGGATGTCTTGTTCAAAGCATAGTTCAAAAACCCAAAAACTTTACTTGACTTGATATCTAATAGTTTAAAAAAAAACAAAAAAAAAAAATGGTAGTAAATATGTAAAATACTTATATTTAGTATATACGTAATATAAAATAGAGAAACAAACAGCTAGACACTGAAATATAGGATGCAGGTTAAGGGTGCTGCTTTTTGTGCTAGAGGTCAAGTGGCCGATTTGCACAGCCCTTCCATGTATATGTTTTAATAAAACCTTTAACAAGGCAAGTGACTCGGTTCGAGTCACCGCAAGTTGACTTGAGTCAAATGAGTCGGTGGATTGACTTGATGAGTCTCTTTGAGTCAGAAACGAACCACTTCTAGAACCGAGTTCTTGTTGATCTGGCTCAATATCTTGCCAATTCGGGTTGACTCAGCTGGGTTTCGACTCAAGTTAGCTAGTGTTAGAACTATGCTTCAAAACGTGGATGCTATTTGTCAATTGGGTTTGTTTTATGAGAAAAATGATGATACTCTAGTATGAATGTGATGGTTCTTAGACATCTATAACTCTAAATCAAACTGTCAAAATTCTGGGCCTTACTTTAGATGGGTTATAAACCAAACTGGTGGACATTAATGCATGGTTGAAATGTAAAAAAGTAGTCAATTTGGCATGTGGGCCTTGATCAACTCAAATACATGCATGGTATTTGTTGTTTGTTAGGTGGGGCTGGTACTTGTGTGCAATGTCTGCACTTGTCATGGACATTTGAGAAGGAAGGAGTAAAGTTAAAATGGCGATGAATATGCCAGGCTTCATCTGATAGGAAGCAAACTACAACTGGAATGCTGGATTTTCATATGGATGCAAATTACGATCGAGTGTAAGGCCTTTCGTCCTTGATCGCTGTCCATCAGTTTTATTTAGTTTTTGAGTTCAATTTCCCTCTCCGTGCTTTACCCGATGCATGTGGTTTGTGGGTGATTGCATTTATCCACAGGGATTAGTCTTGCCTTAAAAAAGGGGGCAGGGACACCCTATCATCATAAAAAAATGTTTTCAGCTTTTCGTGTGAACTTCTGTATTTTTATTCCTTTTCTGCTCTTTTGAAGTTTGCATATAGAGCTTTGCTAAGTCCACATGCATGTAGGAGGCAGCTGTACACGCCACACGTGCTAGCATTAGAAATTGATATGAGATCCAATCCATCAAAGGTGTAACATTATGTGGATTATCTCGCCCAATAATCAGGTCGGTCCACTGTTAACGAAACAAATGTGGTCATTGTATCATCATCATTATCTAAGCCTTATCCCAACTACTTGGGGTTGGCTACATGAATCCTTTTTTGCGATTCCACTCTATCAAGGACCATAGCCGCAGTTAGATCATAGGTCATCAAGTATTTTCTTATTACCTCCACCCACATCTTTTTGGGCCTTCCCTTGCCCTTTTAGAGCCCTTAACTTGTACCAACTCCCTCCTAACCATTGGAGTTCTTGGTCCCTAAGTCTACTTTGTCTCATCTTACTGCCTTACCTTGCCACTCATCCATCTCAACATCTATACTTAAACCTCAACATCTTAACAAAACAAATGTACAACTAAAAAAACTTGGCTGCAGATTTCTTTTTTCTTTTCGGGGGGGGGGGGGGGGGGAGTTACCCGAAAATTCCTCGTAGATATTAGTTTTACCGTAAGATTCCTTTATGTCTTATATTTATGAAATCATTCTTCCTAACTTATAGCTAGAGGTGAAAAGACTTTTTTACCTTTTCATTTTCATCCATACTCTCATGTTGGAAACCGGTTGCAAATGGGCAAATACATACTCGGCGCTAAAAAATTTGTAAAATGTCTCGAGCGCGGATCGGGTACTACTCCACCGGGACAGAAGTGAATTGCGTCTTGTCCCCTGGCTGGATGCTAATCCGTCCAGGCATCCCTCTATAGGGCCCACTGTGATGTTTGGAATTTATCAAGGCTCAAGTGGACCATACCATAGGAAGCAGCGGTGACAATGAAGCCCACCATTGAAACCTTCTTAAGGCCCACCGTGTTGTTTATTTGTCATCCAACCTGTTCATAAGGTCATATAGACCTGGATGAAGGGAAATCATAAATATCAACTTGATCCACAACTTCTGTGGCTCCCATTGTGATGTTATCCACACTGTCTATTGTGACGTTTATATGTCATCCATACCATTCATAAAGTCATTCCTACTACGATGTTCTGAAAAGAAAAAAATATTAACCCGATCCATAACTTGCATGGCCCCACTGGTGTTTCAATAGTGGAAGTTCATTCCTCGTCGTTTCCTTTCATGAAGCCCACTTGAGTTTTGCATCTACCTCATTTTTTGGCCTCATGTCCTTACATGTTTTGAAAAAACTGATGGATGGTGTGGATTTCTCATAGACATCACGGTGGCCCACATAGTCTTGTGAAAGGGGCACTCCGCTACTCCTATTGCAATGGCAGTGCCAGCAAATGGGTCGGTCGCATGGGATGGGATCCACCATGCTTTGTTTTAGAAAATTCAAGCCGATCCCTTGTTGCATGACTTACTTTTGGGTGTAGGTATTAAAAATGAGTCTCATCTGTGGTTTATTGTTTTTCTGGAATCTAATGGGTGGAGTAGATTTCTTATAATTGTTATGGTGGACCTCATAAAAAAATCAACTTTGGAGATTTGTCCCTATTGTTTCCTTTGGCGTGGCCCATTCGAATAATAGGGCGGCCTAATTTTTTGGCCTCAGGTCTAGCGTGGGATTACACAACTAATGGTCGGAGTGGATTTCATATATGCATTAAGGTGGGCTTGAGTGTACCTACCAATTTATTTTTATTTATTTATTTATTAATTATTATTTTTTTAAAAGAAGCTAAAAGCTTGATTTCTTCCTGAGGATACAAGTGCATATGCCAAACCTAAATCTCATTGCCAAAGGACGGCACTGCCAATTTTTGATGGGCCAGGCCATGATCTATATATAAAATCCACTTTGACTATTAGTTGTATAATCTGGTATTAGGCCCATGCAAAAAAAAATCAAGCTGTTCTCTGATTTAGATGGGCCACACCAAAGGAAACAGTTGGGATAATGTTGATTTTTTATAGGGCCCACCATAAATATTATAAGAAATCCACTCCAACTATTAGATTTCATAATAACATTTATGCTTAAGGCCCAAGAATCAGGACAATCCATGAATCAGATTGGTTACACAGAAGGAAACAATTTGGAGGGTGGCCATCATCGTGTACACTATTTTCAATTGTATGGTCCACCTAAATCATAGACATGGCTCTTTTTACCTGTGTGTAAAATTAGGTCATGCAACCAATGATCGGCTTGGATTTTCAGATACACAATAAGTTAAGGCTCATATAGCTTTTGATTTTTCCAAGTGTAATATCTCTCCGCAGTGGGAAGAGATGGGTCTCCCGATTACGCAAAAATCTATTGTAAGGGTAAATTTGACTTTTCATTTTGCATCCATATACTTGGAGGAATGTTTTTGTAAATATGGAATGTCAAGGCACGTTATAGGAATATCGCATGCATTAAGGTGTTTTCGGGTAAACACTACCCCCTCGGGAAGCAATGATAATGAAATTTATTAAAAGAAAGGCCAAAGGCCAAAGAATATAAAGGATACAAGACAAAGAAAAGCAAAATGACAAAAAAAAAACTTTACAACTCTAGCCAACTAACAGGCAACTGATCAGCAGTCAAAATGTTAGCTGCATGCACCCATTCTATTGCATTTTGTTTTGCCATATTGAGAACTTCCAACGGACAAACCCTTTGATTCTTGAAACATTGATTATTTCTCTCCAACCAAATACACCAAAGACCTCCTAATAAACATAGATGTCAGATTCGATTCCTGCCTTTACTTTTCTCCCCACTATGCCAAGCGAAGACAAACTAATCAATCTACCTCGGATTAACTCATAAGGTTTCAAAAAGGCAGAGAATGCATTCAGATCTAAAGCTGCAATGGAGCAATGGATAAATAAGTGATCAACTGACTCCTCGTTGTTATAGCATAGTAAACACACATTTGGTATTGTCATGCCTCGCCTTCATAAATTGCCAATAAGAACCTTCTTTTTGCCCACTAGCCTGGCAAATGCCGCCACCTTGGATGGAGCTCCATAAAGCCATGCGTGAGCTGTATGATATACAACTTGCTTAGCATGCACCCCCAGCTAGTTTCTTGTAAAAGGACTTCACCGAGAATTTTCTGGATTTTTTGATGAGCCATACCAATGTATCTTCCTCCAAGGGTAATGGATGTCGACTTGACAAGAGTTACAAAAGCCTCAATAACTCCATCTCTTCATCATTAAGATTTCTTCTACCAGGAAGAGCCCAGATGAATTCCTCACCTTAAAATGAGAAACACCCTTCTATCAAAATATTAGGTTCTATGGCAATACCTGCTAATTGGATCTATGCCATGAATGTATCTGTGCCACGTCCTACATTAAACCCCTCTACTTTAAAAAAACTCGTTCTTGAGTTACTCAAGAGATTTGGCTCATGATACTCAAACAACTTCTGGCGTCGATGTTTATCAACCTTTTCATTGTACTTTGCATATTAGGCCCCTGAGCTGGCATAGCACATGTACTTATGCCGTTATGCTCTCCTTGAATTGACCCTTAGGGGTCGTTTGACACCATGGATTTGGGGGGGTTTGAGGGGATTTCAAATCCCCTGGTATGTTTAACACCATAAAGTAATTGGAGGTTTCAAATCCAGGGGGTTTGAAATCCAAGGCGAAAGCTTGGATTACATCTAAAATCCCTCCAAGAATTGCATGTGTAACATGTGTGACACCAAGCTATTAATCTATTGGGCACATGGCCCACTGATGATATCCCAAAACAATCAGATTATCATTTGCATCACTACAATTACTTTAATATGATGATCTGTGTCGTCCAAACATTGTCCATGTAAATCAATGGTTAAAAATCGCGAGTTAGTCACTCGGACGTGATCTCGTGCTTGTGGCCCATCCGAGATCTGGAATTTCATCATTTTCAGGCAAAGTATATATTTTAACGGGCTTATTACAATTATTGCATCAAACATTACATACTTACACTAATTAGAGATATTACAGTTGATTTAATAAATAAATTCAAACCCCTGTAAATATACTATGCATAACTACTTTTGGATTACAAGGGATTCTGAATCTAGAGTGCCAAACACAACAGGAGGATTTCAAATCCAGGGGGTTTCAAATTCATGGGGTTTCGAATCCAGGGGGTTCCAAATCCACGCTCCCAAACAGGCCCTTATGTATTACTTCCTCCACTTACGTCTCACATTCTTTCTGATAATGTGGGCAATTAGGTAGACTTGCCCCTGGAACAAGATCAATGTGGTTTTGTATATCTCGCATGGGACGTAACTCCGTAGGAAGTTCATTGGGCACACTTGCCTTGAACTCTTGCAATACTGGTTTCAAATCCCTTAGGATGTTCACGGGCTCCACATCTTTTATCCTTTTCAACTAATGCATTTATCTCTCCATCTCCTCAGATTGTTTGACGAAATCATGTTTGGTTACGAGAGACCACCCCTCCATTTTAGAAGACTTGGGTTGGTTCTTCGTTTCTATAGGGGCGAGGACAATTTTTTTTACCATCTTTAACAAAAATAAAAATATTATCCCAGCCTCTATGCATAGTATCACGATCACACTTCCATGGTTGACCAAGTAACATGTGACAAGTTTCCATATCAAACACTTCACACACTACTTCGTTCTTATAATATTTACCAATGAAAAATGGAATATGACATCGTTCAGTTACCTTCGTTTTGCTGACCTTCTTTCTCCATCCAACTGTTTATGGAGGGGTGCTTTTCTATCTTTAGTTGCAACTTGTTCATGTTGTGCCACTGCAGATTTATCTCCTCATTCGACATATAAAACAGCTTCCTCACGACCGGAGTGGTGGTCTGTAATTCACCACTATCACATGGTGGCCTGCAATTCATCACTGATCTCGCACCATGAACATGATGATCTGGATGATCATGAACTCCATTGCCAATTTTATGTTACTCATCATTACAAACATGGGTCTATCTTAAAGCTGTAGTCAAACGGTTGATTGTTGCTTGCAGTCCTTGCATTGCTCGCCGATTCTCTCGCTGAAAAGCTTCAAATGCCGTTACTGTCATAGGGTTGTTCCCTGGAGCACCGTTGATGCAGGACAATTAACTACTTGCTCTAAAAGGTCGAACTGTTAGAGCATGGCGAATTAATCCCTTTATCTCATAACTCAGGCCTCAAATCCATGGGTTAGGTCCTTGGCCAAACCCTCCTCGTAGGCCCCAAATCCATGGGTTCCTCCCCCTCGTGGGCCCCAAATCCATGGGCTCTGCCTCGTACGAGTCAAACGCCTCCACGGGCCCCAAATCCATGGGTTATGCGAGCCGCCCACCCTGAGTGTGCCCCTGCATCCCACAGGCCACCCCACTCGAGCCTGGTGTGTAAATGCCCCCGCATTAATCACCCCTGGTGAGGAGTCTCGAACATGAGACCTCCCGCTCTAATACCAATTTGATGCAGGACAATTAACCACTTGCTCTAAAAGCTCGAACTGTTAGAGCATGGTGAATTAATCTCTTTTTCTCATAGCCCAGGCCTCAAATCCATGGGTTAGGTCCTCGGCCGAACCCTCTTTGTAGGCCCCAAATCCATGGGCTCCGCCTCACATGAGTCACCCGCCTCCACGGGCCCCAAATCTATGGGTTATGTGGGCCACCCACCCTGAGTGTGCCCCTGCATCCCACAGGCCACCCCACTTGAGCCCGGTGTGAAAATGCCCCTGCATTAACCGTCCATGAGATTGTTGCTCGAACCATTGTTAGATGCCATCGAACTAAGGAAAAAGCCTTACTCTGATACCAACTGATGCAGGGGAGAGCATGGAAATGGAAGATGAGGAAGATCGCCGTCTTCCTCAAGTGATAAAAACCTTGAATCCACAAGGTATTTTCTGGAATCCATAAGAAAAAAAGAGAGATAAAACTCAAGTTTTTTTAATTGAAAAATGTTTGTTAATGTCTAATTTTCTCAATTACAATATTAATACATTAAAAATAAATCAAAATTCGTAATTATCAAAAATAGAAAGATTCTAACCCTAATAATTACAAATAATTTATAAAAAAAGATGGAAATAATTTTAGACAAACTTTTGCTAGAAGAGTCCTAGCATAATTACAAATAAATTATAAAAAAAGATGGAAATCTAAAATTCTAAAAGGAAAAAAGAAAATACTACAAAAATTAGAATTACTAAAAAAAGTAAAAAAAAAATTTCCCCCCTCAAATCTCGTTTTTGAGCTGGAAGTGTGCATTTTCTTGCGAAACAGATTGACGCAACCCACTTTGTGGGTCAGTTGAACCTAGACCCGTTATGATAAATATTGATAGGTTGTGCACCCGTAGTGATACCCGGATAAAAAGTTACGGCCAATTTATGGTTCACCTTCTTTTGTTCCAACCATGCCAGGAATGTATCGGTGCCACGTCCTACATCAACTCCTCAGGTGGGCCAGTGTACAAGAAAAAAAGTCCATTGAGCCAGACAATTGGTAACCCACATTGCATAGAGCTGTGAGTTTCAAGATGCAAGCACATGCCAATATGGAACCATGTGAGAGATCCCAGTTTTCCATCAGGTGGGCTAGGCTATACTGTTTCTATTTCTGGCCTAGAACTCTGAACTCACTCCTCAGGTGCGTCATGGTGTAAAGAGATGTACGGCTGGAAAAAAATTGTTTCAGTTGTCCATTGTTTGTACATTCTGGCCACCTAGGAGTGAAAACCCTTTCTTTTAGTTAAAATACCTAATCAGTGTAGCCCACCTCATGGAAAGCTTAGATCCCATCAAGGGTTGCTGTACTGGCACATGATGGACTGTGCTCTACATGCATATGAGTTTTAGCAAATCCCAATACAGGCCTCTCCTCATCTTTTCTTGGGAGCAACATTATTTGAATTATTTTCCAGTTAATGGACATGAAGAATTTGACTGGCATGGAATTGTTGGAATTTCCAGCATTTCTTGGGCATTCATCCTAAGGGAAGGGGTTTCCGCATCAGTTAACTTCATTAGAATTCATGGTTTCAACCCATCATGTCTTTTTGGACCGGTGTTCTAAAATTAATGGAAATCATAATTGATGGAATGTCACTGCCTTGCTTTGTGGAAAGATTGTTCTTTGATTATTTATTTGCTTTTCCATGAATTTATGTTTGTAGAGACTGCATTTCTGTTATGTATAATGCCATGACATGTTTACTTGATTGATGTCATGTAGGAAGTTGTTAGCAAGACCCAATCATTTGACAGATGAAAGTTGAAGCTGAAAAATGCTTAGCACAAAGTGAGAAGTTCAAAGATGAGAAGGCAGAATTTGAATTTGTCATCTATGCAAAGGTGTGATTTGTGTCCTGCGTCACTCCTGCGTTATCCAAATATTATGCTTTGATTTCACTGATTCTTCTGTTTGAGCTCAGGAGTGTTTTTTTCTCTTCAATAATGATGATCCTAAACCGACTAAAACAACAACAATGATGACGACGACAAAACTAATAATGTTTAGAAAAAAGGAAAAGATTGTGTGCTCATAGTGTTGCACCATGAGCTGGCAGCCTGGCACACACATCCCCCATCATCAATAAAGGCAGCAAGATTTCTTAGGGCCCTTTCGAATGCACTTCCTCGAAAAGGGTGTTTTGCGAAATAGGAGGTTTCAAGCCTGCTTTTTCGATAATTTAAAAGACAAAAAAAAAAAAAAATAAAAAAAAATCACATTTGGTTTTGCTGAATCGGCATTTTAGCGCCTATTTTATCTATCTCCCGAAGGGTGTATTTGTACATGCAGAATCCGTGCAGAAATGGAAATTTTGTTCTACTGAAAAGACATCTAGGCTGTTTGGATACATGGATTCCACAAAGTAATTAGTACACATTTGTATTTATGATTTTCTGGCATAAGAAACTACGATGTTGTTGTCTAATAAATATTAAGTTTCCACTTGCTATACAAACCAGACCTCTAAGTATGGAATTCATTTTTCAACAGTTTTGCATGGAAAAAATCTGTTTTTCCCCCATATTTTTCCCTTGGATTCATCATATATCCAAACACACCCTAGGGAGATTGACACCTCAAACTTATCACTCTCAAAGTCAAACGCAGAAGGCCTCTAAGGCTTGTGGAACCTAGGCACTAGTAAAGTATGCACATGGTTCTTCAAAGTCAAGTAAAATGAGATATTAATCCTTGGTGTAGCTATTGCTACCTCTGTTTTATTATTTTTTGATGAATTCCTTACAGACTTGCTAGCCCCACTCCCACCCCTTCCACATGCACATCTACTGGCATGTATACAGAAGATACAAGCTGTGTATCAGATGGGGCCCATCATGTAGATGGCCTCATCCAAAAATTGAGGCTGTCACTGTCAGTGAAAATGATGGGCAGTTTAAAAGGAACTTGGAGTGTCCCTTTTAGCTGTCCACTTTTTCTGTTCGTATGTGGTGAAGCAGCTGCTTGTCATTCATAAGCGGCACTAGCAAACCTCGAACTACCTATACTGGAAAAGTAGCAACATGGTGGAAAACCATCTTATGATTTGTTCTGGGGGAGAAGATCGTGTGCACTGAGAGTTGCTGGACACATCTGTCCATACAAATAAGTACCCTGACACATTTGAATGGATTTTGAAAATCCCATTTCAGAATATAAAAGATACCATTTTGGGATACATATTTAATTCCTGCCCACCATCTCTGGGCAGTGAGAGCTGTGAAGTTGGTCGTTGCCCCTTTATTATTTATCAGATTTATCTTTAATTTGTAATTAGTTGTCTTTATATCTCACTGTTGTTTTTATTCACATTGATCTTTTAGGCTGCCTTTGGATGCCCAATAAAATTGAAATGGAAACGTTCAGTTTAAATGTTTCTTTATTATTATTATTATTATTATTATTATTATTATTATTATTTTTGGTTTTGAGCGATTTAAATTTGGAGACAGATCCTCAATATGTATGTGGAGAAAGGGAAATTTCATGTTATCATCTCCACTTCAATAGACCAGTAAATGGCAATTCGATTAAATAGTGCATCCAAATGCAACCTTGAAATTTTGAGTGGCTAACCTTGAAATTTGATTAAAAAAAATAGATATGAATTTTTGAAGTTAATACACTGAACCTTTCCACAACTGTCCACAACTGACCATTGCTGACCAGTGGTCCTGACAGTGTTGACCGGGTCAGCTTGTCCAGCAGCTCGGGGTCGACTGGGTCCCCCTTTCCCTGTCTTGGGGTCGACTGGGTCCCCCTTTCCCTTCTTTTCTAGCGACATGGGGTCGATCAGTGATGTAGAGTGGGTCGCAAACACTTTCATGGCAAAGATAGACCATAGAAGGCCCAATCAGAGGTGGAAGTGATCACGACTGTCAAATCCTTAAAACAGTTGTATCTCGCAAACCGGAATGAGTTTTTCAACATATCATCTATGATTTTGGGGGAGGAGAAGCTACTTTAGTTAACAACCTGGCTATGCCGGCTTGCCCACGCCGGATTTGCAAGATTCCATCAGATCGACAGTCAAAGGTCCATTTTATTTTCGTTTTTACTATAAGTAGTAAGTTTTAGTTCGATCATAACTTTTGATCCTTTGAATTTTAGGAGTCATTGCCCAACATAAAAAGGACTTAGAAAAATTAGGAGAATAACGTGGTTAGGCCAAATTGGACACTTAACTACTTTTGGCCAAAAAACATGAAGTCTAGTAGGAATCATGATCGTCCGTCTATAAATAGTAAAGTTACATTTTTATTGAGTTTGAGTCTAAAACTCCGTCCTAGGTTTGATCTCATTACTTAAAGGATTGTAATTTCATTTTTTAAAAAAAATTTATTTATCATCAATCAATTTATTAGAAATTATTTCTATTTTTATCCCTCATAAATTTGAAGAAGTTCTGTGAGGAGTCCAGAGAGCTCTGTGGATTTTTGAGTAATTACCCCTAAGGAAGACGGTGATCAACCTCATCATGTCCTCCCCTGCGTCAATTGGTATCAAAGCGAGGACTCCCCTCAGACTGATGGAAAGTAACGATGGAATGGACCAAAATCCTATGGACGGTGATCCAAGGATTCGTTATCTATTGGGATGAATAAAATCTTTTCATCGGGAGAGTTAGTTGACCATGCAAGGGTTGCAGGCAACACTCGACTGTATTGCAGATGCGCTGATTCTGCCTCAATCCCAAGACAATGCTCAGCCGCCCGTGGTTGCTGTACGGCACAACCCTAATTTCCATAGAGCACTCGTGGAGGTGGATTGTTTGGATAGGACGTATTATGTCTGCGTATTGTACAATCTTACAAATTTCAATACAACATGTACGGATGGTCAACAATTTCTCTACTATATCATAGAAACTCGTGCCCACCGTTATGTGTAGATAGCTAACAGTGAACATCATGCAATCGGATAAAAATGGCTAGGTGATGATTAGATTTAGGCGTTAGGCTTTGATTCAACTATAAACAGACATTATATTAATGAGATGGAAGTTTAATACAAATCTTTCATGGCACGCATGAATTTTGGTTGCCTTATAGATGATGATGAAAATCGAAAACATATTTTCATATGACCTTTGATATTAATAGTCGCTATTCCAAAAGGGCCATAATAAATCGATAGCATGCAAAAAGAGAGAGTGCAATATAGAGGAACAAGTGTTTTAGGAGTGTAATACCTCACAATCAACTTAGAAGATGCAGAGCATGTTTAGGGGAATAGGAAATCTTTCCAAATACATAAATCCTTTGAAGAGATTAAACGAAGGATGAATTTTTATAAACCGAAGCATTCCAAAAATCGAAAATTCTACAAGCCACAGTCAGAATCGTGTATCTGATTCTGTGGCGCATGCACCCGTCATTTCCATTCCTCCACACACACCACCCCGATTTTGCAAAATCCCAATGTTGGATTCTTGCCGTTAGAGATTTTCCCTCATTTTCACCCCAACAGAGGTATAGGCATAGGTGGAACGGGAGTAGATGCAATAAACACCTTGGGGTATATACAGCAGACCGTATACACACCATGTAGCAAACGAAACAGAACATACATGTCTCTGAGGGCGATGCAAGGGCCATACAGATGCAAACCGCTCAATGTTACTGGTCTTTGGCTACCAGTATCACCCTTGTTTGGAAGGGAGAATATCGGTGGCGTCGTTGCCCCGACGACCGGTCCATGGAGATGATCAACAAGATTGTGTTGAAAGAGACTATTGAGGTAAGGTTGGATTTTTCAGTTTTAATGGCTTATTGCGTATAGAAGACTTCATCGATTGGTTAGCCGAAGTAGAACAATACTTTGATTACATGGACATGCTTGAACATAAAAAAGTGAAATTAGTAGCATTTAAATTTAAATATGGTGCTTCTGCATGGTGGGAGTAATTACAACTCTTACATGCCCGGCGGAACAAGGGACCCATCCGATCATGGCCGTAGATGAGACACCTTCGTCGATCATGATTTCTCCCCAGTGATTACGAGTACGTATTGTTCCAGCAATACCAAAATTGTTGACATGGGAATCGAACTGTCACAGATTACCCCGAAGAATTCCAACAGTTGGCAACATGGAATGACTTGTCGGAGATTGAATCGCAGAGGTAACACGGTTTATAGGCGGTTTATGATCGACAATTCAGGACCAAGTTTAGATGCACCTGATTGGGACTGTAGATGAAGCGGTTCAGTTGGCAAGTAGGGCAAAAACATAGTTTACAAGAGTCCCTACTTGGCCTTATCCTTTAACTCAACTCCCCATGACAGGTCCCACGCAGGATTCAGCGTTGGCCAGAGGAAAGGAACCAGTACGAGGGTGTCCTCAACCTCCTACAACCGTAAACCGTAACATGGGTAGCGGTCCATCTAGGCCTCAATGTGTGGCACCCACAACAGCGAATTCGAGCAGGATTTCAAGTCCTTATGGTTGGCCAAGGCTGAACAATTGTTACTGTTGTGGCCAACCAGGCCACTTATCAAACACCTGCTCTCAACGCCTCGCAGCTCACTTGGCCATTAACGAAGGGCACACTGAAGGTGATGCAATGGAAGAAGGCTGTGAATTTGATGAAGATGAATAAGCCGATGAGGAAGGAGCTGGTGATGAAGAATGGTTGGCTAAGGATCATGGGCGATTATTGTACACTCCAAGGAAGGAGGTGCACCCGTAGAGGCACAATATATTCCGTACATTGTGTACCATCAACGACAAAGTCTGTGATATAATCATAGATAGTGGTCGTAGCAAGAACATCGTCTCGAAGGTGATGGTGGATAAGTTGCGGCTACCTATGACAAAGCATTATTTCCTTTACTCGATTGGCTGTATAAAAAAGGTGAACGAGACCAAGGTAATTGAACAATGCACTGTCTCGTTTTCCATTGGTAGGAATTATAATAATCAAGTACTTTGTGATGTGGTCGACATGGAAGCATGTCATATGTTACTCGGTCGACCATGGCAATCGGACCGTGTTGCGACCCATCGAGGATGAGACAATGTTTACGTGTTCGTCAAGGATGGTCGAAAGATGATCTTTGCCCCTATCGTACCAGAGAACCATCTCGAAGCTTCTAAAGTAGAGGAGAACTCTCTTGACCATTCGGGATTTCGTGGAGGAATTTAAGAAAACTGATGAGGTGTACATCGTTGTGGTAAAGGGCGAGGAATCAGAGCCCTTAGACATTTCTCCAAGTTTAAGGCCATTGCTGAATGAATTCAAAGAAATATGGCTCGGAGAGTTACCTAATAGATTGCCCCCCATGCGGGACATCCAACATCAATAGACCTCGTCCATGGGGCTAGCTTGCTTAACCTCCCTCACTATTGGATGAGTCCAAAAGAGTGTGAGATACTTTAGGGGCAAATGGAGGAATTGATCCGTAAGGGTCTACTGAGAGAGTATGGGCTCATGTGTTGTTCCAGCATTATTAACGCCTAAGAAAAATGAGAGTTGATGAATGCGTGTCGACAGCCAGACAATTAACAAGATTACCATTAAATATTGGTTCCCAGTACCACGGTTGGACAACATGCTCGATATGCTAGAAGGTGCCAATGTGTTCTCTAAACTAGATCCGAGGAGCGGGTATCATCAGATTTGTATCCGGCCCAGTGATGAGTGGAAGACGACATTCAAGACCAAGGAAGGGTTGTTTGAGTGGCTGGTCATACCCTTCAATCTATCGAACACACCAAACACTTTTATGTGTCTGATGAATCAAGTGTTAAAGTTGTTCATTAGCCAGTTTGTGGTGGTATATTTTGATGATATCCTGATATATAGTCAGGGTGAGACGGAGCACATGGAACATCTCAGGTAGGTACTACAAGTCCTGTCAGTTAACAAGTTGTATCTCAATTTGAAGAAGTGCAGTTTTTTAACGAACAACCTGTTGTTCTTAGGATTTGTTGTGACGTCCATGGGCATCCGTGTGGACAATAGAAATGTGCGAGCCATCCGAGAATGGCTGATCCTGACAAACATTTATGAAGTGATAAGTTTCCACGGGTTGTTGACCTTCTATCGTCGATTTGTGCGGAATTTTAGCACTATAGTCGCACCCATTACAGATTGCATGAAAAAAGGCCCGTTTCAATGGACCGATGAGGCTGGCAAGAGCTTTGCTGAAATTAAGCATTGATTGTCCACAACATTAATCTTGGTTTTTTCCAGTTTTGACAAGTTGTTTGAGGTTGAGTGTGACACCTCATATCTCGGAATTGGAGGAGTCTTATCACAGGAAGGTAGGCCGGTAGCCTTATACAACGAGAAGCTCAGCCAAGCTCGAAAGAAGTGGTCGACATATGAGCTTGAGTTGTACATAGTTGTTCAAGCGTTGTGACATTGGCGGCATTATCTGATTCAGAGAGAGTTTGTTCTCTACACTAACCATCAAGCCTTAAAGTTTATTAATAGTCAGGCTAACGTGAATTGTGTGCATACTAGATGAGTTTCATTTTTACAGGAATTAATGTTCGTTCTGAAGCACAAGTCAGGACAGCGGAACAAGGTGGCTAATGCACTTAGCCATCGTGCATCATTACTTGTTACAATGAGCAATTAGGTGGTTGGCTTCGATTGTCTCAAGGAGTTGTATGCCGAGGATAATGACTTCAAGGATGCATGGATGAGGTGCCAAGAGGGTCATCTCAGTGACCTACATATGCAAGATGGTTTCCTCTTCAAAGGGAATCAACTGTCCATCCCCTAAAGTTCTTTGAGGGAGCATCTTATTCAAGAGCTACATGGAGGTGGCTTTGGTGGATTCTTTAGCCGAGACAAGACGCGGGCTCTTGTTGAAGAGTAGTACTACTGATCACAATTGTACGTGACGTGGGTAAAGCAATACAGTGTTGTCATATAGCCACAATTGTACGTGACATGGGTAAAGCAGTACAGTGTTGTCATATATGTCTTACCTCCAATGAGCAGTCTCAGCATATGGGCCTCTGCACCCCGTTACCTGTGACTGATGGTCCTTGGGAAGGACTTATATATGGACTTTGTGCTTAGTTTCCCATAAACACAACGCGGAATGGATTCGGTGTTTGTGTTGGTAGATCGTTTCTCAAAGATGTCGTACTTTATCTCATGTAAGATGACCATCAATGCAATACACGTGGTGAATCTATTCTTCAGAGAGATCGTGCGGTTACACGGGGTTCCCAAGACCATTACTTCTGACTACGACACGAATTTCATTATCCGCTTATGTTGTATTTCAGGTGATAAACCGAAACAATGAGATTTGACATTGTCTTAAGCGGAGTTTGCATTCAACAACATCGTGAACCGCTCGACAGGGAAGTCCTCGTTCCAGATTGTTTATGGTCAAGTGCCCCGCCACATACTTGGTCCCTTTGCCCAAGCTCCCAGGCATGAGTGTTGCAGCAAAACATATGGCGGACCGAGTTGTGGGAATTCATGAGGATGTGCAAGGCAAATTACATACCTTGAACGATAAGTATAAGGAGCAAGCCGACAAGCATTGACAGCAAATGGGCGACCATGTTATGGTCCATCTACGCAAGGAAAGATTTCTGACCGGGACCTACAATAAGCTGAAGAACAATAAGATTAGACTGGTACCGATACTCCAAAAGATCACTGACAATGCTTACATTGTTGATCTTTCTTATGACATGGAGATCTCGCGTACTTTCAACATTGCAGACCTAATCGAGTATCATGAGCTGAAGATAGACGAGAACTCGAGGTCGTGTTCTTTCGAAGCGGAGGGGACTAATGTAGAGAGGGTCGTGGACACTTTCATGGCAAGGATGGATCAGAGAAGGCCCGATCGAAGGCGGAAGTGATCAAGACCATCAAAACCTTAAAACAGTCGTATCTCTCAAACCGGACTGAGTTTTTCGACATATCATATATGATTTTGAGGTAGGAGAAGCTACTTTAGCCAACCAACCCAGTTACATCAGGTTTCCCACACAAGATTTGCGAGATTCCATCAGATCGACGGTCAAAGGTCCATTTTATTTTTGTTTTTACTACAAATAGTAAGTTTTAGTCTGATCATAACTTTTGATCCTTGAGTTTTAGGAGTCGTTGCCAACATGAAAATGGCATAGAAAATTAGGAGAATAATGTGGTTAGTCCAAATTGGGCACTTACTATTTTTGGCCAAAAACCATGAAGATTAGTAGGAATAATGACCGTCTATAAATAGTAAGTTTACTACTTATAGTAGTCACATTTTTAGGGAGTTGAGTCTAACATTCCGTCCTAGGTTTGTGCTCATTATTTAAAGGATTGTAATTTCATTTTTTTAATCATTACTCAATTTATTAGAAATTATTTTTATTTTTATCCCTTGTAAATTCGAGGAAGAGTAATTACCTCTGAGGAAGACAATGATCAACCTCATCACTTCCTTCCCTACATCAAGAGTCCACCAGACTCATTTCCAAACCTTTTAAATGGCACAAGAGGTGACCTAATGTCCCTATAAATGTTCATTCGTACATACAACTCCGATCAAGCCATGGTGCGAAAATCATGTCATTTAGTGGATCCTAAGCTTCCGAACAATAGTATGAAAATGGACAGTTAAAATTGGCCAGAGAAACAAAATACATCCAATCGTCATCTTGACACATCCAGTAGATAAATCACACATTGTATTTCTTATTATTACAAAGCAACAATTTGATTTGATGATTTTAACCATGAAATTTATGGCTTGTAAACAATGGATGGTTGTTAACAAATTGGCCCCATTCGAAGGGTCGGTGTGATTGTTGCACCATGGCTTGCTCCTAGTTGTATGAATGAATGAATGTTTCAAATTTACAATAGGTCCCCTGCATTCTGTTTAAGAGGTTTGGGATGCTTGCAAAACCTAATAAATTAAAGATGTTGAGCATAGGAATTAATATTTACCTTACTTAAAAATAGCATAAGTAATATAAGATAGAGAATCTTTCTAAGTACTTCCATGGCTGAGGCCATGGGTTCAATTTCCCCCATTGTAACGCATTAATATCATTTAGGGGGTGTTTGGATCATAAGTTATTTAAGTTGCTTGTGCCTGAAGTAGCTTATCTTAGTTTCTACTTATTAAGCAGATAGATATATTTGGTAAACAACATACTTATCAGCTTCTCCTCCCTTTCGTCTCTTTTGATGCCTCTCTTTGGCAACTTATGAAAAGTAGAAAAGCTATTAAAAAAAAAAAACTAAAGTGATTAAGTAATTTTAAGTAAAAAAGTAATTTATAACTAACAATAAACCAAACTTACTTATCTGAAATAAGTTACATATCTACTGTTGTAAGTAGAAAAAGTAACTTATTTGGTAGGATCCAAACAGGCCCTTAGGGTGCATTTGACCGCAACAAATATCCCGAAATTTCATTTAACGATTTTTTTTTTTTGGGTGCATAACATCATGAGATATTGTTAAAATGTAACTAAAAGCAACCTTAGTTTTTCTTTTGCAAAAATATTGAGATATTCTCAAAATCTTGCCGATATTTATCACACGGCTTCGACCTAGGGTTGTCCGCCAACTCAACACCTTGCCTTTCGCCAAGTTTTCTTTTTCTATTTTATCACAATCTCATTAAGGAGTTTTTGCCAAGTGTCCATTGATCCATTGTGCAAATCTTAATATTGTATGGTTGTTATGAGCACAAAGTGGCTAATACTCGTACATTAGCTGTAGAGATACAATATTTGTAATTTTGTACAATGAAATGTATTTTGTATTAAATCATACCTAAAATGCATGCATGTATGTTCTAATTGATGACCACGTGTCACTGAGTGCATGGTGTGGTATCAATTATACAACGTTACGCGCACACTCAGCATAAGTGCGCCAACGATGAATTCCAAGTTCATTGTTTTGAATTAAAATGCGCACGGAAATATCTAGCATGATCTTCTATGTAAAAGCACACAAGTTCTCTAAATTGGTTCCATTTGAGACAGTAAGCCTACCTAGGCTTGGAAGGGTTAGTTACATGCCCCTACAAAAAGGATGGTTGGACTTTTGATACAATATTCTTTAAATTATGAAGAGCAAGGGACAGTTTCTTTAAAATCCTAGTCAAATGAGAGCATTTTTCACTACTCATTTTGTTCGTGGTATGGCTCTTTGTATGGATTGTTTTCTCCTTCTTTGCATCCATTAATATCTTGTTTAAACATATTGGAAAGAATTCGATGATGTTGTCCATGGATCTTGAATTTCAAATCGCCATCTTCATCACTATTATCATGATAGAATTTAAAAATGGTTAATTGCATCATCCTTTCCTTTGTTACATGACAACTTGAGATATTTATCCGTTGTTTTTAATTATAGTAGATACTTCACCTCTGTTTCATGGATCCGTTGCAGATTCCCCAAGGCAAGAAACCAACTTCAATTAGAACGTTTATCATTCAGAAAATGACCGTCGTACCCTTATATCATAGGCACCTAATCATTGATGAGCGTGGTACCACAATGGTGGTTATATGCCAACTATCTTGGCCAACTAGATCACCCCACCATAAAATGGACTAAAAATATATATTTTTTTAAAAGGCCCATCCAACCAGCTGGTGGGCTACAACATGAATTTGGAGGGTTTTGGGTGGTTGCTAATAGCTTTTTTGGTGTGGGCCATGTGTCTAGTTGGATGCCATACATACATCATAGTGGGTCCAGTTGTTCTTTAGTGTCTTTGCACGTGATGAAGGCTAGTGGAGACGAGGTATACGCAAAAATGGAAAACTGACTGTAAGTACATCTGATTGTCATACAACAGAGGGTGGTTAGATCCAATCAACCCATTCACAGAACAAGATTGTAGCCAAACTTATGTGACCTTCTCTAATCTTTTTTCTTTATTTTTAACCCTTTTTTATCTGCTTATATGTTTTGTACACATGTTTGAATGCTTCTCGCCTTCTCATATAAGAAACTTTGGTTTTGATCATCGCATCTTATTGAATATTGCTGGAAGGATGATTGAGAATTGATCACCTACCAGCAACCTTACCACTACTTGTTGTACTGCAAGTAGGGGTGTACATCGAGTCGAGCTGGCCTCAGCTCGGCCACTGGCTGACCTCAGCTTGAACTCGTCTTGACTCGATCCTTGAGCCTGACTGGCCAGCTCGGCTCGGCTCGGTTCAGTCAGCAGCTCGGGCCAGCTCGGGCCGAGTTCGCCATTGAGGCATTTCCACAAACACCTGAACTGCAACTTCAAAATCCCACTGTTTTACAAACAGAGGCAATGGTTTTATAGGTATTTTATCAAACGCCTTCTAAGCAACATGAAAACCAAGAAAAACAAAGAGAAAAAGGGTATTTGTTTCATGTACATACCTTCCTTGCCACCAGCCACATTTCGTTGAGTCATTTTATCAAACAGTTGGTGAGCAACATCAATGGCAAAGTAACCGAGTCACCGAACTGGTTCGATCCGAGTTCGATTTGAGCTGGATTCGATCCGAGTCGAGTCGAGCTGGGGCCTGCCCGAACTCGGCTCGAACTCATTTTCGAGCTCAAAAAATTAGCTCGACTCGGCTTGAACTCAACTTCGAACCGAGTCGAATCGAGCTTTTTCGAGTCGAGTCGAGCGAGCTAACCGAGCTAGCTTGGTTCGTGTACACCCCTAACTACAAGTCTACAACATCTTTATTGCCAACAGGCCACTTGTGTATGAAATCAGTACTATGAAAAACCATAGCCCCCCCTCTTCTAAACAATCAGGCTGATCAGATTACTACATGGGCCACTCCTATTTGTTGAGTCGAACTGTTGTCTATACATTTGTTCTGACAGTGTGGCCTACCTGATGATGATGATGGAAAAAAAGTGGCCCACCTGATGATATATTAAATTGTTATATGATGGTTCCTTAATACACGTCTATGTTGGAGATTAGAGTGAACACAATTTGAAGTGTCCTCAAGGGAGAGGTTCCTTTCCTATAAGTATCCTGCATTGTCAAGGAATGTGGCCTACCCAATGATTTCTTTATGCTTTCCTTTCACTTTCTTTGTCCACCACTGGTGATTCCTTTTTCTCCCACTTGATGGAAAATAGCATATCGGCCACAGTTTCATTATTTTCCATTCCACATTACCACCATATTTAGTTCTTGGTCATTTCCACAATATCACGAAAAGATGGCAGAAGCATTTCCACAATGTTGGGAACTTGATTCCTTTTTCTCCCACTTGATGGAAAATAGCAGATAGGCCACGGTTCCATTATTTTCCATTCCACATTATCACCATATTCAGTTCTTGGTCATTTCCACAATATCACGAAAAGATGGCAGAAGCATTTGCACAATGTTGGGAACTTGAATTCTCTACTTATTCAAGAGTTCAAATAATCATGGTTGGAAATGAAAATCCAAATTTAAGTAGTCACTAACTTCATTGCAATTGATGGCCTGCCACATGTTGCTCAGTCCATTCATGGATGGAGCCCACTTGGTTGCATGATTGGATGATCAAGACCACCCATCCACTCACCTCAGAAAACACGCCGATGTGAGAATCCTAGCTATCCAATATTTTCTGTTGAATGTGGACTTTAGGCTGATTATATCATTACCAGTTCATTTGAAGGCTGTTACCTGGATGGATAGGATCATTGAATTGATGTCATTGTTATACAGTCACCCATCAACCATAGAGTTCATGAGATTGATGGATCAGATGATCCACTCACGAGCCATGCGGTTGTATTTACTTTGGCACCCATATTAAAAAGCTACCCAAGTCTTTTGTATTAATTGTCATGCTTCTTACAAGTAATCAAATGGATTTTTATTTTTATTTTTTTCGTGCCATACTTGTATGTTCAAGGAATCTATCTGTATTTACTGTTTTGTTTGGTATCTTTCTGTTTACTCAGAATTTTCCAATGCCAAACAGCTGGGGCAGGAATACTAAGTTTGGTGGGCCATCGCAAAATAACCGGTTTCAAGAATTTATGGGATCCCACGAAATCAGGATTAAGGATTAAGCCTTAAGCCCAATTTTGGTTGCCCCAGTGCCCTTCATGTCAGATTTGTACATGTGAAGCAGCATTTTCCTGGCTTAATCACAACCATAGATCATTTGTTTTTCTTTTCTAGAACTTAGTATAATTTTGATTTGCTGCTCTCTTGTGTGGAATTTGACATGGAGATAGGGGACCCACCAGAATTGCCATCAGGGCAAGATCCTGATTGTGCCCTAGACGATCACTTACCCAAACAGATCATTTGTTCCATTTATACACTGTTTAAAACCTTAGGATTTATTCGATGCATGTATCCGAAATGTTGTAACTTGCCAGGTTCTTGTTCTGGTACTCAATATGCATTTGGTGATCTAGTACATCCATATTGTGGACCACAGCAATCAGCAAAATATGTGAAGCAGTTGTGACTCGGTGTCGGAAATTCCAGGAGTCAAGAGGTGTGGTGCCATTCAGCTAGAAAGATACTTTCATCTCCTAATTGCATGGACCCCGCGAGGTTGATAGCTGTCTAGATCAGTTTAAATTATTCCATGTTGAAGAATCTATCACAGGTGCCTACATTGGAACATGTACAGGCAATAATAGAGGAGGATATGTTGTATGTGATCCTTCTCTTTCCCTTTGAACATCTCTAGTTTGTTGTGGGGTGTTAGCATGGAGATGAAAAAGCAAAATGATTATCTATTTACATTGAAAAGAGGCTGCAGATCGGATTGTTAGGATTGTTTGATCATTTAGGCTTTTGGGTGTGGCCCATCTATGGCAGGGCACATGAGATTAAGCATACATGTCATTGGTGGTACCTGAAATTGTGTCCCACCGTTAAACCAATGGCACAAAAACTGAACCAAATGGCCCCATCAAGTAACCAATTGCAATCATGATCACCATGCATGTCTATGGTGAAGATTGGAGTTAAAACAATTGGAGGTGTCCTTGACGGAGAGCTTGCGTACCTAGTAATTAAATATCCGGCATTGTGAAGGAAGGTGGCCTGCCCCATTCTTTCTTTATGCTTTCTTCCTTACTTTCTTTATGCTTTCCTTTGGCTTTCTTTATTCTTCTCCGGCAACTCCTTTTTCTCTCACTTGATGGAAAATTACACATGGGCCACAATTTCATTATTTTTCATCCCATATTACCACCATTTTCAGTTGTTGGGCATTTCCACAATAGCAAGAAAAGAGGGCAGAACCATTTCTCTACGCTTTTGTTCAAGCAATGCTGGGGACCTTGAATTCTCTACTTCTGCGAGTGTTTGAATCAGCATGGATGGAAATAGAAATGCAAATTAAAGTAGAGACTATCTTCGCTGCAATTGATTACCTGCTGCTTGTTGCTTGGTCCATTTGATGAATGAAGCTCACTTAGTTGCATGATTAGATGATCAAGGGCACCCATTTGCTTGCCCCAAAAAACATGCTAATTGGATAATCCTAGCTACCCAATATTTTCTGTTGAATGAACTTCAGGCTGATTTTTATCAATACCGTTTCATTTGAAGGTCATCCATTTGATGTGATATTTATTAAGTTGCCCATCAACCATAGGGTTGATGAGATTGATGGATCAGATGATCCACTCACGAGCCACATGGGCCATGTCAAGCAATAGAAACTTAAGAACAAGGGTAGGATTGTTAGGATTGCTAGGATTGTTTGATCATTGAGGTTTTTGGTTTGTGGCCCATCCCTGGCAGCGCACATGAGATGAAGCAAACATGCCAATGGTGATACCTTGAACCGTGTCCCATCACCAAACCTAGGGAAAACTTAACCAGATGGCTCCCATCAAGTGACCAGTTGCAATCACGATCACCGTACATGTCTATGGTGGAGATTGAGGTGAACACAATTTGAGGCGTTCTCAAAGGAGAGCTTCCTTTCCTAAAAGTATCTAGCATTATCAAGGTGGCCTACCCCATAATTTCTTTATGCTTTCCTTTTGCTTTCTGTCTTCCACTGGTGATTCATTTTTCTCCCTCTTGATGGAAAATAGTAAATTATTACAAGGTGAGAATCTATTACAGGTGCCTACATTGGAACATATGTAGGCAATAATAAAGGAGGCTAATCTTGTATGTGATCTTACTTGTATGTAATCCTTCTCTTTCCCTTTGAATATATGTAGTTTATTGTAAGGTGTTCTCAAGGAGATTGAAAAGGAATATGATTACTCATTTATGTTAAAGAGAGGGTGCAGATCAGATTGTTAGGATTGTTTGATCATTGAGGCTTTTGGGCTGTCCCATCAATGGCAGGGCACATGAGATGAAGTATACATGTCACTGGTGGTGCCTTGAATTGTGTCCTATAACTGAACCCATGACATAAAATCCTAACCAGATGGCCCCATCAAGTGACCAGTTGCAATCACACCTCATTCCACCACTCCCCGGGCAACTGTCCCTGGCCATTATGGAGAAATCCTTTACAAAGGAGAGACATTAATTACATTATATATGAAAAATCGAGATCAGGTGATACAACATAAGGTCTTCTAAAAGTGGAACAATACATGTCTATGTTGGAGATTTGAGTGAACACAATTTGAGATGTCCTGGAGGGAGAGCTTCCTTTCCTATTGAAACATGAGCAGTTATAAGTATCTGCATTATCAGGGAAGCCTACCACATGCTTTATTTATGCTTTCCTTTTTCTTTCTATGTCATTCTCTTTTGACTTTTTTTTCTCCCACTTGATGGAAAATAGCATGTATGCCTACAGTTTCATTATTTTCCACTTTGCATTGTCATCATTTTCTTTTGTTTGGCATTTCCACAACACTGAGAAACGATGGCAGAAGCATCTCTGTGCTTTTGTTTAAATGATGTCAGGGAACCTGAATTCTCTATTTCTCCAAGAGCTTGAACTAGCATGGAGGGATATGGAGATGCAAATTAAAGTAGATACTATCTTTGCCACAATTGATGGCCTAGCACTTGTCGCTCAGTTCATTCATGGATGGAGCTAACTTGGTTGCATGATTAGATGATCAAGACCACTCATCCAATTACACCAAAAAAGACACTGATGGGAGAGTCCTAGCTCTCTGATAATCTCTATTGAATGTGAACTTTAGGCCAATTTTTATCATTATCTATTCGTTTGAAGGCTGTTACTTGGATAGATAAGATCATCCAATTAATCTGATATTTATATAGTTGCCCATCAATGATAGGGTTAATGAGATTGATGGATCAGTTGATCCACTCAAAAGCCACACGGACCTACTCAAGCATAAGGGACCATTTGTAGCTCTATCCTTCCACTGCATACGCCAAAGTTTATCTGAGTAGAGGAGCGAAGGGAGGTTGTATTTATTTCAGAATCCATATTAAGTGGCCACCCAAGTCTTAGTAGTAACTATTATGCTTATTGTAAGTAATCAAATGGTTTGATTTTATGTTCACTACTTACGTAAAAAAAGAATCCATCTACTATTGTATTTACCTTTTTGTTGGATATCTCTCTTGCCAAGATAACGGGTTAAGTGAATTTAGATGATCCAATATTAGGATTTGGGATTAAGCCATAAATTCCGATTTTGGTGGGCCCCATGCCCTCCACTTCATATTTGTACATGTGGAGAGGAATTTTCCTGTATTAATCAGACTACAGATTTTTTTTTTTTTTTTTCCTGAAACTTTGTATTATTGTGATTAAGGGTTTTAAACGCTGATTTCTTGTGCAGAATCTGACATGAAGATATGGGGTCCACCTGAATTGGCATCAGGGTATGATCCTAATTATGCCGTGGATGATCTCCAACCAAAATAGACCAGTTATTCCGTTTATACACTTGTGTTTAAAACCTTAAGATTTATGTCATGCATCTATCCTAAACATTGTAACTTAAAGGTCCCTGTTCTCGTACTCGTCATGTATGTGGTGATCCAGACCGTCTATCTGGTGGACCACACTGTTCAACAAAAAATGTGCAGCAGTGGTTACACGGTGTAGGAACTTTCAGGAGGAAGTATGTGCCATCCAGCTAGAAAGATTTTACGAAAGCGACAACATTATCTTGTTGCTTTTCATGTGCTTTATTCATCATTATCTTTTGACTCCTTTTCTCCCACTTCAAGGAAAATAGAATATAAGCCACAGTTTCGTCATTTTCCATTTCACATTATCACCATTTTTCACTTCTTGGGCATTTCCACCTCTGGAGAGAAAAGAGTACAACTTCTTTCCTGTTCTTCTTCTTCATCACAAGTGTCGTGTGGTCCACCTGTGTAGATGGCTTGCATCATTCTCCATCCCTACCAAAGGATTTGACAGTGCTCCCATGGCTCAATTCACCTACAATAGAACCGGGAGAGACCTCTTAGTTTAGAAGATGAGCATTGGACTCTTTATCATAGGAATCTATCCACACGGTTGTAACAGCACCAAGGTAAGATCTTAACCATCCATGTTTATATCATTGTTACAAATCTAACCTTATCAGGGTTTTCCATGGAATTGGATTCTTCAAAATGCCAAGTTTCCTCCATGTTTAAACCCAAAGGATCCAAAGCCATCTCACTCCAAGAAAATGAGATGCCCCAAAAATCATGCCAATCCAACCATTAAGTGGGCCAACATGCGAATTTGGAGGCTTATGTCATGGCCCACTTAATGATTAGATTAGTTTGATCTTTTAGGTGTCCAATTTTTATGGTGGAGCGTCCTTTCTGGACAGTTTAGATGCCATACATGCACTGCTATGGTCCAATTCTTATCTACTTTCCTTGTACCTGATAGAGGGTATTAGGGTCATTTGGCACGTGTTCCTCTAATCCTTCTTATGGAGTGCAACAGATTGGAAAATGACTGTAATCATTCACTTACTCTTTATTCAATCTCAATTTATTTCAATTGTACATCCAAAGGAGTCCTTAGCTAATATTACATGAGTATTTATCTTGGTCGGTACCTCTACACCCTGACTGGTTCTTTTAAAAGAGCTTTGTTATGCCACATGCCCGTACAAGACAGCTCATGTACTTACCAGCCCATGTGTCAGCATGTCACGAACTTATGAAATCTGATTCATTCTTCAGAAGAGGGAGATGGTGATGCAAATTGAAGTACAGATTATCTTGACAGCAATTGATGGTCTACTAGCTGGGTTTTAGATTTTCATCATATTTGGACCAACAAACTAAAATAAGATAGAAAAATTAGTGAATTGGGTGGATATATATATATAGTGGGCCACACAAGTTTCATTAGTCTGCTAGCTATATTTCAACAGTCTGCGTTTAATACCACTGTTGTAAGGTGTGTGGCACACTTGAGTGTTAGATCTGCCTAATGTTTAGGCCCACCCCCTAAAATGAACGGACAAAAATGATATCATAGTGGACCATGTGACTTTTTCAGCAGAAACTAGTGAGCACGTTTTAACCGTGGGCATACAATACCCACCATTCAAGCTGTATTTACTTCACCTTTAGGCTCACTTACTAAATTGATCTGATAAAACTGGTGGACAAGGTGGGTTTCTCTCCACCATCACAGTGGGCCCCAATTGTTTCAATGGTGGACGAGCCATTAATTTAAATACGCATAGTGTTTCTTCCCGTCCATCCCACTTGTCTCTCCCATTTACTGTTTCAACGGTTGGCAGACATTAATTCAACAGTAGGTATAGAGCACCCACTGTTTCTTGTGGTCTAGCCCACTTATATCTCTCTCATTTTTTGGTTCATGGCTTCAAATTATCTGGTGAAACTGGTGGACTGCATGATCCTATCTTCTGGCTGCAACTACCTAAATTATCACTATTTAAAATTTAAACCGCCTAAATTTTAAAACACTTAGGCTACAGTACTAAAATTAGATTGTTTCAACAAACAATCTCAGCTTCTGCACCATGGACATTGCTTTCTGAACAAGAATTGTTGGATATTTTTCAGTTCAACGCTCCAATAGATGTGAATTCATCCTTTGCCTCAAATCTTTTAGCTGGCCCAAAAGATCAAGTGATCTACATCACTGAACCATAGGCTGCACTTGTACAAATAGTCTGGATACTAGCAGTATGTCTGCGCCGTGTATACACGGTGGAATGGAAGGTATGCTCATCCATTGCTCCGTGAAATCGGATTGCTTATGGAGTTACTCGGTACACTCTTATGGTGCTGAGTAAACTATGTTGGTCCCACCGTGAATACATGTAGTTTATTCAAGCCGTCCATCTGTTTTTTCAGCTTATTTTAGGGGTTGAGCTCGAAATTGAAGTATATCCAAAGCTCAAGTGGACAACCGAAGGAAACAGTGGGAATAATGATTTCCACCGTTGAAACTTTGCTAGGCCCCACAGTGATGTTTATTTGTCATCCAACCTGTTCATAAGATCACGAAAACATGGATGATCGGAAAACACAAATATGAGCTTAATACAAAACTTGTGTGGCCCCCAAGAATTTTTCAACGGTAGACATTAATTCACACTGTTTCTTATGTTGTGGTCCATTTGAGCTTTTGGATATGCTTCATTTTTGGGTTCAAGCCCTAAATTTATCTTTTAAAATGTATGGATGGGGTTGATAAAATACATAAATCACGGTGGACCCCACAGAGTTTACTCAGTACGCAATCCGCTTCCTTGCTCTGTCTAATATGGGGCCCACAAGCTGCATGTGGGGGCCTGATCATGACTAAGGATGGATAAAGTGGATGTGACGATGCAGTGGGCACACCAGTGATGTTCCGCGCGTGAAGTGGGGTAAATATGGTCTCACACATGAGAGGTTGAAACTATAGTACAATGTTTTTTTACAATTCTTGGAAAACCTAATTAAAAATAACAAGTGTTATACTAAATGAAAGATACAACATTCTAAAGATTTCAAGGATAATTAGGAGTGTTTTTTTCAGAATCATGGTAGAAGGATAATAAGATAATGAGCAACTGAAAGGTATTCAAAAGTAAATCAAGTAGTCGAGAAACATCTAGGAGGTTGCCCAGAGGCATTCAAATGTAGAGTAGCTGATAAGTGTCCAAAAGTAAATCGAGTGGTCAAGAAGTGTATAAAAGAGGAACACAACCAAAGTAGAATCGAACGTCTAGAAGTAGATTGCAGTCGAGAAACCGAAGCATGGTCAAGCATCCAGAAATGGAAGGCAATAAAGAGGCACAAAACTTGACAAACAAAAAAGGAATAGTTACAAAAGACGCAACAAGCGAATGATCTAGACAAGAAAAAAAAATCTGAAAAAGCTTTTCGATTACGTTAACTGTTATGGTAATGAAAGAAGGATCTAGAAGAACAAGCTACAACAAAACTATATAAATAGCAAAGGAATGAGATAAGAAAAATCTCAAAACATAATCCCAACAATAAAAAGTAACCAATTAAGTCTATCAATTTACTTTAGCTCAACTTATCGTAGGAGTAGTGATAATCAAGTAACAGTAATTTTAGCCATAGTCTTTAGTTGAAATCGAAATCTACGCTCATATGTATGTTGGATTTACTCTATACCCAATATCACATAGTTTTTTCAAGAGATGCATTCTTCCATTTGCTTCTAGTGACCGATTCTAAGTTTTTCCTTTTGTTTGATTACACTAGTATTTTGAAAGTCATTTTTTATGGAAGGAATAAAGCAACCCATCTTCAGAGGACGAATCCCACCCGCCGATTATCACCTGATTATTATAAAATTCTGCAAGTGGTCGAGTAAGCGATCGATCTTCTTAAAATCTAGTCATATGCATTCATATTGGACATATTAGCTTATTTCAACGCCTTATCGATTTCGGCACGCCAGCACACACTACATGTGACAAAAAAACAAACTGATGTGTTAACATTTTTTGCACGCCCGATGGACAATAAACTACTTGGTTGCCACGAAATTCATTGTGCACTGATGATGCAACAATTTTTGCAAGTGTCCAACATTTTTGGCACGCCCAAGGAGATTATAACATGTGCCATTATGAGTATTCAAAGTAGTACAACATGAGCCATTATGAAAGTTAGGTGAAAGCAAGATGCCCAATAGATCCCATTGAGATTATGTCGACTTTAATGCTAAATAGGCAACCAGGAGTTCAATATATCGTCAAAAAGTTACTTGTTCAGGCTGAAATTTTAGCTAGATGGATAACCATTAATGTTGAAAATATGAATTAGATGATGACTCTCTTTGTCAAAAGAACACCTATGGTGCCTTGACAACAAGTCAATACTAGTTTTTGCCAGAAATTTGACACCAACACCACCGATACAACCTTTGACGCCAACACCACATTTGAAACTACGGGTACCTCTTCCGCAACAGAATATACCTCTTCCGTAACAGAATATGCCTCTTCTAGTGTAGGAAACACACAATCTTCCACCACTTGCTAAATTTAGGCGACCGAAACAGGAGGTTGGTAATGTTGTTATGAAGAATGAAACCAGGGTATACTTGAGGGCAGCCCTTCCTTGGGAATCCACTATATCATGGAAGAAAAAAATAGGTAGGCTTTAAACCACCTTCAATAGCCGAATCTCGCCATTTGAATTATGATCAAGTTATTCAAATGGTCTAGGAAGTAACAGGCCAAGTTCTCGGTTGTATTACTATCTCAGTCAACCATAAGCCATATTCGGAATGGATTGAACGATTGTTTTCATTGTCACAGCTGACTTTACCATTTTTTCGATCAGGACAGCCGAGTTCGACCAAGACGATTGAATTTATTGTCTCTTGATCGAGATGGCCAAGTTCGACCAAGATGGTAGGATTTGTCATTTATCAATCAAGATGGCCAAGTTTGACCAAGACGACTGAATTTGTCGTTTCTTAATCATGACGACCAAGTTTGACTGGAATGACCGAATTTGACATTTTTTCGATCAAGACGGCCTAATTTGACCAGAATGACCGAATTTGACATTTTTTAAAAATCAAGATGACCGAGTTCGAATAGAATGGCCGGATTTGACATTTTTCAATCAAGATGGCTAAGTTTGACCAAAATGATTGAATTTGATGTTTTCGGACCAAAATGGTTGAATTCGACCAAAATGACCGATTTTGGTGTTTTTCAACCAAGATGGGCGAGTTCGAACAAATTGGCCGATTTTGATGTTTTTCGACCAAGATGACCGAATTTAATGTTTTTGGACCAAGAAGGCAAATTCAACGTTATATATATATATATATATATATATATATATATATATATATATATATATATATATATATATATATATAGCAACAGGTTTTATGTGCTCCAACTCATGGGAACTCCCCATGAGGTCGAGTTGTGTGGGCCCAGTGTGGTGCGTGTTGAACATCTACCCCATCAGTTAGATGCACCATTTCATGGTGGGCCTAAGGCTTAAAATCATGGTCGAAATTGATATTTTTACACGGCCAAACAGTCACATTTCCTGTGCCAAACAACGAATCAACATCACATTCACCTTTTACCATAGGCCTTCGCCATGGGGGGCAATGTTTTACTATATTTCGGACCATTTTTAAGAAACCCAATTAAAAAGGACACATGTTATAGCACGGAAAAGATATAACATGTTAAAGATCTTTAATGATACTTGAAGTGCTTTTTATGGAATCACAACTGATGGGATAATAAGACAGGGAGCAACTAAGAGGTATTCAAAAGTAAATCAAGTGGCCAAGAGACATTTAGGAGGCAGTCGAGAGGTGTCCAAAAGTAGACCAAGCGGAAGAGAAGCGTGCGGAAGCGGAAAACGACTGAAGCACAATTGAGCATCCAGAAGTAGATTGTGGTTGAGAGGTCGAAGTGCGTTCGAGCTTCTTGAAATGAAAGGTGACTGAGAGACACATAATTTAACCGACAAAAGATGAACAATCACAAAATGGAAACGTAATAAGAGAATGATCTAGAAAGGATCTTTGACTATTGTAACCATTGTAGTAATAAAAGAAGGATATGGAAGAACGAGATGCAACAGAACTCTAGAAATAGCAGAGGAATGCGACAAAGATAAATATCAAAACACAATCCCAATAATAAAAAACAACCCGTCAAGTCTGTCAATTAACATTATATCAACTTATTGTAAGAGTACTGATAATCAAGTAGCGGTGATTTTAGCTAGTCTTTAGTTGTAATCCAAATATATGCTCATATGTTGGATTTGATTTTTCTTTTTTTAAATCCAATATCACACAATTATTTCAGGAGCTAGATACATTCTTATA
Source organism: Magnolia sinica (assembly GCF_029962835.1). Lineage (NCBI taxonomy): Eukaryota > Viridiplantae > Streptophyta > Magnoliopsida > Magnoliales > Magnoliaceae > Magnolia > Magnolia sinica. The sequence goes on along the minus strand of NC_080587.1, from coordinate 19,159,476 downwards.
GTCACTTTTAGTGATCAATTGTGAGTTTTTCCTTTTGTTTAATTGCATTGGTATTCTAAAAGTTCTTTCTTGTGGAAGGCATAAAGTAAGCTATCTTTGGAGTTAGAATCCCACCCTCCAATTATATAATTGTTGTCTGATAGTTATAAAATTTTACAAGTGGTTGAGTAAGTGACTGATCTTTTCAAAATCTAGTCATATATGTCCAATATCTGCTTACTTCGGCACTTGGGGTCAAAGTTAATCGGTTTGGATTGAGCTGCTTTATCAATTCTAGCATGCTAGCCTACGTTACACATGATAGAAAACAAACAAAGTGCCAACAGAAACATTGAAAACTTGGGAGAAGAATGGGCAATGAGGACTTTTTTGGGCTTTAATGGCCATTTTCTCAACATTCAGTTAGTAAAAGTCATATGTAAAAAACTAGTCATTTTAAAAAAAATAGTTTAAAAGTGGGTTGTTTTTTGTCCCTGGCTCAATAGACGGGTGACCAAATGCAAAAATTCCTAAAAATCTAGGTCAAGGTTGACAGTTGCGTCTTTTGAGAAGGATTTTTTTTTAAACATGGAGGTCCATCACTTGCAAGGTCTTCAGCTGTACGGCACATGAAGAGACTTTGAGGTCTATCAGTTGCAAAGATTTACGCGATGCATTTATCACAGAAATGTTACATGCATGTCATGCTCCAGTCCATCGATCTGGTGGATCGAACTGATCAGAAATAAATGTGCAATAATCATCACAATGTTACTGAAAATTAGGAGCCAGAGGCGTAGGGCCACCATTTAGAAATATATTTTTATCTCCCAACTATGGTGTGCCCTTCATGGTTGATTGTTGTTTATATCACTTTTTAAATTGTTGCAAGCTTATGCGGACCATTGTTTGCATACTTGGTAAAATCAGACAGTCCTAATAATTTGAACGCTTGTCCGCGGTTCTGCATTAGAAAGATGAATATAATTACCTGTTTTTGTTAAAGAGGTTGTAGATAAGATGGTTAGGATTGTTTGATCATTGAGGCTTTTGGGTTGTGGCCACCCCTGGTAGGGCATGGGATGAAACATACATGTCATGGTGGTATCTTGAATTGTGTCCCATCAACAAACCCATCGCACAAAATCCTAACTAGATGGCCCCATCAAGTGACCAGTTGCAATCACAATCACCATACATGGTTATGGTGGAGACCAGAATGAACACAACTTAATGTGTCCTTGAGGGAGAGCTTTTCCTATCGAAACCTGATCAGTTAAAAAGGATCATGCATTATCAAGGAAATTGGTCCACCACAATGATGTTATGAAAGCACCAATATTAGCATATTGGTGCTTTCCATATGCTTTCATTATCTTTCTCTTTTGACTCCTTTTTCTCCCACTTGATGGAAAATAACATATAGGCCATAATTTCATTATTTTCTACTCCACATTATCACCATTTTCAGTTCTTTGGTACTTCCATAGTACCAAGAAAAGATGGCAGAAACATTTTTTTTTTCTCTTATTTAGACAGTGTTGGGGAACTTCAAATTCAATACTTCTGCAATAGTTTGAAACAACATGGGATGTCAAGAAAGAGTTGAGGAAGCTCGAGAGCACGTTGTCGACGATTCATAAACGAGACAATTTTTACGTCTTCTTCAAGGACCGTCGAAAGACTATCATTGCCCTTATGACACCAGAGAACCACCTCGAAGCTTATAAAGTGGAGGAGAACTCTCTCCTGACCATTCAAGATTTTATGGAGGAATCTAAGGAAACTGGTGAGGTGTACACCGCTGTGGTAAAGGGCGATGAATCAGAGCACTTAAACATTCCTTTAAGTTTAAGGATGTTGCTGAATGAATTCAAATAAATCTAGCCTGAAGGGTTACTCGATGGATTGCCCCCATACGGGACATCCAACATCACATAGATCTCATCCTCAAGACTATCTTGCCCAACTGTCCTCACTATCAGATGAGTCCGAAAGAGTGTGAGATACTTCAGGAAAAGGTGAATGAATTAATCTGTAAGGGTCTTATGAGAAAGAGCATGAGCCCATGTGTCGTGCTAGTGTTATTAATGCCTAAGAAAGATGGGAGCTGACGCATGTGTGTCGACAATCAGGCAATTAACAAGATTACTATTAAATATCGGTTCCAAATACTGTGGTTAGAGGACATGCTCGATATGCTAGAAGGTGACAAGGTATTCTCTAAACTAGATTTAAGGAGTGGGTACCATCAGATTCGTATTCAGCCTGGTGATAAATGGAAAATGACATTTAAGACCAAGAAAGAGTAGTATAAGTGGCTGATCATGCCCTTCAGTCTATTGAATGCACCAAGTACTTTTATACGTCTGATGAATCAAGTATTGAAGCCTTTCATTGGCCGATTTGTGGTAATATATTTTGATGATGTCCTGATATATATCTAGAGTGAGATAGAGTACATGGAACATCTCAGGTAAGTGTTACAAGTCATGGTAGTTAACAAGTTGTACCTCAACTTAGAGAAGTGTAATTTTTTAACGGACAACTTGTTGTTCTTATGATATATTGTGACGTACATGGGCATCCATGTGGATGATGAAAAGGTGCGAGCCATTAGGGAATAGCCAATCCTGATGAACATTCATGAAGTGAGGAGTTTCCATGGGTTAATGACTTTCTATCATTAATTCGTGTGGAATTTCAACACTTTAGTTGCACACATTATAGATTGCATGAAAAAAAATGTATGTTTTAGTGGACCGACGAGGTTGACAAAAGCTTTGCTGAAATCAAACATTGATTGTCCACAACACCGGCCTTGGTTCTTCCTAGTTTTGACAAGCTGTTTTGGGTTAAGTGTGATGCCTCATGTGTCTGAATTGGAGGAGTGTTATCAAAGGAAGACAAGCCAGTAACCTTTTACAACAAGAAGCTCAACCAAGCCTGAAAGAAGTGATCAACATATGAGCTTGAGTTGTACACAGTTGCTCAACCGTTGCGACATTGGCGACATTATCTGATTCAGAGAGAGTTTGTTCTCTACACCGACCATCAAGCATTAAAGTTTATTAATAGTCAGGCTAACGTGAATCATGTGCATGCTATATGGGTTGCATTTTTGTAGGAATTCACGTTTGTTATGAAGCATAGGTCAGGGCAGCAGAACAAGGTAATTGATGCACTTAGTCGTCGTGCATCACTACTTGTTATGGTGACCAATGAGGTGGTTAGTTTCAACCGTCTCAAGGAGCTGTATGCTGAGAATGAGGACTTCAAAGATGCATGGATGAAGTGTCAAGAGGGTCATCATAGTGACTTACATATACAAGACGGTTTTCTCTTCAAAGGGAATCAACTATGCATCCCTCAAAGTTCTCTGAGGGAACAAATTATTCAAGATCTACATATAGGTAGCCTTGGTGAATACATTGGGCGAGACAAGATGTGGGCTCTTGTTGAGGAGTGGTATTACTAGCCGTAATTGGTACGTGACGTGGGTAAAATAGTACATCACTATCATGTTTGTCAGATCTCCAAGGGCAGTCTTAGAATACGGGCCTCTACACCTCGTTGCTTGTGCCTGACGGCCCTTGGGAGGACTTATCTTTGGACTTCGTGCTTGATCTCCCAAGAACACAGCATGACATGAATTTGGTATTTATCATGGTAGATTGTTTTTCGAAGATGGTGCACTTTATCTCATTTGAGAAGACCGTCAATGCAATACACATATTGAATGTATTCTTCAGAGAGGTGCAATTACAAGGGCCCGGTTCCTAGGATTATTACTTATGATTGAGACATGAATTTCATTAGTCACTTTTGGTGGACTTTGTAGAATCGATTTGGTATGTAACTTCAGTTCAGTAGTACTTGCCACCCACAAACTAATGGGCAGACTGAAGTTGTGAATCGTATATTGGGAAATCTCATTTAATCTATTTCAAGTTACTAACCAAAGCAATGAGATTTGGCATTGTCTTAAGAGGAGTTTGCATTCAAGAACATGGTGAACCGCTTGACAAGTCATCATTCTAGATTGTTTATGCTCGAGTGCCCCGCCACATACTTGACTTGGTCCATTTGCCCAAGCTCTCAGGCATATGAGCATTGCAATAGAACATTTGTAAGACCGAATCGTGGGCATTCATGCGGATATGTAAGCCAAGTTGCATGCCTTGAACAATAATTACAATGAGCAAGCCGACAAGCATTAGTGATATAAGGTGTTCGAGATAGGCAAGCATGGTATGGTCCATATATGCAAGGAGAGATTTCCGATAGGGGCTTACAACAAGTTGAAGAAAAAGAATATTAGACCGGTACCGATCCTCCAAATGATCAACCTTACCGCTTACATTGTCGATCTCAGATGACATAGAGATCTCGTGTACTTTCAACATTGCGGACCTGACCGAGTATCATGAACCGAAGTAAGATGAGAACTCGAGGTCGAGTTCTTTTGAAATAGAGGGAGTGATGTAGAGTGGGTCGCAGACACTTTCATGGCAAAGATGGACCAGAGAAAGCCCGATCAAAGGCAGAAGTGATCGGGACCATCAGAACCTTAAAATAGTCATATCTCGCAAACCGAAATGAGTTTTTTGATGTTTCATTTATGATTTTGGGGTAAGAGAAGCTACTTTAGCCAACTAACCTCACTATACTGGGTTGCCTACACCAGATTTGCGAGATTCCATCAGATCGACGGTCGAAAGTCCATCTTATTTTTGTTTTTACTATAAATAGTAAGTTTTAATTTGATCATAACTTTGATCCTTTGAGTTTTAAGAGTCGTGCCCAAAATGAAAAGGGCTTAGAAAATTTAGGAGAATAACATGGTTGGGCCAAATTGGACACTTACTATTTTTGTCCAAAAACCATCAAGTCTAGTAGGAATCATAACCATCTATAAATAGTAAGTTTACTACTTATAGTAAGTCACATTTTTAGGGAGTTTGAGTATGAAACTCCGTCCTAAGTTTGAGTTCACTATTTAAAGGATTTTAATTTCGTGTTTTTATCATCAATCAATTTATTTTAAATTATTAGAAATTATTTCTATTTTCATCCCTTGTGGATTTGAGGAACTTCCCTGTGTCAGTATTGACCGGCCAATCCACAAATCCCTCTCTCAATTGGAACTTTGACCTCTCTGCTACAATAACATCTAATCTCTCCCCAATCTCCTTTATCCTACTCCCAATTCTTTTATAAAATACAAGTGACTTCGAAAAGGAAGAGACTTTGCATAACCATTTCATCATAGCAGATTGAGTTCTCACTTTCTGCTGAAAGGCTTCCATTGCAAACTCACCTATCTAGTCATCTACATCATAGCTGCGTCCTTAAGCTTAGCCAATCCTTTAGCACCTTGCTCTTCATTTCTTGCTCCTTCGCGTTTAGAAGCACTGCACGGATCATCGACAATGTGCTCTCGAGCTTCCCCAACTCTTTCTTGACACTCCATGTTGTTTCAAACTGACACAGGGATGGACGTGATGAGGTCGACACCGTCTTCCTCAAGGGATAATTACTCTGAATCCACAGATTTTCTATGGACTCCTCACAGAAATTCCTCGAATCCACGAGGAGAGATATGAAATAGAAATAAATTCAAAATAAATCTGAAGTAAATTGATTGATAATTATCTAATGTGTATATGTCCTTGTTACACCATTAATAAAGGAAAAAAAAAATCGTAATTACCAAAAATAGCAAAAATCTAACTCTGATAAAAATCCTAATTCTTGTAAAACTTTTCTAAAACTTAATTTCTAAAAATAAAGATTCCAAATAAGCTTTTGCTAGAAGAGTCCTAGCATGATTAAAAGTTACTTTTAAAAAAGAAAAAAATCTAAAACTCTAAAAATAAGAAAATATTACGAAAATCAGAATTACTAAAAATAGTAATTTTTTCTTACATTTTCATTTTTGAGCAGAAAGCACGTGTTTTCTGGCGAAATGGACAGATGCAACCCACTTTGTGGGTCAATGGTAGGTTCATTTTGGATGGCCCATTGCCGTAAACATTGATAGGTTGGTCGCCGTGTAACGATATCCGGATCAAAAGTTATGGTCAATTTACAATTGACTTTCGTTTGGTCCAACCATGCTAGGAATGTATCGGTGTCACGTCCTACATCACGAACTCTTGCAAAAGTATTGAATTCAAGTTCCCAACATTGTTTGAATAAGAGTAGAGAGAAGTGCTTTTGCCATCTTTTCTTGGTACTGTGTAAGTGCTAAATAACTGAAAATGTTGATAATGTGGAGTGAAAAATAATGAAATTGTGGCCTATATGCTATTTTCCATTAAGTGGGAGAAAAAGGAGTCAAAAGAGAAAGATAATGTAAGCACATGGAAAGCACCAATATGCTAATAACGGCGCTTTCATAACATCATTGTGGTGGGCTGATTTCCCTTATAATGCAAGATACTTTTTAACTACTCTTTTTTCAATATGAAAAGAAGCTCTCCCTCAACCACACCTCAAGTTGTATTCATTCCAGTCTCCACGATAGACATGTATGTTGATTGTGATTGCAACTGGTCACTTGATAGGGCCACTTGGTTAGGATTTTGTGTGATGGGTTTGTTGATGGGAAATAATTCAAGATACCATCATTAGATGTATGTTTCATCTCATGCCTTGCTATGAATGGGCCACAACCCAAAAGCCTCAATGATCAAACAATCCTAACCATTCGATCTACAACCTCTCTTTAACATAAACGAGTAATCATATTCCTCTTTCTAATGCAGAACCGCCGACAAATGATCAGATGATTATGACTTTTTGATTTTACCAAGTATGTAAACAATGATCTGCATAAGCTTGCAACAATTTAAAAAGTCATACAATCAACCATTAACCCTACGGGGCCCATCACAGTTGGGTGATGAAAATATATTTCTAGCTTGATGGCCCCATGCCTTAGACTCCTAATTTTCGACAACATTGTGACGACTACTGCACAAATTTATTCTGATCGGTGCAGTCCACCAAAGGACAGACTACATCATGACATACATGTAACATTTTTGTGATAAATGCAAGCGATAGACCTCAAAGTCTATTCATGTGTCGTGCAACTAAAGACCTTGCAAGCGTTGGACCTCCGTGTTTCAAAAAAACTCCTCAAAAGATGTGATTGGTCACCCTTGACCTAGATTTTTAGGAATTTTTGCATTTGACCACCCATCTATTGAGCCATGGACAGAAAACAACCCACTTATATATATATATATATATATATATTTATATATTACTAGTTAGTTTTTGACGTATGACTTTTACTAACTGAATGTTGGGAAAATGGCCATTAAAGCCTAAAAAAGTCATCATTGCCCATTCTTTTCCCAAGTTTTCAATGTTTCTGTTGGCACTTTGGTTTGTTTTCTATCATGTATAGTGTGCGCTGGCATGCTATAATCAATAAAGCGGCTCGATCCAAACCGATCAACTTCAACCCCAAGTGCTGAAGTATATGTATGAACATATATGACTATATTATGAGAAGATCAATGACTTGCTCATCACTTGTAAAAATTTATAACAATCAGATAATAATTTTATAATTGGAGGATGGGCTTCTTCCTCTGAAGATGGATGGCTTTATTCTTTCCACAAGAAAGAACTTTTAGAATACCAATGCAATCAAACAAAAAGAAAACTCACAATCAGTCATTTTCACTAAAAGTGACTCTAAGAATGTCTCATGAAAGAACTGCGTAATATTAGATTAAAAACAAAATCTAGCATTTGAGCATAGATTTGGATTACAACTAAAGACTATTTAAAATTACCACTACTTGATTATCGGTACTCTTAAGATAAGTTGAGATAATGTAAATTAACAAACTTGATTAGTTGTTTTTTATTGTTGGGATTTTGTTTTGATATTTCTCTTTGTCGCATTCCTCTGCTATTTATAGATTTCTATTGCAGCTTATTCTTCCAGATCCTTCTTTCATTACTGCAATGACTACAATAGTTTAAAAGCCTTTCTAGATCTTTTCTTATCTAGATCATTCTCTTGTTACGTTTCCTCTTGTGATTGTTCCTCTTCTGTCGGTTAGGTTATGTGTCTCTCTGTCACCTTCTGTTTCAGGATGCTCGACCACTTTGGTCTCTCGGCCGCAATCTATTTCTGGATGCTTGATCGTGCCTCGGTCGTGTTCCATTTCTATACATTTCTCGGCCACTCAGTCTGCTTTTGGATACCTCTCGGCTGTCTCCTGAATGTCTTTTGGCCATTTGATTTACTTTTGATTAATACTTCTTAGCTACTCCCTATCTTATAATCCTGTTAGTTGTGATTCCATAAAAAGCAGTCAAAGTATCCTTAAAGTTCTTTTAAATGGTGTATCTTTTCCTTGCGATAACACGTGTCATTTTCAATTGAGTTTCTCAAGAACAATAAGAAATAAGGTACAACATTGCCCCCTATGTCGAAGGCCTTTGGCAAAAGGTGAATGTGATGTTGATTCATTGTTTGACACAATAAATGTGACTGCTTGGCCATGTAAAAACATCAATTTCGACCATCTTGATCGAACTTGACCATCTTGACTAGAAAACATCATAGTCAACCGACTTAGTCGAACTCGGCCATCTTGGTAAAAAAACAGTAAATACGGTCATCGTAGTCGAATTCGGCAGTTTTGGTTGAAAAAATTCAGCCATTTTGGTCTAACTCGACCATTTTGGTATAAAAAAATATCAAATTCGGTTGTCTTGGTCAAAGAATATTAAATTCGATCATCTTGGTCGAACTTGGCCATCATAGTCGAAAAACATCAAAATCAACCATTTTGGTTAAACTTGGCCATCTTTGTTGAAAAACACCAAAATTGGTCATTTTGGTTAGAAAATGTCAAATTCAACCATTTTGGTTGAACTTTGCCATCTTGATCGAAAAATATCAAATTCTTTTATTTTATTCGAACTCGACCATCTTGATAAAAACAAAACGTCAAATTTGGTCATGAATGACCCTGATTTATTCTAGGGCAACACACACACTCTCTCTCTCTCTCTATCTCTCTCTCTCTCTCTTAACCGAAAAGATTCTCCTCCTTTATGGCTAAAGGCCCTAGTCCTAAGAATTTGGATTCGTCAAAATGAGCGGCGGGGATGAGACAATCCTCCCTTATGCGGATTGACAAGCTGACAGTGCAACATCATTCCATTTTTGCAAAACATCGTGCATGGCACCGGATTGCACTGGAGTTCGTGCGCACATGAGCATCCCGATATGGTTTTGATCAGACCTCCATGCCCCACATAATAGATAGTTTGGATCATCTGATGCAATAACAGATGGTGGGCCATCTGATGATTGAACAGTCGTTGTTTGTTTAAACTTCGTCCGTGCAAGTAGTGCTGATGTTTGCCGTCGTGCGCTTTTTTTTTTTTGTTAGCATCTTAGTACACCAACTGTCAGTTCACACTTCACTGTTAGCCACCCCAACTAAGGAATTGATACCAAGACCTCAGTGTTGAAACGAGGTGTCTTTCACTCAGTCCCACTTAAGGTATGGATCAGGGTGTACGTCGTGCGCTCACATGTGCTTTCCAGAATATGAAATACTTGGGTTTTGGTCGGATCCTTCTCCCAAACTAGATGAACGGTTCAAATCATCTAGATATTAGCTGGTGGTGGGCCACATCTTTGCAAGCGACATTCGTCTGTTTGAAACGGATGCTGGTGGGGAATTGAGAGAAAGTGAGAGATTCTGTCCATTTTTTGGAAAATCACGAGTGAAACAAGTTTGACTCGTGTTGTGATCCAATGCACAATAAGTGCACACATGTTGTGTACTCTCATGGGTTAAGGTGGGGTCCACCATGATATTTCAACCAATCCAATTCATCCATTCATTTCGACTAAAACCCAACGACCTTCACACGTTAACTCCCACGTGCAAATGCACAGTCATAAGCGCAACAACACTGCATGTAGTGGGTTGCCAAAAATGAAAATCCCACTTTTCTCCCTATCGTGCGGGCGATCCATCCGCACGCCTCTCCCCTCATCTTAACCTTTCATTGTATCAAATCCCATCCCTCCATGTTACGGCTTCCTTTCGTAGTTAGAAATGCGAAAATAATCTCGCCTTGTTGCGAGTGGTTGTGTGTTGACGCAATCTCAACCACTCGTTTTCCTTTTAGAAGTCTCTCTAATGCATCCTACACGTTAAACCTAGGGCTTTTTCAGCCTCATCCATAGTAGCAATGAGTTCTCACGAGAGAACTCGTTATCTTGAGAAAACCATCTGCGGCTTATCATCACACTCACCACCGAGAAATTAAGATTTTTCATCCAAGATATTGGTCCCACAGTGATCTTTGAACCTATCCACACCATCCATGTGTTGTTGATCATCGGATCAACCATTGACTGATGATCCACAATTAACGACTGGATTATCTTCCCCGTTGAGCTGAAAGACCCATGTCCTCTAAGTTGATCCCATCTCTGGATCAGAGTCATCCATTTGATAGGCATTGCTCTCAGAAATCCATATATAATGTTTAATTTTACCCATGTAAAAAGAATATAAGGATATCACTTCGATCTCATCTCAAACTAACTGTTAAGACATTTAATATCCTAACTAATCCGGCAATTAGTTGCACTCGAAAACTCTAGAATCGATTTAGAGGAGCCTATAAAAGGATACTTTTTACGGCATGCATTTCCAAAAATAGAAAGTTAAAATGGGACAGATAGAATGTTGTTTTCCCTGCTTACCCTGAGTTAAGTCGACTCGGTTCAAGTCATGCACTAAGGACCGAATCTCAGGCTGTGTCTGAGCGCGTTTGGTCCAAATCCAGACCTTGTTTGGTTGTGAGAGAGGGAGAGAGAAGTAGAGAAATAAAGTGAATGAAGAGAGAGGGAGCCCCGCCTCTCCCACAGTCGCACCACATTTGGTCAAGTCGAGTAAACAAGTTGAGGCAGCATGTTTTTCTGAGTTCTATCCAAGTTTGGTTCAAGATAGAGGTGTTGCTAGACATTCCAGCAAGAGGGGAGAGGAAGAAAGAAAAAGTATGAAGCAGAAGAGAGAAAGGAGAAGGAAGAAAGAGAGAGAAAGAAAGGAGAGGAGGAAAGGGACTCGGCCTCTGTTGAGCCGAGTTTTGGAGATGGACTCACTGCCGAGTCAGGGGGCTGTCATCTGAGTCATGCCTGGTGAGTCTAGGTAGGTCCAGCCTCTTTGCTAGTCAGACTGAAAAGAAATGGAGGAAGGGAGAAGAAAAAGATAGAGGAGAGGGAGAGAAGAAAGAGAGAGAGAGAGAGAGAGAGAGAGAGAGAGAGAGAGAGAGAGAGAGAGAGAGTGGAAGTGAGTCGACTCAATTTAAAATAGAGTCATGGCGCTGACTCACTGAGTCAAGTGAGGTTCGGGCTTGTTCAGCCACCTTGGAAACATTTTCCAACAGAGAGAGAAGAAAGAAAGAAAAAGAATAAGGAGGAAGGAGAAAATAGAAGCAAGAGAGTGAGAGTGGGGTTGTCATCGTGTTGGGACTAAGTTGACTCAGTTGGGTCGAGTTGGGTCAAGTTTGAGTAAGATTTGGTTCATCATTGGGGGCTGAATCAGGTGATATGAATCGATGCTGGTTGAGTTGATCTCAGGTTTGAAATTGAGTGGATCGGGTTGATTCTTATCGTTGCTGAGTCAACTCAATTTGATTCACTGAGTTTGTGAGGGAAAGGCCCGATCTTGGGGTTTCTCTAGTTCAGTCTTGCAGCAGCTAGTGCACGGAGTCCAAGTCACGATCCGGTTCGATTTCGTGTCGAATCGACTCGGGTGCTTGAGGTATATTAACCCTCTTATAAATTATTTTCAAATTCAATTTTAGTGAATTAATTTGTTCTATTAGGATTAATCTAAACACTAGATCAACTACCCTAGTTTTGCATCAAAACTACAAATCTAAGTAACTCAAACCCTAAGTTATGATCTTAACTATAAGTAGCGTGAAGAACTTTGTTCTAACTGTACAATTTCATAATTCGTGATAGGATTCGACTTTTAGGACACACCCATTCCCATTGGTAGGTGATTCAACTCATAAGGTGATGACTTTTTCCATTGGGCTTTCCGCTTTCTTGTTAACTTAAGTGATAGTTTATATTTTAATTTCGACTGATAATTGATATCTCTATTTCATGATTACTTGTGTTAGTTATTGGAATTGATCCTCAAATCACATGCTTAACATCTATCTAGTACAAGAACTTACATGTTGCACTTGAATATCTCCTCATGCTTGTGGATTGTTTATGAAACTTGAATTGTTACATCAATTAGTAGAAAACCCCACTTATATATGTATATCCAGATTTGGGATGTAACTTGCTTGATTGTGATTACAATGGACCCTCAATTTAGTGGTCATTTTATGTGTTAGATTAAATAAAAAAAAATTATGGACTTACTATCTTGTGTATTGTTTGTGCCCATGTGGCTTTTGGGGATAATCCATTTTTATCGCATCATTTGATGGAATATTTGCCCCACATTGTTTTGATTTAATATTTGCCCCATGTGACTTTGATTGAATATTTGCCCCATGTAGCTTGATGGATTATTTTTGTATAACCCAGTGATAATAAGTCCCGCTTGTTAAACTATGATTGATCATTAGTTGAAGAGGTTACCATTAAACATTCTAATGTTAGAGTCTCATGAGCCGAAAATGGTGGTATGGAATACTATGCCCGAGTTGTTGGCCTATGTTAGGTGATGATCCCCCCATAATGACTTTTGAGCTTTCTTAAAATGACTGTTTTCAATTGAAATAATAATAGTTAGGCTAATCATGCATTTCATGGCATGCGGACTTTACCGAGTGGTCGATGTAAGACGCAAGGTTTCTTGGGTCACTATGGGTTGTACCATAGAGTATTTTACTGATTGATCCTAAGTTAATGTCGTGTGTATTCGAATTATTAGTGGTTGTCCTCATTGCATGGACTTTTTCGGGTGTGTAATTCTCCTTGGGCGTACCTTAGAGTACATTTTCGGGAGGCTAGTTCGCCTTGGGTGTCATTGTTACATGGTATTTTTAGGGTGGCTAATTCTCCTTAGGCGTACCTTTGAATACTTTTCCTGGTGGTTAGTTCTCATTGGGCAACCTTTTTATCAGTTGTATGTGCATCCCAGGTCCGTGAGCATGTGCATGCATTCATACATTTAAACAAAACTTCTCAAATGTTTCGTACGATGTGAACCATTATTTCTGCTTGTTTAACTATACTTAACTAATGCAGTGGTGTGTAATTTTGAGAAAAATTCACATTAAGCTGGCCACTCATTCTTTAAATATCTAACTGTACATATGATACATGTGACTTTAAAGATATTTATGTTTAGACTGGTGAGCAGTAGGATACAGATATCAAGGATGTTTGATCTCGTCTTCTCTAAGAGAAGCTGCGTAATGTTGCAGCTCAAGTTTAGTTGCATTTTGTTCATTTTCCTATGTTAAATTATTTCCTTCCTGTATTTATTAGTATTGACACATTGGTTTATATAAGCCATATGAGCAGCCATTGTATATTTTAAATGTGTATGCAAACCTTCTTTTATGCTTGATTTGTTTCTCTTCCTCTAAATTGTTCACTTTAAAAATAAAAATAAAGATATATATATATATATATATATATATATATATATATATATATATTTATTTTATAGTGGGCTATATACATGAAATTGGACTATGTTTAAAGGTTAACACTCGAGTTTTCATAAAACGAGTAGTATACTCAGGTTTCGAGAACCGGGGCGTTACATAAATCTATCTGAAACAAGGTCTGTCAATGCTATTGACAAATCGCTCAATGCCATCATGAAAATTTGAAAAAATCTCAGTTGCTTGCTGAACCATTTAGAGATGTTACTTGATGTCATTGAAGGTGGCTTCAATGTCTTCAAATGGTCTTTGATGGCTGTTGATACCATCAAAGGTCCCATTGACGACGTGCGTGAAACTGCACAAGTGCGCGATTTGTTTCCTATTCCGGTCATGATAGTATATTTATCGAGTGTAATTGGGATTAGGGTATGGGAAGGGTTTTCTAAGTTATTCCTAAGGGTTAAAGAGCAAAGCTAGGGTTTTCAACAAGGTTTTTAATGTTATTTGGATTATTAAGTCCATTCATCTCTTGTAATATTGTTTTCATTGTGGATTGCTTGTCACTTTGTGCTATAGTTTTTTCTCCTACGAGGGTTTTTTCATGTAAAAATCGCATGTTCTCTATGTGTTTGCTTTGCGTTTGATTTCATCTTATTTGATTGAATTTGGGTTTGCTTCCACGCAATCCCCAACAAGTGGTATCAGACCTAACATTGGGATTTCGAGTTCTAATATGAAACATGTCGACGAAAGGGTCTAATGTGAAGTATGAAATAGAGAAGTTCACTGATAGAAATAATTTTGAATTATGGAAGATAAAGATGAGAGACATTTTAGTTCAATAAAGATTGTAACACACTCCCTTCGTAAGACGAAGCGTCCTACATGTATGAGTGATAAAGAGTGAGATGAACTTGATGAGTGGGCTACAACCTTGATCCAATTATGCATAGCAAACAACATTCTCTACAATGTCTTGCATCAAAAAACTGTCGTAGGGATATGGATGAAACTGGATAGTTTGTACATGAAGAAATTCATAGGCGATCATTTGTATATTAAGAAATAATTCTACAATCTTAAGATGATAGAGGGATCTGATATCAGCAAACACATGAGAACATTTAGCAAATTACTCTATAAATTAACAAATGCATATATTAAGATCGAAGAGGAAGATCAAGCTTTACTTCTCTTGAATTTGCTTTCACCATCTTTCGAGAATCTAGTAGACATACTGATCAATGGTAATGATACCATCGATGTGGAGACTGTCATATCAACCTTTCATGAGAAATAGTTGAGAAAGAAAAATAGTAATAGATGAATCTCGGATGTGTTGGTTGCCAGGGAAATGAACATTGAAAGGGAGAAGGGAAATCCTTGATCGGGATCCATATCGAAAGGGAAAGACTAGATGAAGTGCTAAATTTGTGGGATGACAGGGTATATGAAGAAGGATCGTTAGAATCCTAAGATACAGAATGGAGAGAAGTCTGATAATACGCTAAATGAGGCCAATGCAACATAATCTAATGAGGAGGTGGATGGTGGGTGATGTCTTGACCGCGCCCAAGTCTAGTTACCTCAAAATGACTAGATTTTGAATTCGGGGGCCTTATACCATATGACTTCTCACATAAATTGGTTTACCAGTTACAATGAGTACGATGGTGGGCAAGGTTTTTTTTTTTTTGTAATGAAATTGCCTGTAGGTGGTTGGTATCAGTTTGGTGCGCATTTAGATGTTCGCAGGGGTGGAGCATATCCTGATGGATGTGAGACGAGTTTCTGACCTTAGGGAGAATCTTATCTCTCTTAGGGCATTCGAGGCACTTGGTTACAAGTTTATTGGTTTTGATCGGGCTTTTAAAGTTTTTAAAGGGGTACTTATAGCGATGAAAGCGCAGCGGAATCAACAATATTTACAAGTTGATGGGAAATACTGTATCGGGTAGAACCGCAACGTCTGTAGTGGAGTCCACATTGGCACGTTATTGACACGCATGTCTAGGCTACATGAGTGAGCACGGTATGAAGGTATTTTCTGATCGTAGCTTGATTCTTATTTTTAAAAGCATTGATTTTTATACATGTGAACATTGTATATATGGTAAACAATCTCATCTAACTTTTAAGACTAAAAAGCGTGTATGTAAAGGAGTGCTTGAATATGTATATTCATATATATAGGGCCCGTTGCCCATTGTTTCCGCTGGGAGTCATCATTTTTTTATTTCATTCATACATGATTATTTTAGGAAAGTATTCTTGAAAAATAAATCCGATATATTCGCCGTATTGAAAGTGTGAAAAATAATGATTGAGAAACATATAATAGAAACTAAAGATTCTAAGGACAAAAAATGGAAGTGGATTCACTTATAAAAGGTGTCTCATAGTCTACCAAGTGGGTCCAACCATGTAGATGCACCTGTCCAAAAATCAAGCTGGTCCACCGATAAGAGGTGTGTCATAATCTATGAAACAAATGGACAGTTTCTTGGTCCAGTTTTTCTAAGCCACTCATCTATTTAAAACATTGCAGACCTCATTATGAATGGAGCAGCATAACACAACACTGCCGACCATGCGAATACTTTCGCTTACATTTCTCACACGTGTTCTAGGTAGGCACATGGGTGGCATGTGGATGAATTACTATTACACATGGGTAAGCAAACCTCACTGTACATAAATCTCATGTTTCATTGAATAAATGGGGCATATGGTTCGGTAATCCAAACCATTGGCCAATTTGGACCCACAATGAGGGAAACATGCCCAAAAATACTAGTAGGTAAGAAGATCCTAGCAATCAATCTTAGGGCCTTTATTTATTTTTATTTTTATTTTCAGTTGGATGAGGGTCATTGCAGTTTTTTTTTTTTCCCTCCACCACCTACTGATAGGCCACTGGTCTAAAGGGTGGGAATTAATGTTATCCTGTTGAGGATGTTTTTAATGTATGATACGTCCACAGTGGGACCCACAAACAAATTATCTGAACCACCCACAACTAGAAGCAGCTACCAGAAAAATCTCCATCAATTTTTTAAGACAATGATGTAAGATAAAATTATCAACAATGTATGTTGGAACCCGCTGCATGCCCTGATGGTGCGGAAGGTAACTTAAGTTTAGCATCTAAATCTGGCTCCTTATCTAGTTGAAGATATACTAGCACGCCCTCAGAATCTCTCTATTCCCATGTCCGCTTCCAAAGCATCAAGCTTCTTTGTGATGTTAAAAGAAGAGAACCAGAAACAAAGAAAAAGAAATCAACATTGCAGAATTCATAGGCATTTGATCACAAACACCAGGTATGGAAATTAAAAATCCACACGATATAAGCTGACTAAAGAGAGATTCTTGGATTTCGTTTCTCACATCCATCAGATCCATCATCTCATGTTGCAAGTCCTACATCATCAAATTCATCAAGCGTTTTGAAATTGTTACCCACTTAATGATTAGATAAGGACCATTAATCACTAGTGCTGGGCTGCCCTGGTCCAATTACAAGGTCCAGATTTCAGGTTTGGGCCTTTGGACCAACTTTTAGTTAAGGAGGGCCCAAGCTCTGACCCTGTTGGGTTGCCAAGGGTGCAGTTTTGGTGATCCCTCGATGGAAAAAGTCGGTGTATCCCTGTGGAGCCCACCGTGATTTATGTACCTTGGAAACGGATTGGCTACTCTGGTCGGTGCTCTGTGAGCCCCACCATGATGTATGTGTTACATCAATGCCGTCCATCTATTTTTCTAGATCATTTTATGGCATTATACAAAAAATTAGGTATATCCCAATCTCAACTGGACCACATTACAGGAAACAGTGTTGAATGAATGTCAACCATTAAAAACTTTTTGGGACCCATAAAAGTATTGGATCAAGCTGATCATTGTTTTTACCCTTCATCTGGGTCTTTATGATCTAATCAACAGCTTGGATGTCAAATAAATAGTACATTGGGTCTTACGAGGATTTAAATCATGGATATCCAATCACTATTGTTTTCCTGTGGTGTGGTCCACCTGATATTTATATCCCTTTCATTTTTGGGATATGCTCTAAAATGATCTTTAAAAATGGATAAACGGAATGGATGAAATACACACATCATGGTGGGGCCCACAGAGCACCGACCACCAGCAACCGGGCTGGTGTCAGGGGGAGTAGCCAATCCGTTTCCATGTACCTGACGTCCTCTCAGTCCATCCATTTATGTGTTTTATCCAAGCCATTCAACCGTTTGGCCAGCTCATTTTAGGGCAAGAGCTTAAAAATGAAGCAGATAAAAGCTTCTAGAGGACAAAGCCACATGAAACAAGGGTGATTGAACATCCACCGTTAAAAACTTATTGGGGCCACAAAAGTTTTGGATAAAGTTGATATTTGTGTTTTCACTTCATCCAAGTACGTGTGATCTTATCAACAGGTTGGATGGCAAATAAAAATTATGGTGGGCCCTAATAAGGTTTCAACGGTGTGTGTCATTATCCCCACTGTTTCCTACGGTGTGGTTCACTTGAGCTTTAGATCTACTTCATTTTTGGGCTCATAATCTAAAATGAGCTGATAAAAAGGATGGACAGCATGGATATAAAACAGATACATCATGGTAGGCCCCACAGCACCCAACATCACCTAGGTCACCACCGTATCCCCTTGCCTATTGTTGGTGGAGTAGTACCAGGGTCTGCCAAAAACAGGGACGCGGATTAGATACTGACAGGTTGAGTAGCGAGTCGGCTACTGAAGTGACGTCACCAAGTTCTGTGGGCCCCACTTTGTTGTATGTGTTGTATCCACACTGTTCATCCATTTTGAGATATCATTTTAGAAAATGAACCAAAAAATGAAGTAGATAAAAATCTGTAGTAGACCCTACCAAAGAAAACAGTGGGGAGAGTGATTCCCACCGTTGAAACCATCCTAAGGCCCACCATAATGTTTATTTGAAATCCAACCTGTTCAAAATTTTAAAAATACATGAAAGAAGGGAAAACACAAATATCAGGTTGATCTAAAACTCTCTTGGCTTTTAGAAGTTTTTAATGGTGGGCGCATTGCTTTTCTGTGCTGGGGTCCACTGGAGCTTTGGATTTAACTCATTCTTTGGATCTTGTCCTAAAATTATCTCTCAAAATGTATGGACGGCATGTATACAAAACATACATAATGATGGGGCTCACAAAACTTAGTGACGTCACTTCAGTAGGAGTCTCGCTACTCAACCTGTCAGTAGCTAATCCGCGCCACAAGAACGGAGGTATAAAATATATTTGAGATTTTCAATGCAGAATTATTGATTTTTTAAATGTTAAATACACGCCATGTTTTTGATAGACACGCTCTGTTTTCCTACTTTTAGTAATGGTGTAATTGGGGGTAGAGGAGTGTCTCAATTTATAAAATTATATATATAGGAAGAAATGCTCACACACAACTAGTTGGACCGTCCAACTAGTTGTCCGAATTAAATGCTAATTAATGTTAATAAATGATGTATATGGAAAAGTTAATTAAAGAGGGAAAGGAGTTGCTGGCTTGGGATGGCCCCACCATGGCTTGTATGTAAAATCCACCCCAGCCATTAGATAAGTCACCCCATGCTACACCTAGAACTTGAAAATCAGCCCCATCTATGCTTCAGGTAGACCACACAATCGAGAATAGTGTGTAGGAAAAGCTAACCCTCGAAACTGTTTCCTATGGTATGTTGGGGCCCACTCATATATATATATATATATATATATATATATATATATATATATATATATATATATATATATATATATATATAAGCTGTAGATTTGTTACTATTATTATTATTTTTTATTTTTGTGCTTTCATGTGATTTGTTCTTGAGGAGAAGATCGTGTGCACCGACAGTTAGTGGACACCTCTATCAGTACAAATAAGTATCCTGACACACTTGAAATGGATTTTGAAAATCCCATTTCAGAATATGAAAGATAGCATTTTAGTATACATGTTGAATTCCTGCCCGCCTTGTCTGGGCAGTGAGAGCTGTGAAGTTGGGCATTGCCCCTTTATTCTTTATCAGATTTATCTTTGATTTGCAATCATTGTCATTATAGTCACTGTCGCTTTTATTCACATTGATCTTTTAAGCTGCCTTTGGATGCACAATCAAATTGAAATGCAAACATTCAGTTTAAATGTTTCCTAGTATACATAATAAAGAATTTCTCTTAAAATTTGGAGACAGATCCTCAATATGTATGTGAAGAAAGGGAATTTCTATGTGATTGATTATCTCCACTTCAATAGACTAGTAAATAGTAATTCGATTAAACCATCCATCCAAATGCATCCTTGAAATTTTGAGTGGCTAACCCTGCCAATGTTCATGTTTTGTCTTTCCTTCTTTCTTTTTTTCCCTCTTGGTTTCTAGTTTGTTGGGGTCTTGAATTCCAAGAAAGTGAAATTCCGTGAGCTCCGAGATCAATTTTCAAAACTCTATACAAGTGGGAAATTGCTGCAAAAAGAGGAAGTCCACTGACAGAACCGAGATATACAATGCAGAAGCAATGATGTGGAAAGCAAGGAACAACCTGTGAAGAAGGATCCTTCCCGTACTTCAAAGAACACTACAACGATGACGTCAAAGGGTCAAAAGAGAAAAATGTGCTTGTAGCTATTGTCCTGAATGACAAAAGTCTCATAACAAAATCCAACACGGATGTTTTTGTTTTTGTATCAGTGTTTATAGAGAAGTTATTGTTACAAATGCAAGTCAAAATCCCATAGGCATTTAAGTAGAGACCTTCAAAACCCAATATCTCTTTTGAGTGTGGCCTATTACTGACGAATTTTTAAGGGACTTTGAATGTCCTGTTTTGAGTACAAGGGATTGGAGAGAGGGACTGTTGAACTCGACCATCAAATAAAATTTTTAAATGATGGGAAGATCCTAACCATCTGTCTTGCTGTAAAAGAAGTATCAGGGGCGTTTGGAAGGTTGAGTTTGGAGTTTTAAGTAACCGAATCAAAGATTTTGTATGGCTGAGATTTTCATTCTGTCAGTTTTGTTTGGCAGTTCGGATTTTCAATATATGGAATCTAGAAACTGTCTTTGGATGCAGGGGAAGGTGTTGAGAGGAGATGCTGTTGCCTTCCTTAAATAAGCATTATATTTGTGTGCGCAGCGCATGCGTGTGCAATCCATCGATTTTGTAAGCTAGCTTTCAGAGAGGAGTTGAAACGTGAGCTTTACCTCAGATTTCGAATCACCCAAATTCCCGGGTGTCAAACACTATTTTGGTTTGGAATTGGATTCCAAATTCGAAAAGACTGAATATTCAAGCTGTCAGACGACCCCTTGGGATCATCAGTTTTGTATGACTTTTGTGTTAGTTTGTTGATTTCAATGGGTGAACGTTCTGTCAATCAGTTTGGTTTGAGGATTACCAAAGCAATGTAATGGAAAGGCACAATGAGTATGAGTTCTTTTACCTATCTCTTGAAAACATTTGCATTTGACCATGGATTAATTGTAATGATGGCACTTTTTTCATTACTTTAATGTTGTGGCATGGACCATGTATGCTTGGCTGGGCTCATCAGATAGATGGCTCTCGGTCATCAAACCATGGCCAATTCTGCAGATTAAGGGGTTAAAACACACTGCTTTCTTGTGAGGAATGTGACATGGAGATATGTGGCCCACCCAAATTTCCATCAGGGCATGATCGGATTGTGCTCGAATGATCCCCTACCAAACAGACCATTTGTTCCATTTATCCACATGGGTTTAAAACCTTTTGAGGATTTATGCCATGCATCTATCTGAAATGTTGGACTTTGAAGGTCCTTGTTGTGTTACTCGACATACGCATTGTGATCCAGTCCGTCCATATGGTGGATGGTACTGATCATCAAAAAATGTGCAGCAGTCATCACATCTTGTCAGAAACTCTGGGAGTCAAGAGGAGTGGTGCAATCTAGCTAGCAGTATATTTTCATCTCCCAACTGCAGTGGGCCCCACAGGGTTGATGGCTGTCTTGGTCACTTTTTAAATTATTGTAAGTGGACCATTGTTTATATACCTGAACAGGAAGATTTTCAGGGTATTTTGATATTTATCCTTTCACGTAGGTCAATCCAACATCGTGCCTTGTCAGGTCGTACTTAAAGAAAATCATCATCAGCTTCTTCTAAGAAAAAGATGCACATTGAATGAGATTTTGTAAAGGTCATCAAGTAAAGTCGCTACTTGAGAAAATCACCAGCAGATTCCTTTTAAGTAAAATAAAAATAAAAATTGCACATATATAATGGAATTACTGATCAGTGAGGATAGCCGAGAGGATGTTATGGTCATCCCTATAGTCGGTACGAGGGGCCTTGGGAAGACCAAACTTGCTCAATTGGCTTACAATGACGAGACAGCAGCATAGCATTTCGAGCTAAGAATGTGGGTTTGTGTATCTAATGATTTCAATGCAAAGAGGCTAACAAAAGTAATTTTAGAGTCTATTACCAATAGTAATTGGGATCTTGAAAATTTGGATTTACTACAATGTCACCTCCGAGAGAAGCTGAGTGGGAAGAAGTTTTTACTTGTGTTGGATGATGTATGGAATGAAAATCCCGAGAACTGAGATCGGTTGAAACCGTTTCTCAAAGGAGGTGATAGGGGTAGTAAGATCATAGTAACTACCCGTAGTGAAAAAGTTGCTTCAATCATGGTCACTCTTGCGTTGGTGTCCTTTTGGCGGCAAAGATGCTCAGAAGCATGATGTGCATTAAAGCAGAGGAAAGAGAGTGGTTGCTTGTCAAAGAAAGTGAAATTTGGAATAAACTGTTGGAGGGTGTTTGTACAAACATTATGCATATATGAGAATCTTAGATGCCTGATTTTCTCTGTTTAATGTGGACTATTGGCCCATTTTTGTCACCACCCTTTTGCTTGAAGGCTGTTACTTGGAAGGACAGCATTGTCTAATTGATGTGATATTTATACAGCTCCATGTCAACCATAGGATCGAGCATGGATGTTTTTCCTGGCTTGTGAGTTCATCAGCTGCTAGGCTTCCGTAATATGTTTCAGGAAGCCGTGGTCACTTGCTTTTTGCAGCTGTATCCTTTTGTTAAGTTAGAAATGAATAAATGAATGTCTACTAGAAGGAGAGGTTGTATTTATTTAAGAAAGCACGTAAAATGGATATGTAGTCTAACTGTTATGTTTGTTACAAGTAATGATATGGGTTTTATGTGCTATATTTATGTTAAGTAATTTATAGGCCATTATATTCATCTCTCTGTTTAACCTTCTCTTCGTACAAATGTGTCTATGCCAAACAACTCTGATAAGAATAAAAAGTTTGGGGGGCAAATGCCAGATTACAGGTTTCAAGAATTTAAGGGATCCTAGATCACGCCTCAATCCCAAATTTGGCGGGCCCATGCCCTCCATGTCAGATTTATACCATCCCAAATCAATTTTTCTAACACAAGTATTGATAACCACTGTTCCAAATCAGCGATATCACCGGTATCGCAGGCCAAAAGCCCTGGGAGTCTCTTTCTTTCTTTCTTTCTTTCTTTTTTTTTTTTTTTCCAAATATCACCAATATATCGATGAAATTCCACTATTGTATGGGCGGGCAATAATATTGCCAAAATATTACTGCAAGCACTTTGTAATTTCTCCTATATATTGCCACTATCAATGATATTATTGCATGTGCAAGGGAGAGTGTGCATAAATAGGAAAAAATTGCAAAAAAAAAAACTCGAAAAATAGAAAAATTATTTATTTATTTTGAAATTTTTAGGTGATTTGGTTAGGAAGTGGATTTCAACCACTTTTGAATTTTTGTGAATCAAATTCCTCATTTTGGGGGAAAATTGAGAAGGGAAAAATTGCTAAAATATTGTGAAAATCAGAAATTTTATATATATATATATATTTGGGGATAAAGTTCGAGACTGAATTTCAACTAGAGTCATCTTTAATTTTCGTGAATCAAATCCCTTATTTTTGGAGAAAATCAAGAACCGGAAAAAAGTGTCTAAATACTGCAAAAATCAGGAAAAAGTATCCCTACTTTAAAAATATATATATATATATATATATATATATATATATATATATATTTCAGGATCTGATTGAGTGAATTTCGGTTGCTTCTCTTCAATGTTGAGGAGTCAAATCCATCATTAGCCTATCAGAATTGAAATTCGAAGGTAACCAAACTAGCCCTAAGAATCTGTAGTAATGTCCAACAGATCCCATCTATTAGAATTGAACCATTATATATACTAGATCCAATGAAAAGTCTTAGCTGTTTGATATTTTGATATTCAGGACAGGAAAACAGGTATCTGAACCATCAGACATAGATCACCTACTTAGGAGCTAATCTTATTTGGAAATTCTATTATTCCAATTGGATATGAACCCATCATGAGTAGTCAAATTTTGATTTTCTACATCCTGTCAACTGCATTTCTATTATTTTTCGGGACATCAGACTATAAATTGAGAACTTCACAATGAGTGAAATATGAAGTGGAATCCTTTTATTGGAGAAAGCACATGGCTTGCAAAATGTGATGTGTGTCACTCCAATGCTCTCACATCTTTTCATTGGAAATAATGTAAACAATACATCCATACAAGTGCAGTTGAAGAGGTGGCAGGGGCCATCAATCTGTATCTTGAAGAGATGATACTAATCCCAGTAGCAGCAAATGCTAGTTAATAAACAACTAAGGCCGTGTTTGGTAGATGCGTAGAGATATTCATATCTAATACATGATCATTAACAGTGAATGTTTGTTTGAGTAGAGGAAGAAGCAGAGGTTTTCTTTCTTTTAAAATGCCCATAAGCAGCTACCTAAGTCTATGTCTGTAATAGTATTAAAATGAATACCATTGAGGGAGAGCTTCCTTTTCTGTTTGAATACGAGCAGTCTAAAAGTATCCTGCGTTGTCAAGGAAGGTGGTCTGCCACATTGATTGATTGACCCACAATAATACCTACTGCTTCTCCCAATTAGACCAGGTCGCCATGATTAGGACTCCAACCATGGCATAATTGACAGATCCAAGATGTACTCCTGCAAAAGCATCATAGGGACTTCGAACATATATTGATTTTTCTATCAAAATGGTTATTAATCGATCGAGAAGTCCAATCCCAATATCTTGATTTCAAGGTTATGAAAGCAATAGCATTGGCAGCTTCTTGATGCTTTCCATGCACTTTTTTTTTTTTTTTCTCTCTCTGGTGACTCATTTTTCTCCCACTTGATGGAAAATAGAATATAGGCCACAGTTTCATTGTTTTCCATTCCGCATTATCACCATTTTCATTTGTTGGGCATTTCTACAATACCAAGAAAAGATGGCAGAAGCATTTCTCTCTGCTTTTGGATTAGCATGGAGAGAAATGCGATGCAAATTAAAGTAGAAATTATCTTTGCTGCAACTGATGGCCTTCCGCCTGTTGCTTAGTCCATTCATGGATGGATCCCATTTGGTTGCATTATAAGATAATCAAAACCACCCACAAGCTCACCCAAAAAAATAAAAAATAAAAAACACGCAGATGGGAGAATCCTAGCTACCCGATATTTTCTGTTGAATGTTGACTTCAGGCCAATTTTTTTCATTATCCATTCATTTGAAGACCATTACTTGGACACATAGAATCATCCAATGGCCCTGATATTTATACAATTTCCCATCAACCACAGGGTTCATGAAATTGACAGATCAGTTAGTCCACTTATGAGCCACGCGGCCTAATCAAGCAAGAGGGTGGGCTCCAAACAGAAAATGGACCAATAGACCTCTTAAAATCTATGCCAAGGGGCCATTTTTAGCACTATCCTTTTTTGTTGCATGCATGAATGTTTGTTTGAGTAGATGAAAAAGCAGAGGTCTAATATATTTCAGAATGCATATGAAGCGGCTACCCAAGTCTCTAGTATTTATGCTTCTTACAAGTAATCAAAAGGGTTAGTTTTTTGTGCAATACTTGTATGTTCAAGGAATCCATCTGCATTGTATTTACTGTTTGGTTGGTTATCTCTCTATTTACTCAGAATTTGCCAATGCCAAACAGTTGGGGCAGGCATACCATGTTTGGTGGGCCATTGCCAAAGCAACAGGTTTCAAGAATTTAGGGATCCTCCGAAATCGGGATTAAGGATTAAGCCTCAATCCCAATTTTGGTGGGCCCCATCCCTCCACATCGTATTTGTATGTGGAGTAGCATTTTCCTGGCTTAATCACAACCATAGATCATTTTTTTTTTCTGAAACTTTGAATAATTGTGATTAAAGGGTTAAAATGGTGCTTTCTTGTTCTGGAGATATGGGGCTCACTTGAATTGCTATCAGGGCATGATCCGGATTGTGCCCCAGATGTTCCCCTACCCAAACAGACCATTTGATCCATTTACATGTGTGTTTAACATTATGATTTATGCCATGCATCTATTGGAAATGTTGTAACTTGCAAGGTGATCCAGTCCATCCAACTTGTGGACCAAACTGATCAGCAAAAAAATGTGACGTAGTTGTCATGTGATGTCTGAAATTCTGGGAGTCAAGAGGTGTGGTGCCATCGAGCTAGAAAGATACTTCCATCTCCCAATTGCGTAGACCTGGCAGGGTTAATGACTATCTGGATCACTTTAAATAGTTATATGGTGAAGAATCTATTACAGTTGCTTAAAATGGAACATATATAGGCAATAATAGAGGATAATCTTGTACGTGATTTTACTGATCTTACTTGTATGTGATCCTTCTCCTTTCCCTTTGAAAATCTCTAGTTTGTTGTGGGTGTTAGCATGGAGATAGAAAAGGAATATGATTGCCCATTTATATTTAAGAGGGGCTGCATATCAGATTGTTAGGAATGTTTGATTATTGAGGCTTTGGGTTATGGCCCATCTATGGCAGGGCACATGAGATGAAGCATACATGTCACTGGTGGTACCTTAATTTGTCTCATCACCAAACCCAAGGCACAAAAACCAAACCAGATGCCCCAATTAGGGGACGTTTGGGTTGTAGGTTACTTAACATAAGCTACTTATGCCTCAAGTGGCTTATCTTAGTTTCTACTTATTAAGCATATATGTATGTTTGGTAAACAACACATTTATCAGCTTCTCCTCTCTTTCATCTCTAGTGATGCCTCTCTTCAGAAACTTATGAAAAGTAGAAAAGCTAAAAAAAAACACTAAAGTGATTAAGTAATTGACGTAGGGGAGGATGTGATGAGATCGATCACCGTCTTCCTCGATCGATAAATACCTTGAATCCACAAGAGAATCCTAAATCCATAATAAGAAATAGAATTTTTAAGAAATTTTAATTGATATATATGTGTGTGTGTGTGTGTGTGTGTGTGTGTGTGTATAAAAGAGTTTAACATGTTTAAATAACTCTAAACATATCCTAAAATTGTAATCAAAGAGTCCTAATCAATTAAGGAAACAATTTCAGAAAAATGTGCAAATTTCTTCTGCCCATCAACCTATCGTCAACCTATCTAGTCAACAGGTTGACACAACCAAAAAGTATCCAAAGATTTAAAACCAGAAATTTTGTGATTTTCAACCTATGACCCAATCTATTGACCTGAACTGGATTTCAACATGTTGACAAGATCTGTCGACTTATCTAAAATGTCAGAAATCATCCAGCAAGCAATCTGGAACAATATTTTGACTTGTCAAACAGTATTTCGACCTGTTTAAACTGATAAAAATCAGCCATCAAGCAATTTGGAATTTCAGGTGGAATTTTGACCTGTTACTACACCAAAATTCATATTTCAACCGTTCCTGAACCACATAGGAACATTTTTCAACCATTGTTATGTAGGGCGTTGCAAAAAATTAGGGACGGTTGAAAACCGTCGTAAATTTTCAATTTTGGAATAGTTTTCAATCGTTCCTAAAATAAAGCAACGCAAAAATTAGGGACGATTGAAAACCCGTTAAAAATTTTAGCACATTTCTAAATCCTTCATTTTTGGGAATGGTATTTTTCTTATTTAGGAACAGTTTGGAACCCTTCCTTATTTAGGAAGGGCCGGTAAAAGCAGTGCACAAAAGCCAATAATTTTTTTAAAAAAAATTATTGGAACCTGTATTTAAAAAAATAATAAAAAATTGAAACCTAAAGAACGTTGCAGTACAATTAAAAATTACCACAAATCCTATCTTAGTAATGTAATCAGGAATCCAAAGATTAGTTTTAGAAACCAAGTTTTGGAGATTGAATATAGAGACAGTATTACAAGACATTGCTTTCTTGCTATGATGCATGAAGAAGGAAATTTGAACTTCAGATCTACCAACATCACCTTCTACATGGATTTGCTCCCCTCCCTCAATTCTTTCTAGCAACAATGAAATGTGAAGTGAAAAAAAAAAAAATGTAGAAGTAGATCTAAGAGTCACATTTCAATTCATCCAAAGATTAAACAAATAAAACCCAATTTAACTTGGAAAAAAAACCCAATTCGGATAAGAAAGAAACAGATGCACACAAATCATAGATTGGCGAGAAACCGATAAATATGGAGAAACCCAATTGAATAACCAAACCAACAAATGCTAAAAAACCATGAACCAAGTACTAGATTCAGCTCCAGGGAGAAATTTGAATTTAAAATCTAACGCCATTACCTTATATGAATTTTCTCCCTCCCTCTATTCTTCCCAATAACAAGTGAATGAGAAGTGGAAGGAAAAAATAGTAGATCTCATAATCTCTAGCCTGCTCAATTTGAGCCATCTTTTGAAACCTGCATAAGAGTAACAACCTGTGTTTAAGGCCGACAACAATTAATATTGAAAAAAAGAAAAGAAAAGAAAAAAAGAATCATATTTCAAGTACAAGACGAAAAGATATGAAGTTCTAGCCATAGGTCACCCTTGAAAGCTGTTTTAGCGACTGCTGCATAAAACCTGTCCATAAAGTGTATTATCGCCAGATTGTATACATCCAGTGAATGTTGGAAATTACACAAGAGCAGTTTTAACTTACATCCCTAGAGTCATTACTGTCAAGACACCTGAAACATCAGCCCCATCTTGAGCCTAGCAGAAAAACATGGTAGACATTTTATGAAGTGGTGAGGATAAAAAATGAATAGTAAAATAGGTGTCACTTTTGCATCAAACCCATCATATTTTACTATTCTTTTTCCATTGTTATGGTATTGGCATGAAAGCAAGCGAAAATAAAGAAAATTATCCATTCTACGGAACAACACGACGACGTGCTGCATTAAAAAAATAAATAAATCATACAAACTAACATAAAAGCATCACATAAGACAATTTAGAAACCTATAGCCAAAACCCAAAAGCTGAAATTTATAGGATTTGGCCTATGTATAAAATTTGGAATTCAAGTGCACTAAGAGAATATATGATCTTCATCTAGGAATAGATTCAAAAGTAGGAAGTAACCTAACATAGAAAACCAATTAACTGCAGCCTAGTAAAAACAGATGGACTGATAATTCAAGAAAGAGAATAATGTTTAAGAATGAAAAAGGTCTTGTGCAAATATTAGATAGTAATAGAACATCCTAGCTTTATTTTTATTTTTTCCTGCTCCTCTTCACTGTCACTAGTGATATGTCTCCCTTCTACTCCACTGTGTATCCACCAACCCGACACAATTACACTTTCCTATCACCATTTTCACTTCACAACACCATACTTTTTAACTAATAAAAATAAAATAAAATAAAAAAGAGAGACCATGTTGCCCTCAAACTGTAGTTACATTGCTACAATGTCCAGCTTAAAGTACTGAAATTGTAATTCCCTTGACACGAGTAATAAGGCAACTACAATCTGATCATTTCCACTTTATTTATAACTAAAAATAATGCAATTTAATTCCATAATGCATCCAAATGAGATCTTAGAAATCCAACAACAAATCCATAGAATAACAACAACAACGATGACGACAAACAAATGCATCATTGAAAATTGAAAACCCTACCAAAATCACACACAAGTAAAAGAAAATTGGAAAAGCACAAAACTTCTTCTTTGACATCCTTCACAAGCACCCCTCTTTGGCCTCCAATATAAGATTCATATAGGAGCTAATATGGTTTTTGAAGACTCCTAAGACTTGGACGTCCATTGGTTCGTCATTGCATCTTAGCTATGCTTCTAATTTCACAATCAATCTTTTCCTTCTAATTTCACAATCAATCTTAGCTATGCACCATAGAGTTGATTACAAAGACTGGCCTAATAAAGTGGAAATAATCAAACCATGATTGTGTTTCTTAGCATATATATTGAACTGTATGTCCAATTCCACTGCAATTAAATGGATGTTCAAAATCCAATTCATCATTTGTCCAAACACAACCTGGATGATAACAAGTAGTCCTATTCCATATCATATTACATGTCAACATCATGAACTCCTTTCCATTTCAATTTAGTGAAATGGATTTGATTGGTTTTGAAAGATCACATGGCCAATATTGGAGCTATTTCTGCGAATTATGTGCCAAAAGTATCCATTAAAAAATGACAAAAGTGCCCTGTTTTTTTACTTCAGGGTGGTTACTCACATTTCCCCCCAGATGCATTAACGTACTCTATTTTATTAAGAACCAAAAAACCAAAAACGCATTCTGACACTATGTTGCATTTATACACGTGTGTTTAAAACGTTAGGATTTATGCCATGCACCTATCCGAAATGTTGTAACCTGCGAGGTCCCTGTTCCAGTACTTGACATGCATGTGTTGATCCTGTACATCCATCTAGGGGACCGCATGGGTCAGTAAAAAAGAGCAGCAGTCATCATGTCATGTTGGAAATTCCAGCAGTCATGTGGTTCTATACAGCTTGCAAAATATTTTCATCTCACAACTGCAGTAGGCATCGTAGGGTTGGTGACTGTCTGGATTAGTTAAAGGAATTTTATAAATTACTAACTACTTGATACAAAACCTGCATTGCCATGCCTTTTGCTAAAAGATTTTTAATAAACTACACCATTAAGTAATTATCATCATCAAAAGTTAGATTTGGTTAAAGGAAAATAGGCGAACAAAGGGGTGCAGGCTCAGGTGGGGCCTGCTTATATTTATGTCAAATTCATCCCTGCCACCAGGTACATACCCTAAGTTACCCAAGGCACAAACATCATCCCATGTGAATCTGATTGAGGTGGACGGCATGATTAAAAACAGTATACAGTTGAACACTCACCCTCCTAACTGTTTCCCTTAGTGTGGCTCACATAAATCATAGATGGGACGGATGTTTGACACCATACCTAAATTTGATTTGGCATCTAACAGTTGGAGTGGCTTTTATATAATATCATGGTGGGCCAAACAAAAATTAAAATTGAACGTCTGTTTTCTTTGGTAAACCTGAGTTTTTAGTCTTAGTACTAAAGTGAGATTACACATTTAATGATCAGAGTGGATTTAATTAACACAATATTTTGTGAGTCCGTATAAAATTGATGTGCATCCAATTGTTCTTAGATTCTGATATATTAAAAAATTACTAGGCACACCTTTGATTTTGAAGCGGCACACCATAATGTATATGTGAGATCCACTCCGCCATTGGATGCGGAGTTCTATGTTAGGCCCAGGGCCTAAAAATCAAGCTGACATGTCATTCAGATGGGACATACCAAAGGAAACAATTGGGAGAGAGATTTCTGCCCTTTATTTTTATTTTCATAGGGTCCACCATGATGGTTATATGAAATACACTCTAATTATTAGCTGCCACACCAAAATTAAGAATGAAGCCCAAAAATTAAGTCTATCTATAATTTAAGTGGGCCATACCAAGGGAAATATTTTGGGGGTTGAGTGTTGCCCCCTTTACACCGTTTCCAATTGAGTAGTCAACTTGAATAATGGATACGACTGATTTCTGAGACCTGGGCCCAAGATGGGGTGAGGACTTGTTAGTTGGGGAGTGGATTTCACATAAACATCATGGTAGGTCCTTTGTGAACCACCCCTCTTTGCTTGCCAAGTTCCCTTATACGTAAAAACCATTTAAAACAAGTAATTGAAGGTAAATTTGATATTAAGCAGGTAGTTTTTATAAAATTCCCTTCCTTTAATTTAAATGACATGAATATAGATTTTCAAGGTATTTTTATTCATCCTTTCATGTAAACGGCAGCAAGTCAAGTCAACAATGTTCCCTTCCCCGTGGTACTTAAAGAAATTAAGTAGCAGCTTCCTTTAGACCCTGCTTAGATTTGTGGAAAAGAATTAGAGGAAAAGGTGTTTCGTGGAAAATGCCATTTCTAAAATCTAAATGAAAAGCAATTTCCCTTTATTGTTTTTAAAGAAGATTTTCTTGAATTTTATTTTATTGCCAAAATTATTATTGTTAGAAAAAAGTTTTAAAAACAATCATAAAGATTCTACTCACAAAGAATCTAAATCCAAGATTTTAAATTATGGAGGTTTTCATTATGTAAGTTGTGTTAGGCAACTTGAATTATAGAAAGAGCAAGATAACCATTTGAAATCCAAATCCAAAAGGCCGAAAATTTAAGCTGCCAAACAACCCTCCTTGACCAGAACATGAGGATTCAAGTATCCATGAACTAATGCAACTTCAGCCATGGGTGCCATGGGTGCCATTGGCTTCTGAAAGCAAGATGTGGATAGTTGTCTTTTTTGAATCCTTATGTGTCGATATGTTTGAAAGGTGAAGAACAACCAGATGTACAAATCCTGCAATTCCAATCATCAGATGGGCCACACATACGTGTTGGATATGAACCGTTGATTAGCTTCCTTACACCATATATTGTCCTCTTCACAATAGGGTGCCATCTTAGGCACCACTCAGTTAAAATGATCAACTTCTTACTTTTTGTGCGGTAGATGCTCATGAGATCGAAGGCAATAATGTAAGCAGCTGCCCAAATCTTCAGTTTTAACTGTTATGCTTGTTACAAGTAATCAAATGGAGATATGGGGCCCACTTGAATTGGAATCAGGGGACGATCTTGATTGTGCCCGGCGTGATCTCCTATCAAATGACCACTCGTTCCATTTATACATGTGTTTAAAACCTTATGATGTATGTCAAGCATCTCTCAGAAAGATTGTAACCTATAAGGCTTCTGTTCTGGTACTCAAAATGCATGTGGTGGCAATCCAGATGGTCTATCTGATGGACTGCACCAATCAGCGAAAAGATATGCTGCAGTTGTCATGCAATGTCAGGTATTCCAGGAGTCAAGTGGTGTGGTGCTGTCCAGCTAGAAAGATATTTTCATCTCCTGACCACGTGGGCCCTGTTAAGTTTGATGATGGATATTTGAATTACTTTTTTAATTGTTGCAAGTTTCTGTGGACCAGTGTTTATGTACTTGGTAATTGGACGTTTCTAATCATCTGATCAGCCGTCCTCAGTTCTGCATTAGAAAAAAAGAACAAGATTACCCATTTACATTGAAGAGAGGCTAAAATCATATTGTTAGGATTGTTTGATCATTGAGGCTTTTGGGCTGTGGCCCATCCCTTTGAGGGCCTATGAGATGAAGCAAACTTGTCTATGGTGATACCTTGAATTGTATCCCATCACCAAACCCATGGAACAAAAATCAAACCACATGGGCCCCATCAAGTGACTAGTTGCAATCACGATCACCATACATGTCTACGGTGGAGATTGGAGTGAACACAATTTGAGGTGCCCTCTTCCTTTTCTATTGAAACATGAGCATTCAAAAGTATTGTGCATTTTCAAGGAAGTGGTCCACCCTATTGGTGTTAGGAAAGTGACAGCATTGGCAGCTTCTTGGCGCCTTCCATGTGCTTTCTTTATCCTCCTCCCGTGGCTACTTTTTCTCTCACTTGATCGAAAATAGCATATAGGCAATATTTTCCATTTCACATTATCATCATTTTCAGTTGTTAGGGATTTTCACGGAAACAAGAAAAGATGGCAGAAGCATTTCTCTCTGCTTTTGTTAAAACAATGCTGGGGGAGTTGAATTCTCTGCTTCTCTAAGAGTTTGAATCAGACTCTTAAAACGAATGTCATCTCTAAAATAACTAGTTTCAAGAATATAGGGGATTCCACAAAATCACTATTAAGGATTAAGCCTTAATCACAATTTTGGTGGGCCCCTTTCCTTTCAAGTCAGATTTTCATAATAAACTATTATCAAGCAAGCTTTTTTCAAAGAAAAAAAAAAACTTATTAATAGAGATACCAAACAGCCTCTTTGTGTAATCGTAATTAAGGGTTTAAAATGCTACTTTCTTGTGCAGCATCTGTCATGGAGATATGGGGCCCACCTGAATTGGCATCAGGGCAGTATCTTGATTGTGCCCAGCTGATCCCCTACTCAAACAGACCATTTGGTCCATTTATACAAGCGTGTTTAAAACCTTAGGATTTATGCCATGCACCTATCCCAAATAAAATATTGTAACTTGCAAGGTCCCTATTCTGGTAATCAACAATGCAAATGGTGATCCAGTCTGTCCATCTGGGGACTGTACCGATCAGCAAAAAATGTGCAGCAATCATCGTGCGGTGCTGATAAAATTCAAGATTCAAAGGTGTGGTGTCATACAACCAGCAAGATATTTTCATATCCCAGCTGCTGTGGGTCTGGCAAGGTTACAGTTCTGGATTACTTTTTAAGGGAATTGCGAGAGAGATGTCCGCCGTTTATTTTTACACGGCCGCCACTATGATGATTATATGAAATCTACTCCAACTATTAGATGCCACACCAAAATTAGGAATGGGGCTCAAAAATTAAGTTTATTTGTGATTCAGATGAGCCACACCAAAGGAAACAGTTTGGATACTAAGCCTTGCTCTGTCTGCAATTTCCAATGTATAGTCCACCTGAGTCGATTGGGACCAATTTCTGAGCCCTGGGCCTAACTTGGGGTGATGCACTTGTTAGTTGAGGTGGATTTCACATAAACATCACGGTGGTTCCTATCTGAACCACCATTCTTTGCTTGCCAAGTTCCTTTAAACATGAAAACCATTTTAGAAAGGTACCGTGAAGGTAAATTTTATTATAAGTAGGTAGTTGTTTTTTTTTTTTTTTTCAATTTTTTTTTTTAAATTTCATTCCTTTAATTTAAATGACAGACATGTAGATATTCATGGTATTTTCATTCATCCTTTCATGTAAAGGACAGAAAGTCAAGTAAACAATGTGCCCTCCCTGTAGTACTCAAAAGAAAGTAACCAGCAGCTTCCTTTATACCCTGTTTGAATTTGTGGAATTTTTTTATTATTATAGAGAAAATGGTGTTTCCAGGAAAATGTCATTTCTAAAAAACAAATGAAAACTGTTTCTCTTTATTGTTTTTCAAGAAAAATTTCTTGATTTTTATTTCATTGCCAAAATTATTGTTTGGAAGGAAAAGAAAACGAAAAAGAATTTTTCATGTAGATTTTACTTACAAGGTTGTTCTTTAATTATTGTGTTTTAGAAGGGCCAAACGCATTTAACTCTATGTTATATGACAATTTCAGATCTCCTTTCTGTTTTTAATTTTTGTTAAAGTCCTTTTATATACATAGCTACACCATTTTCTGATGGCTGATTTTTAGAGAAAGAGATTGTTTTACATGATATCAGAGTGGAGGGTCAAGTCTTCAAATCCTAACAAAGAAGATGTGCCTCTAATTAACCTCAATTGTGATTGAGGGGTTAAAACACCTTATTCTTGTACTAAATCGGAACACCCTATCTAAAATGTTGCAACTTGCAAGGTCCTTGTTCTGGTATAACTTGCAAGGCAATTGTTTTGGTTTGATCCAATTCTTAGTGGACCGCACCGACCAGAAAAATTTTATACAACACTCGTCACTTAATGTTTGAAATTTTAAGAGTTAGAGGTGGCTGCCATCCAGCTAACAAGATATTTTTAGGAAGTACTTATGTAGCCCACCATGCACCATCTATCTAAGTTGAGCCCGCCATGATGTATGTGGGCATGAGCCAAAAAAATGAGTTGGATCCAAAACTCAAGTGGACCATGTTGAGGGTCAAATATTGCATATTAGACCCTAGTTATTACCTAATTTTACGAACATGATACTGTTTAACGCCCTATTTTAATCATGTTTGTGCTGCAAGGTGTATTTAGGAACCTGGACTGAAAAAGGATACCAAAAGCATGGATTTAATGCTTAGAAATCATCAAAGGGCGTGGAAACGGTGGAGCAAAGAGAGAAAGAGAGAGATCGTGGCCTTCCTCAGCTTTTCTTCCTGCTTCATCGATTTTTTTTCTTCCTTTTGATGTTATTTTTTAGAGACTTTAGCTAAGCCTCTTAGCTGGGGCTAAGAGGTGAGGCTTATAGTGTGATGGGAGACTTTTTGTTTATGGCTTTTGATTCGTGTTTAAACTGAACTGATTTTGATTCTAGTTTGATTATAAGGAATGCCTTTAGTTTTTAATGGTTTGTTGTGACTTAAATTACAATAGATCTACGATAGCTTTAAGCATGTTCTTTTCATTATTGAGATTATGAAGTCAGAAGGCCATGTTGTTCACTATTGTCTCCTGGGCATGGTTGAATGATGGTACCCTTCCTAACATTCATAATTATCTCAGATTGGAAATGGATTGGTTAAATTATGTTGTTTACTTTGTCTCATGGGCATGGTCTTGTGATGGAATCAAGTCTAATTCTCACATCATTCTCATCTCTTGAAAACTAGATTAAAGGAAGTTCAGATTTGATTTTTAAGGTTATATCAATCATAGATCTCCTTGATCTTTACAAGTGGATCCTTGGCACCCTTGTTTCCCACCTTTGAATTTTACAAATTTTAGTCAATTAAATTTACAATTATTCCCTTAATTCTCTCTGATTTATATTACATCTTCTCCTAGTTCTAGTTCTGGTTACTTTCATAATACGTACAAGGTTCAGTCCCTGTGAATTCGACCTCGGTCTTACCGAGATTATTACTACATCGCAGCCCTACACTTGGGGTTGCGAATAGACCACACCATAGAAAGCAATGGAGATAGTGACACCCACTGTTGAAGCCTTTCTAGGGTCCACCATAAAGTTTATTTTCCTTCCAACCTATATTCATTTGGTCAAATATACATGGATGAAGCGAAAACACTAACATCAGCCTGATCTTAAATTTCAATGGCCCATGAGAATTTTTCAGTGGTTGGCTTTTAATCTCCACTGTTTTCTGAGATGTGGTCCACTTGAGGTTTGGATTCATTTTTTTTTTGGGATCATGCACTGATATGAACTCAAAAAATAGTTTGGATATGAGGGGCCAATAGAACTTTGCCACGACACACCACCACCAAGGTGTGTGCACACCATGAGGGAGCAGATTAGGTGTTAGCTGGGTAATACTGTATATCAACACCGTTCATCCATTTCTACAGCCCATTTTAAGATGTGTTTCCAAAAACAAGGAGATCCAAATCTCGGGTGGACCACACCACAAGAAACAACAGTGATTGGCATTCCACCATTAAAAACCTAAAGGGGATGCAGGAAAAAATCATCAAGGTGGGCTCCATGGCAAGGATAACACCCACCAAGGCGTTACAACGGGAACACCGTTCCCTTGTGCGCTTTCATTTTCATCTCTCAAAGGCATTAGATGACATATCTCATAGAGCTTGTAATGTTATTCTTCAATTATTGTGCTTTAGAAGGGCTAATTGCATTTACCTCTATGTTATATGACAATTTCAGATCTCTTTTCAGTTTTTAATTTTTGTTAAAGTTCTTTTATATACATTGTTACACCATTTTCTAATGGCTCGATTTTTTTTTTTTATAGAGAAAGTGATTGTTTTACATCATATTAGAGCATATCTTAACAAAGAAGATATGCATCTAATTAACCTCAATTGTGATTGAGGGGTTAAAACACCGTGTTCTTGTACTGAGTTGGAGCACCCGTATCTAAAATGTTTCGACTTGCAAGGTCCTTGTTCTGGTGTAACTTACTAGGCCCTTGTTCTAGTTTGATCCAGTTCTTAGCGGACCGCACTGATCAGAAAAATAAAATAAAATTGTACAGCACTCATCACTTGATGTCTGAAATTTCAAGAGTTAGATGGAGCCCACTTTGATGATTTTTCTTACATCACTTTAGGTATTTAATGGTGGATGGTCAATCACCAATGTGTAGGATGAGGGAGTTAGAAAGCAGTCCCGAGAGGGGGACGAGATTGATTAGAAGGATATACAAGGATAAAAGGTACAGGTTATTGTGGACTAGAGCATGTGTGGTGGTTGACTGGATTAAAATAAAGAATTCTTGTTAAGGGGAGGATGTTGAGATTGATTGGATTGAGATTAAATGGAATGCATTGGCTGAAGCATTCGTTGGTTCCCGTTAAGGGGAGGGAAGTGGACTGGAAACTGGCTCTCTGCCAGGACCTATCGTTGACTCTTGTTAAGGTGAGGATGTGTTAGTATTGCTGTGATTGGAGGGTTTTGAAAGTGTACCTGTTCCATTAAGGAAAATGGGTTAGAGTTGGTTGATAGTCGGGTTGAATAAGGGGGATGGGTTAGAGTTGGTTGATAGTCGGGTTGAATAAGGGGGATGGGTTAGAGTTGGTTGATAGTTGGGCCGAAGAGGTGTACCTAGATGTTAGGCTACTGTGGACTATGGATGGATAATGTGACTCCTACCTGGAGAAGACAGGTCAAAAGGTCCCCTAGCCTATTCAAGCCCAGGACTAGACTGTCCTCTAGGGGTCAATGGTCGGTTAGGAGGCCTGGTGCCTCGGTGAGTCTCGAGGAGTTGGGAGGGTTGCCTTCTTGTACTGTCATTGTTGTTTATGCAGTTCTTAGCGGACTGCACCGATCAGAAAAAAAATAAAAAATTGTACAGCACTCATCACTTGATGTCTGAAATTTCAAGAGTTAGATGGAGCCCACTTTGATGATTTTTCTTACATCACTTTAGGTATTTAATGGTGGATGGACTAGAACAAGGACCTTGCAAGTTGAAATATTTTAGACACGGGTGCTCCAACTCAGTACAAGAACACGGTGTTTTAACCACTCAATCACAATTGAGGTTAATTAGATGCATATCTTCTTTGTTAAGATATGCTCTAATATAATGTAAAACAATCACCTTCTCTAAAAAAAAATTCGCAATTAGAAAATGGTGTAACAATGTATATAAAAGGACTTTAACAAAAATTAAAAATGAAAAGAGATCTGAATTGTCATATAACATAGAGGTAAATGAAATTAGCCCTTCTAAAGCACAATAATTGAAGAATAACATTACAAGCTCTATGAGATATGTCATCTAATGCCTTTGAGTAAAATCTTCATGAAAAATTCCTTCTTTTTTTTTTTTTTTCTTTTCCTTCTAAATAATAATTTTGGCAATGAAATAAAAATCATGAAATTTTTCTTGAAAAACAATAAAGAGAATCAGCTTGTCGTATGCTTTTTAGAAATGGCATTTATATTTAAACACCATTTTCTCTATAAAAAAAATTCCACAAATTGAAACAGGGTCTAAAGGAAGCTGCTGGTTACTTTCTTCGAGTGCTTACAAGGGAGGGCACTTTTTTTACTTGACTTGCTCTCCTTTACACTAAAGGATGAATGAAAATACCATAAATATCTACATTCCAACTAGTTGGCCGGTTCAGATCAATGACATTGTAATGATTCTTGACTGACCCTATACACATGGATCGGATGATCCTAGCCATGTAGAAAACCAAAATGATTAACGGTCAGTGGAGAAATTTTGAATAAAGTAGTAGATAGGATTGTCTAATAGGCAATATATTAGAAAATAAGCCATCAATTATAGGGCTCCGATTGATACATCCTCCTGCCACGTGTACTGTGGAGAGATGGCTGTAACATATTGCGGATCTACCGTAAATCCATCGGGAAGAATCCATGAATGAATTTTCTTCATTCTTGCATTCATTTCTTAGAGAGATTTTCCGCGTAAAAATCTCGTTGTTTCTATGTTAACGGACCGGATTTCTCAGCTACACCTGTTTAACGCAGCACTTAAACCATCTAAACTCTGTGAAGCCATCACGTCAGGTTTGCCCTGGGGCCCACTCCGTCCATCAGCTTTTACCCTTTATTCTGGTAATTGGGGGAAAGATTTATTCAGATCCAAAACTTAGGTGGACCACACCACAACAACACTGGGAATGGGATGCCGACCATAGGTTGTCTGTGGGGCCACCTTGGTTTGTATCATTTATCTAATCCGTTAATCAGATGTAACTCAGTAGGATGAAGGGGCGATAGGGAAATGATCCAAAACTAAGGCGGGCCACACCTCATGAAATTTAACTGGACGAGCAAGATCGTTGGATTGATTTACAAAATTTACAATTGAAAGTCCAACGCTCATTGATCAGAACCGTTCATCTTGTAGATCAATCCAATGATGAAATGGACGGGCAAGATCGTTAGATTGATTAAAATTTTCCATCTTGGGAAATACAAGAACAGTTTCAACCGAAGCAGCACTATAATTTCAGGTGTTGGTGCGGACTACTTGAAAATTAGGGCTGACTTTTGGTAGTGGCGCCTCATCCACGATCGCCATTACACGCACATATGGTAGGTGGTAGATTTGATGTGCTGGCTGTGTATGAAGCTGGATACGCATGCACTTAAAAATTATACACGCGGCATACGTTAACTCAAACTAGTCGGACTAGTTTGTGCCGCTTAGGCTATAGTCCAAACCTTCGATTGGTTAACAAACCTAACCTCCTAGTCGTTGACAGATGTTTATTGAAATAGGACAGTTGGATATATTTCATTATCAACCGTTCAATAAACGTCCACTTTCTTTAATTTTGATATACCGTGGTATATCATTTTCTAACTGTTTTACCTTTTAAAGTGATTTTTAACATGATATTAGAGTAGAAAATTCTATTCGAATTTTAAAATGTGTTCATAAAAATGAGCAATCAGTATTCAAATTTTATAATATATATGTGCTCACAAAAATAAGCAAATCCCATTAATAAAAAAAGTATAATTTATGAGATGGCAACCCCACCATAGGAAGCATTGGTGATTGAATATCCATTATTAAAACTTTTTTGAGAGCTACAAAAGTTTTTGATCAAGTTGATATTTGTGTCTTTCTTTTATATATGTTTATATAACGTAATAATGGGTTGGTTGGTTGGATGGCAAATAAATATTACCGTTTGCTTTAGTAAGTTTTTAATGGTTCTTAACAATAAGCCTTCAATTAACACTATTTCCCATGGTGTGGTCTACTTAATATTTAAATAAGTTTTATTTTTGGGCTCATGCCCTAAAATGACTTGGTAAAATGAATAAACAGCTATGATAAAACACACATCATATTTGGGCTGATGAAGCTTTTTACTCATCGACCACCATCTTCCTTAAAGGGATAACTGTTCGGACTCATCACAAAGGATCTGTGATTCCACCAGGAAGAGTAAAATAGAAATAATTTTAAAAATTTTGAAATAATTTAATCAATTATGAAAAATGAGTCTGCATTAAAACAGAAATTTAACGGTTGATATGAAGGAATCTCACAAATTCGTAGTGGGTAATCGGTCATAGCAGGCTTGGGTGGCTAAAGTAGCTCATCCTACCTAAAATTTCATTCCAGATATGTCGGCTTTCAGTCCTGACAGTTCGAATCACTTTTGTCACCGAACGGGCAATTTTGCATCCATGCTGGCCATGAAAGTGTCCGCGACCCCTGTGCGTCAACAACCAAGTGCTATAAAGATGTCATAATCCTCGAAAATATTGAAGAAAGATTAAAGAATTGTGTTCTTACTGTGGGCGACAGATGTCCGGTCAAAAGACAAATACATAAACAGTCCGCATTCCGATGAAAAAGATGTAATACTCTTCGGCAGATTATTTTAATATGAAAGATCTGAGGTCATTAGATATTGACGTTCTCCTAAAAATACAAATGGTCTGTTTTACATGTGCCATTTGGCAGAATTGAAAACGGAATCGTCGACAATACCTATGCAGCTGCCTAAAACATCTCAGCTCTTTGGATATCACCTTGTTGTACATGTAAATCCACTCTGTCCAACAGGTGGGGACCCTTATTTTAACCCTTATTTTAACGGTACAGAAAAAAGATCAGACTGATAAAAATTCTTATGGGCCTTAATAATTAAAAAAAATTAAAATTGTTATTAAAACCCATAAATTCATGCGGCGTCGTCTTCCTGAGTTTTAAAAAGATTGATTTTTGTCTCCGATTTCATCTAGTGAGTTACGCCAATTAACGAATTTGATGAAATATACTCACGACGGTGATCCCACATGCGAATCTCCCGTTGGCATCAAAATTCCCATTGTTCTCCTTGGTATCGTGGATTGGCCTTTTTTTATCAATGATATCTATAGATGCCGACTGGGTAATTTTTTTAGTATAAACTTGGCTTTCTATTCACCTCTTTCTTTTTGACCATAATGAAACCTACCTTACCAATCTAAATTACTCAAAAATTAGGGTATTTTGATCCAAAGCTCTTTTTTCGTACCTAAAAAATTTACTTTTGTAACATTAGTTTCGGCCGTTTTTTCCGTGAAAACAAAAAAAGCAAAAAAGGTAAGCGTATACAGTGATAATTTTTTCCCGACAGAACCTGGTGGACTTGTACAACTGGTGTGGGGCCCACGTCTTTTAGGCGTTGCGTAGAACTTTGGAGAGGATTCCGGTCCAAAATGCGTGGGCAAAAGATGCCGGTTCCGTGTGATATAATTCCTTTCCAATCACGGTCAATTCAACGAACGCACGAAGGAAAAGCTTTGATACTCTGGCTACATGTGAAGCTTGATGCACAAGCATTTCAAAATGATACACGTAGGACAAATGGCTCAAACTAAACCTGCTAAACTGCAGAGGAAGCGGATTCCCTGATGGCAGGCGTTGTGGGGCCAC
Source organism: Magnolia sinica (assembly GCF_029962835.1). Taxonomy (NCBI): domain Eukaryota; kingdom Viridiplantae; phylum Streptophyta; class Magnoliopsida; order Magnoliales; family Magnoliaceae; genus Magnolia; species Magnolia sinica. The sequence goes on along the minus strand of NC_080587.1, from coordinate 19,116,867 downwards.
GGTGATGAACGTGTTTTATGTTTTATATACACTTTGTTCATCCGTTTTACCAGTGGAAAAATCCAAAGCTTAAGTGGGCCACATCACACGAAACAGTGAGGACATTGATACCCACCGTTGAAACCTTTCCAGGGCCACCATGATTTTTTTATTTTTATTTTTGTCATCTTAAGGACATATGAACTTGGATGAAGGGAAAATACAATATTAGCCTTTTTTTTTTTTTTTTTTTTGTGTGTTTTTACACACGCACACCCCACACACACGCTTACACACACACACACCCCACACACGCACGCCGTGGGATTTCACACTAGTGGGTACTCGAACCCTTGACCCGGTGTTGAAACTCCTGGGAGTCTGACACCCGGGTAATACAAATATTAGCTTGATGCGAAGCTTTTTAAGACCCAAACGAATTTCAATGGGTCACCTTGAGTACAAGAATTTACTTGGTGGGTTTAACAATCCTATCTGATTTGTTGACGCTTATTTGCAGAAAGAAGTCGAATGAATATGTTTCATTTTCAATTTTGACCGTCCAATAAATGTCCGGTAATTTGATGGTCAGATAATCAAATGAACTTAATTAATGGTTCATGATACATATAAGCTGAGATACATAATTCGGACGGTTTAGCTTCAATTTACTGATGTGCCACGTATGCAAGTTCTATGTAATTTTTATGTGGCTGTATACAATCCATCATCCTCTCCCAAAGTATCAATTTTTTCTTAAAAGAAAATCTGGTGACGTTCCTGTTGAGCTGGCTGCATGCTAAATTAGCAGCAGCCCACGTGTCACATGTGTACGATATCTGAACCGTGGAAATGGTCCGGCCCCAATATTCAAAATCACCTGTCCTGATAATCAGGCCAATGTACTCATTAGGTGGGCCACATATATATGTTGATGAGACATACATTGACTTAGACAATGTGGTTCGTCCATGATTGGACCACCTGATTTTCAGGCACGGTGGGGCCACCGTTTCCATGCCTCCAATGTCCTGCCCAAGTGATCTGGATGAAGCCGGCTGTACGTGATCAGTTATCTAGCGATTGTCTTTGCGGCGAACGTGTCATGCTGATGCTATAGGATATGTTACTGTTCCAGAGGCGGTGGGCACGTGGCAGACGCTCTACGGACGCGGATAAGCTACAGACAGGTTGCGTAGCGAGACTCGTTACTGAAGTGACGTCACTAGGTTACGTGGGCCTCACCATGATGTATGTTTTGTATCACACCGTTCATACAAATACATTTGTAGAGATCATTTTAGGGTACGAACCAAAGAATGATACAGATCAAAGTCTGGAGTGGACCCTACCACAGAAAACAGTGGAGAGAGAGTGACGCCCACCGTTGAAACCTTCCAAAGGTCCACCGTGATGTTTTTTTGAGATCCAACCTGTTCATGTGTTAACGTACATCAAATGAGGGAAGACACAAATATCAACTTGATTGGTAACTTTTGCAGCGGTTAGAACTTTTTAATGGTGGGTGTCACTCTCCCCACTGTTTTCTGTGGTGAGGTCCACCCGAGACTTCGATCTGATTCATTCTTTGGATCCTGCCTTAATATGGTCTCTCCAAATGGATGAACGGTGTGAATACAAAACTTACATCATAGTTTAGCCCACATAACTTGGTGGCTAATCAAGGGTCCTTACTCTTGCTCGGATGGTAGACTCTCAGGAGTTTCAACTCCTGGTAAAGGGATCGAGTACCCATAGGTGGTGAAATTCCACCAGCGTGAGTGTGTGGGGTGTGCGTGTATTATGATGATAAAAAAAAAAAAATCCGGCTAATCAACCTCTACGAATCGGAGTTTTCATCAGGTGGGCCATAAGATTGAATGGACAACCACATTAGAGTTGTACGGAACGATGCTACTCCCTCAATCAGTTCTCAAACTTGACTTGTGGGTTATATTATACAATGGCTGAGATTTGCCTTTGATAACCAACATGTGATGCTACCCAATGTTCACCACATGTTCGTTATCAAAGGCAGTGGTGGGGATCCGCAATATTTGTTGTGTTTTTCTGATATAATTTTTAAAAAATAAAATAAAATCCATTTGTGGCTCTTAGTATTTCTCGGTGATTATTGTTTGAAATTTTGGTCACTCTAGTAAAATGGACCAACTTTGAATATGAATTGGGCGCGGATTAACCATGACAGGTCGAGTAGGGAGACTTGTTACCGAAATGGCGTCATCAGGTTTTGTGAAGGCTACCATGATGCATGTTTTATATCCATAGTCCATCCATTTGGAGAGATCATATTAGGGAATTATTTAAAGAGTGAGTCATATCCAAAGCTCAAGTACTGGACCCCACCAGAGAAAACTGTGGGGGGAGAGTGATGCATGTCATGAAAAAGTTTCAGGGTTGCAAAAGTTCTCAATCAAGCTGATATTTGTGTTTTCACTTCTTTCATGCCTTTGTTAACACATGAACGCATAAACTGGTTGGATTTCAAAGAAACATCATGGTGGACCTTCGGAAGGCTTCAACAGTGGGTGTCATTCTCCCCACTGTTTTCTGTGGTGGGGGTTCACCCCAGCCTCGGATCTGCCTCATTCTTTGGACCATGCCCTAAAATGACCTCTCCAAATGTATGGACGGTATGGATACAACACATACATCAATATCCAATCTGTCTCCATATAAATTATGGTGAGTAGTTTTAATTAACGAAAAACACTATAAAAGGGCTTACGTGGTTTTATGTGTGAGATTCAAAGTCTCTTTTATTTTTATAAATTTCAACTTTTGGAAATATCTCTGTAATTTAATTATTTTGAGTCATTTATTAAAAATATGCAAAAAATATAGAACTAAAATATGTAAAATTCCAATTTCAAGCAATTCAGTTCCAAATCGGGCAAACCAAGTGATTTAATGCATGGGCCGTCGCCTATATAAATGGTAGATGGTTGAAATATGGAAGCCTGTACTAAGCATGCTAGATGGTTGAAATATCGAATCCATTCATCGCATGGACTTTGATCTCTTTGATGTCCCCTGTCCAAAGATGAAGGTGGTTCATTTAATAGGTGAGCCATGATATTAGAAATACCTTGACAAAATCGAAAACTTTTGCTAAATTTTCACAACCAGCATTTACTCAATTAAAGCAAATTTAGCTACGGTATAAAATAATGAAAGAGAAGAAATATATGTACTAGGTCAAGTTAAAATAAAATTAAAAATAGGTTTAAAGTCATTATAGTGTCATTCTCTTTAAAACAACATTCACGCATTCTCAATATTTAAATCAATTTATAACAGAGTTTCAATAAATCTGTTTTGCTTTCAGGATACATTAAACCTCATTATCTGAAATACTAAAATATGAGCTTACACCTACAGACCAAAGACTACACCTAGGGGTGCACAATGAACCGATAGAACCGTGGAACCGGACCGGAACCGATCCAACGGTCCGGTTTGGTCCGGTTCTAGACTGCACCGGTTCCGGTTCCAAAAATTCAAGAACCGTTGGATACGGTTCAGTTCCGGTTTATGAGCTTGTAGAACCGATCCAAATCGTGGATCCGAACCATTGTGATTAAAACATTAAAAAAAAAAAAAAAAAAAAAAAAAAACAAAAACCCTATATGTGAGAGATGGCGTTATGTTTATGAAAATGGGCTTGGATGAAGGGCCTATGGTTTGTCTCGTTTAAAAGCCTGATAGAGTGAGGTTTTAGCCATTGTACAAGTGCAAACAAAGACAATAAGTAGGCCTAGTAAAGGAGAGTGAGATCAAGTAGAAATGGATAATGGTGTTGAAGGTCAAATATTGCATATTAGACCCCAATTATTGCCTGGATCTATAAGCATAATACCGTTTAATGGCTGATTTAATCGTGTTTGTGATGCAGAGTGTACGTACGAGCTTAGACTGAAAAAAAAGATGATAAAGCATAGATTTAATGCTCTGAAGTCACCAAGGCAAGCGACGGACTCCAGGGGACCAAGATCGACAGATTTACATGCTAGAGATTTCTGAAAATTGAGAAACTGAAGCTCAAACGGGCCTGAAAGTCAGCCAGGATGCAAGATCACAGGGTTTTCATCATCCGTTCAGCTCGAAACTTCATATATGGCTTGAGGACCACAAGTTACCGTACACATCGAAATTCAGCCATTGGATCCTTATGAAAGTGTCCCAACGGACAGATCAGCCCCTTAAATCCTTAAGTGGGGCCCACCTGATCTTTGGATATGCTTCAATTTTGGTCTTAACCCATTAAATTATAAGAGAAACAAGATGAATGGTGTGGATTTCTCATATACATCACCATGAGACCCACCTATACATTGCATGTGCATAGCGTATATGCTCCAGCCGTGCACTGCAACTCGAGAAATCGGTTAGAAGGTGCTGACCGATTCTTCTTTAAAAAGAAGTTCAAAATCAGCCAGCGTCTTCCACGCCAACGGTCGGTTGATCCTTGTGGGCCCCACTCATCATCGTTTAGATGATCTGAACCGTTAAATTATCGTAGGAGACGACCAAGACCAATGCCTAGGTTTCCTTTTTCCACCATGCAAGCGTATGCATATTCCCAACCGTCAATTGCAGAATGGATGGCGGAATAGAAAACGACGTGGGCCACACCGATTCTAATAAAAAAACTAGCCATTTCCAATTGGTTTTTCGAGTAGAGTTTAATGATCAGTGTGGATTTTTTAACTGATATCAGTTGTGGGTCCACCGACTATTACAGCAATAAAACGCGGCTCTGTTTCGCAACAGAGCTTGCGGACGAATCTTGTGGGCCACCACCGTACTTCATCGGTTAGATCTGGACTGTCCATTAAGAGCCCAAGGTCTCTATTTCCCTAACCTAGGTAACACATTTAGGAAACCACAGAAGATCAGTCCTCGATCATCCAAATAGACGACTGACGGTGAATTAAGATTATTCGTGAACCACCACGAATCAGATCCAAAATCGATCAGGTCCAGCTGGTTTTCCATGCATAATCCAATGAACGGACTGGATTTGTTAAGTAACACCAAGCATGACCCCACCAAGTATCCAGCATAAGTTCTATTTCGCACTTTCTGTTACAGTGCGTAAAACCTCCGCACCTTTTTCTTCTGTGCGTAAAGGCTACGCACGCAAGTGGCCCCTGACGTGTATAAAATAGAAGAGAGAAGAGAGAGGGAGGGGAGGAGGAGAGCAGCAGAGGAATTGGAGCTGGGACGTGGAGCAGAGAAAGTAAGTGTAATTTTATATTATTATTTTTTAACTGTATCTTTGCATAATTTCTCTCGAGAGCTAGTCCAATCATGTTGGGCTGAACCTCTTAGCTAGGGCTAAGAGGTGAAGCTTGTAGTGAGATGGGAGACTCTATTTGTTGATTTAACTATTTAATTGTGAATTGAACTTGATTGTGGTTTGATTATTAAAGGAATGTTTTCAGTTTTTAATGGCCTGTTATGACTGAAATTACAATGGGTTTACAATGGCTTTGAGTATTTCTTTTTTCTTATTTTGATTATGACGTCAGGAAGCCTTGTTGTTCACCATCGTCTCCTGGGCATGGTTGGATGGCGGTACCCTTCTTAACCTTCATAATCATCTGATTGGTTGGTAATTAGTTTAATTCTTTTGTTGACTTTGTCTCCTGGGCATGGTTTGGTGATGTAATCCATTTTAATTCATATACCTTTTATTTCTTTAAAACTAGTTCAAGTGAGTTCAGTTTAATTTTCATGATTCTTGATGTAGGCATAAGATCTCCCTGATCTCTACAAGTGGATCTTCTGAATCCTTAGTTTCCTATCTCTGATTTTTCTTAAGTCTTAGATTAATCTCTCACCATTATTCATCACTTTATATTGGATTTAGATTTCATCTTAAGCTAGTTCTATTTCTACCTAGTTTCAGATAACGTATAAGTATCAGTCCCTTAGGATTCGACCTCGGTCTCACCAAGTTTGTTACTACATCGCAACCCTATACTTGGGGAGTGAACAAATGGACCGGGTTTTTAGGCCTCTTTAGGCTAAATGGGCTTGCATGAATATATCCATTTTACAAAGTTTTTGGGCTGGATTTACAAAACCCGGAACCATGGAACCGATTCAGAACCGAACCGGTTTTCACGTTACGGTTCCGATTCGGTTCTAGGGTGCTAACTGTCCGGTTCTAGTTCTGAAAATTCTAAAACCGTTAGGAACGGTTCGATTCCAGTTTCACCCCAGAACCGGATCGAACCGACCCATGTGCACCCCTAACTACACCCTTATGTGATGCAGACTTTTGCAACTTTTCTAACACCTCTGATTTATTCATTTCTCATGGGCACAAAAGTTTTATGTCAAGCTAAGTATTTTGTGTTTTCAGTTCATGCAATGTAAATGACCCTATAAATAGTTTGGATGGCATATAAACATCAAGGTGGAACCTAAGAATGTTTCAATTATAGACATTTCTTTACCTACTGTTTTGGTTTGCGTCGCTCACTTGAGTCTTGGATTTGGCCAATTTTTTATGGCATATATTAAAATAAGTTCGCAAAACAGATGGATGAATTGGATTTCTCACAAACATCCCCATGAGCCTTGCCTATGCTCCCATCACAAAAACTTTATGCTCAAGGCTTTTGCAGAAAATCCAAGTACCCTTCAAACTTGTTTTATGTGGGTCCATCTCTGAGTGCACCACATGGCATTCAAATTCCAAAGACGGAAAATCATAATGTATATTTGAACATCATGTTTGAGGGGATTTCAGTACATATTTATTCTCACTCAGGGTAAAAAATGCCTACTGATGTGTACCATATAGGTGAATATAGATAGCACAGATCAGCTGGCCGTACACGTACGACACAGAAATCCAAGGCGCATGTCCTAAGGTTTATTTATTTATTTATCATTATTTTTTTAATGATCTTGATTGCGGGTCCCACCTAATAAGTCATGCGAAAATAATATGGTCGGCATAAATTGGTCGGTTAGGCAGGTGCGTGTGGAATACAAAAGCACGTGAGGCTATTACAGGAATAGTCATTATTTTTAAGCAACAGATAGCGTCTGAGTCCACGAATTTAGGTGCACACCTAACATGCGGTATTTTATGCAATGCTTAGGCTAGGAAGATTGTACAATGTGCTTAGGCTTTTATTTTGTACTAGTGGGACCAGCTACTTGGCAATCCAAACCGTTGGTATCATGGGCCCTTGGATTGGACGCCTGTGAACCAAAATTACTCATGTTAAGATCCTAGCTATAGAATACTTGGATTTTAATGATTGATTATAAACCACAGCCGTGATTTCTTTCCCAAAGATGTCTTAGTTGACCATTTGTGCGAAGGCTTAAGATTTTTTTATTTTTTATTTTTTATTTGGGATGATTTTTAGTGCATAAATAATAGAAATCAGGGTCATAAAAACAACGGTCTCAATGACTTAAAAATTGGCCCCACTTACCGCACTGTATAATCTCTCGCAGGAGCATTGTATAATAGCTGCTAATGGCTGAGATACTATCACAGGAAAGGGCTAAGGAAATCTATGGTCTATATTTAAAATAGCTGCCATCGTTGTCACGCTCCAAAATTCTTTATTTAAGTATAAGAATTGCGTTTGGTCCGCAATGACCTGTATAGGAATTGATTTTTTTGGGTTCTCGTTACCTACCACATCTAAGTTCAAAGCACTTAAGTTATTAAATTGGACATTATTTTAAATAGAAATGATGCAATGCTCAGGTGGCACTACAAGTTATAGTGAAGCAGCATTGGGACAGTTGCACAGTCCAGTTGACTGATCTGGACCGTCTATTATATCCATCACAAATTTTATGGTTTATCCTGTAAAAACCACACAAATACAAAACCTTGCCATCTTTATGCATACAACACGGTTAGCATTTCGCCAAACTTACTGCCGCAGTTGGACGTGGGTGACAGATTAATATTGAGTTTTAGAATGGACCTGCCTATCGAGTGAGGGTATTTTCATCTTTAACTTCTATGGTACGACTTTTCTTCTTTGTAATACAAGTCGTCTGCTCCTAATATTCTTCATGCATAGCCCATATGTTGTTTACACCTATATTTAGTGCCCCCACGTGGGCTAATCACAGGCTACCACATGTCAACGTCATGTAATTGCAACTGACGTAAGACATACTCTCGACTAACAGTTGCTGTTCACTCTTCCTCCGACAATATGCATTTTATTAATAGAAGTGTGAAAACATGAGCACCAAGGCTTGCTTCCATGGGAGTGAATCATGACATGCTAAGTAACCACAATTACTATGTCTGTTAATGAGGCAATGTGCCTACCACATCCATATGAGACTTGCTGAAAATAACAATTCTTAACACAAATCTAGTAATAATTTTCTCGAAAGTTGTCTTTTACGGTCCTTCCAAAATAGGATATCTTCCTAGAGTCGTTAAGAGGGATTATAACATTGAAGAAGATTCCAAAAAATGATCAATGTCCAAGTGAATCTAACTACAACTTGGACGAAAATCGGAAGAGATAAATGTATTGGTACAGTCAGAACTTTCTCCCCATACTTTAATTGGAATCAAGAGAATAAAAAGAACTAGATTCAAAGTTTAGTTCAACCAATCACCAATCAAAGGTCTTCAAGATTTTGATGTGATGGGATCTTGTTCATGTATTTCTTCCAACACTCTACATCATCAAGGTAATGAGATCCTTCAGATCAATAAGTTAAATTTCTTAAAGGGGTTCCTTCTGGATCAGCCCGTGTGGTTACTAGAACCCAAACTGGTGGCCCTAAAATGTTTGAAGACTTCTTAGACATCTCTCCTTCTCACTCTGCATAGCCTGCGTGTAATCTTTTACACCCTTTTCCTTGGTCTCTCTCTCCTTTTCTAATTTTCTCTCTCTATAATTGTGTATACTTGTTAAAGCCCCTGGTTAAAATAACACATGAAAAACTAGGTCAAGCCAACGATTTTCAACGATCCACTTCTTAGGGCCATCATGAATATTGCTTAAAGATAACAAGTATACTTTTATACACTTTAAACCTATATTTCTGTTTCTGTCTCTTCCATATCCTACTTCTTTTTCATCATTTTTTTCCACGGACTAAGTTGGCTTTGAATGACTGTTGTGAAAAATCATATGAAAATTTTCTGAACTGTCAAATTATATCTAACGTCATGTCTCACCTACTGGATAGATCACCTTTAACCTACCAGATGGACCATCTTTATCTTTGGGCAGTCATATTCAGAGGGCAAAGCCCATGTGATGATGGATGGCTTTGATATTACACCCATCTGTCATGCTGGTACTTGTGGTGGCACATGCATTAGATCACTTGTCTGCCCCGTTTGATCTTTGTCAAAGACTCAGATTAGTATCCTATTAAATTCATACGGAAGTAAACTACCACTGTGTAGTTGAACCAACCAAACTACTTTTCCTAATTATGGGCCACATCATGCTATGTACTTGTTATGGTCCGCTCCCAGTGGGGCTGACAATACGTGCATGTATTATAGATCACATAAAAGGCACAGAGTCTGATTGATAACGATGCTATGAGTATGACCTGTTGATGTGACGGGATAAACAGTTCAAGAACAGTACCATTCTCATATAAATAATACAATGATGTGTGCCAAATGCACTCAAATGAAATTAATTTCTTCTATCCCCACAAGCATCTCTACATATGGGTACAAGTGCCAACATAACATGCTTGTATCGCTCGGCATATCAGGCTAAGGGAGAATGACCAATCTCTTCCTGAGGTATAAGCAATGGGTTAGACAATCCTCTGAAGTTGTGTATATACAGGAAATGCTCACACACTCATGTTTCCAGTCCCCTGATCCCTTGAGCCAAGGATGGGACTGATTTTCGGTTTTAGAATGGGTAGGATGCATTTCTGTGTTCTAACAACTTTCAAACACACAAGGCATGGGCTTATCTTTGACAACAGCACATGGCCCCATCAAATCGAGCCATATACTGTGAACAGGACTGTAGAACTTAGGTGGATTCATTATTGTGAGCCTATCATTATGTTTGGGTTCTATACTTAAGTCATCCATCCAATTTTTCAGATCATTTAAAAATAAAAAATAAAAAAAATCATGAACTGAAAAAGCAGATCCAAATCTAAGGTGGAACACACCATAGGAAACAATAATTGAACACTTATTTATTTATTTATTTTACTTACACACACACCCCCACACACTCACGCTAGATGAATTTCACGACCTATGGGTACTCGAACTCTTGACCAGGCGTTGAAACTCCTTAAAGTCTACCACCACAGCCAGTGTAAGGACCCAGTAATTGAACACTTACCATTAAAACTTTTTAAGGATACTATAATGCTTTTTGGGCATCCAATCTATTGATAAGATCACACGGACTTAAATGAAGGTAAAATACAATATGTTTGATCCGAAACTTTTGTAGCCTTAAGACGTTTTTAATGGTGGGAGTTCAATCACCACTGTTTCCTGTGGTGTGGTCCATTCTAGATTTGGATCATCTTCACTTTTAGGATCATGCCCTAAAATGATCTGACAAAATGGATGGACGGGGTGGTGTAAGAAACATAAATCACAGTGGGCTACACGTTCCAGGATTGATAATCCAAACCGTTGGTATCATGGGCGTCGGATTGGATGGCCTGTGAACCAAAATTCCTCCTGTTTTGAAGATCCTAGCCATAGAATAATTGGATTTTATTGGTTGATTATAAACCATAGCCTTGCTTTCTTGGCAATGGATGTCTTAGTTGACCACCTGTGGGAAGGCCTGAGAATCTTTTTTTCCCCTATTCGGGTGATTTTTAGTGCATAAATAATACAAATCAAGGTCTAATATCAACAGTCGCGATGACTTAAAAATAGACCCCACTTGTACAGGCTTTCGGTACCACTCTCTTTCGAAGGTGCTGCTTGAGGTAAGGTCTCTTATCTTTATCGTCTTAAGTGGATTCCCTTTTGTCTCGGCGACTTAGTTCTGACCTCAAGTTTTCTTTTTGCAGTTTGTCCCTTGCATTCTTAGGGCAAGCTCGGAGTTTGCTGATGCTGAGAAATGAGTTGCGGAGTTGGAAACGCAGCTCGAAGGCGCTCTGACTTGGGTCGGCATACTGTTGGGCGACCTGGGTCTTACCAGAAAAGCTGCCGAGAATGCCAAGGCCGAGTGTGCCCACGTAGTCTTGCTACTGAAAGAGGCTCAGGAGGAGAGTCGGCGACTTTGTATGGCTCATGCTCCTTGCGAAGATAGGCTAAAGCGGGTCAAGGTTCAGGTTGAGGCAGCCATTGAGCAGGCCAAAGATCAGGCCTAGCAGGCCAAGGACCAAGCCGTAATGGCTTTCCTCGAGTCCAAAGAGTTTGAAGAAGAGAGGGATCGCTTGTATCAGAGTGGATATATAGCTTGTATTCACCCGATGAAGCGGTCTTTTCCCGACTTTGATCTTTTGGGATTTGATAAAGGTGCATTTGGATCCGAGGGGCCGGAGGCCAAGGTTTTCGGGTTTGCTAATGCTGTGGCTGGTACCGAGGTCGAATCCGAGGCGGCTCCAGAGGTTGCTCCAAGTGGTGGCAGTAGCTGAATATGGGCCACCTACCGAGTTAGCTCCATTTTTTGCACTCACACCAGTACTTAGTTTTAACACTCACACCAACACTTGGTTTTGGCACTCACACCAGCCCTTCAAGCACACCAATCTTCAGCGCTGACTCGAGAGCATCTGCAACCGAGAGAGGATTCCTTATGTTGAAGTCAACAACTCTCCCTTTATTTTTGTTACTTCCTCAATGTAATGCTATAGTAGAGCGTGATGTAACCCGATCTAAATCACTTGGAGTGATAAATGAATATACTTGATTTTATTCAACTGACTCGGTTTACATGTTTTTTCATTATTTACTCTTTTGAACCTTTCCTAACACTCGACTAGCCGACCTAAGGGTGATAGATTTTGAGATGCTCGGCGTTCTAGGGATGAGGTAGTAACTGCCCATTTAGGTTTTCCAGCCGATACGTTCCAGGTCGGATGGTTCTTGAAACGACATAGGGTCCTTCCCAATTGGGTCCCAGTGTGCCTGCACCAACTTCCTTGGTATTTAGGAATGTTTTTCAGAGAACCATGTCTCCGACTCGGAAATACCTGACCTTGACTCGGGCATTGTAGAACCAAGTTACTTGTTGCTGTCGAGCCTCCATTCATAGTTGAGCTCTTTCTTTTTATTCTTCGACAAGATCGAGTCCAAGGGCTAAGAGTTCTTCATTATCCTCCTCATTAAACAAACTGATTTAGGCTGAAGGCAATCCGATCTCGACTGGGGTGACGGCTTCAAAGCCATAAGCAAGGGAGAAGGGAGTCTCTCCCATAGCAGTTCGAGCCGTGGTTCGGTATGCCCACAAGATCTTCGAGAGCTCTTTAGCCCATGTTCCTTTGGCTCGGTCGAGCTTAGTTCGGAGATGCTGCTTGATGATCTTATTGACCGCCTTAACCTGTCCGTTGGTCTGAGGATGATGGGGCGATGAGTATACATTTCTAATCTCAAGATTATCGCACATCTCTCGATAGCTCTTATTGTCGAACTGCTTCCCATTGTCAGTAATAATAGTTCGGGGTATCCCAAACTGACAAATAATGTTTTTCCATGCAAAGTTCGTGATCTTTTGTTCAGTTATCTTCGCCAATGGCTCTGCCTCGGCTCACTTTGTGAAGTAGTCCACTGCCACAACAACAAACTTGGTCTGACCTTTTCCCATAGGGAGTGGTCCAATGATGTGATTCTCCATTGCGCAAAGGGTTAGGGACCAGTCATAGGAGTTAGCTCCTCTGGGGTTTGCCTCGGAATGGCCGTGAACCGTTGGCATTTATCGCATCTCTGGACGAGCTTATGAGCGTCGTGCTGGATGGTCAACAAGTAGTATCCCTGACGTAAGACCTTGTGCGTGAGTGATCGTCTTCCTGAGTGATTTCCGCAAATACCTTTGTGGATCTCCCGTAATACATAATCAGCTTCATTGGGATTCAGGCATCATAGCAGAGGAGCGAAAAATCCTTTTTTATACAATACTCCATTGAGTATGGTATAACGAGATGTTCGGATCTTCAACAGACGGGCTTCGGCGCGATCGTCGGGCAACTCTCCACTGCCGAGATACAGAATGATCGGGTCAAGCCAAGTAGGTTCCGAATTGATTGCATGTATGATCGAGCAAACTGACTTCTTGATACTTAGTTGCACAACGTACTCGATCGGGACGAACCTGGGTATGTCGTCCTCGTCGGTAGAGGCAAGCTTTGCTAGTAGATCGGTTTTGACGTTTTCTATCTGACGTATCCGAGTAACCACACACTATTGAAATCTACCGATTAATTCTTTGGCTTTCTCCATGTAAGCTTTCAATTGCTCTTTACGTGTCTGATATATATCGGTAACTTGATTGACGACCAATTGTGAATCGTTGAAAATACTAAGATGAGTAACACCCAAACTGGCTGCGAGTCGAAGGCCGAGCAATAAAGCTTCATATTCCGTTATTGTTCACTCCCCAAGTATAGGGTTGTGATGTAATAATAAACTCGGTGAGACTGAAGTCGAATTCCAAGGGACTGAAACTTGTACGTAATCTAAAACTAAGTAGAACTAGAACTAACTAAGATGAAATCTAACTCGACTGTAATTTGAGAAATAATGATGAAATAATTATCTAAAACTTAAAGAATTCAGCGAAAGGAAACTAGGGATTCAGAAGATCCACTTGTAGAGATCAGAGAGATCTTATGCCTGCTTCAAGAACTTAACTGGACTTAGAGTCCCATTTTCATCCAGTTGGAAGATATACCATGAAAATCAAATCTGAACTTCCTTTGATATAGTTTTTAAGAGATGAAATGTATATGAATTAGAATGGATTTCATCACCAAACCATGCCCAAGAGACAAATTAAACAACAGAATTAAACTAATTACCAACCAATCAACAATGTATGAAGGTTAGGAAGGATACCGTCATCCGACCATGCTCAGGAGATGATGGTAAACAACAGGGCTTCCTGACGTCATAAACATAAAAAGGAAAGGAACATGCTCAAAGCTATCACAGACCCATTGTAATTTTAGTCACAACAGACCATTAAAAACTAAAAACATTTCCTTAATTAAACCAAAATCAACATCAGTCCAATCTAAACAAAAGGCATAAGCAAAAAGTCTCCCATCACGCTATAAGCTTCACTTCTTAGCCTTAGTTAAGAGTTTTAGCCCGACATGATTAGACTAATTCCCTTGAAAACATAAAAAAAATTAAATCATCCCTTACCACTATACCTATCATGCGTCCATCAGATTGGACACTTCCTTTTGAAATAATGTGCGATGCAAGTGATTATGCCATAGGGGCTGTTTTGGGCCAAAAGAAAGATAAACGACCCTACGTTATTTACTATATGAGTAGAACTCTAAACTCGGCTCAAGTGAACTACTCAACAACTGAAAAGGAGTTACTTGTAGTAATTTTTGTTTTGGATAACTTTAGGTCGTACTTGCTGGGATCCAAAGTAGTCATTTTCACGGACCACTCGGCTCTAAAATAATTACTATCTAAGAAGGATGCAAAGTCTAGACTTTTGAGATGGATCCTCCTACTCAAATAATTTGACTTAGAGATAAAAGATAAGAAATGAGTAGAAACGTAGTGGCCGATTACCTTTACAAATTGGTTAGATGATTCCATTGAGGAGATGCATATCCAGGACACTTTTCTTGATGAAGAATTATTTACGATCTCCAATTTACCTTGGTATGCGGATATAATGAACTATCTTGTAATGAAAAAAAAAATGTCATATCATTGGAAGTCACAAGATAGGAAGCGTTTTGAAATCGAGGTTAGGAACTTCTTTTGGGATGACCCGTATTTATATAAATATGGGACTGATCAGATTTTTAGACGTTGTTTCCCAGTTCAGAGTGTTATTTTCTTTGTCCACATGAAAGCATATATATGGTGGTTATTTTTCTGCTAAGAAAACCACTGCAAATATCCTACAGTGTAGTTTTTACTAGCCCACCATGTTTAAAGACATCCATGCTTTCTGTGTTGCTTGTGATAAATGTCAAAGGTTGGGAAGAGTGTCCCGACGCAACATGATGCCTTTATCCTCAATTTTACCATTGGAGATTTTTGATTGTTGGGGTATTGATTTTATGGGCCAATTTCCATTATCTTTTGGATTTCTTTATATATTTGTTGGTGTGGACTATGTTTCAAAGTGAATTGAAGCAGTTCCAAGTAGAACCAATGATAATAAAGTGGTCATACGATTCCTCAAGAAAAATATTTTTGCTAGATTTGGAATTCTAAAGGCCATCATTAATGTGGCGGGTCTCACTTTTGTAATAGGACATTTGAGGCTTTGATGAAGAAATATGACATCAAGCATAAAGTGAGCACCCCATACCACCCACAAATGAGTGGGCAAGCTGAGATTTCTAATCGAAAAATCAAACACATTTTAGAGAAAACTATAAGGCCAGATAGGAAGGATTGGTCCCTCAGACTATCCGACGCTTTATGGGCTTATAAGACTGCTTATAAGACCCCGATTGGAATGTCTCCATACAGATTGGTGTATGGGAAGGCTTGCCACTTGCCTATGGAATTGGAACATAGAGTATAATGAGGAATAAAGAAATTAAACTTTGATATGGATCAAGTAAGTGGACAAAGAAAATTAGATTTGAATGAATTAGAGGAGCTGAGGAGAGACTCCTATGAAAATTCTAAATTTTACAAAGAGATGACCAAAGCTTTTCATGACAAAAATATCTTGAGGAAAAATTTTAAACCTCAGCAAAAGGTCTTATTGTACAATTCCTGTCTCCAGTTCTTTCCGAAAAAGTTAAGATCAAGATGGAAAGGATCCTTCATTGTGAAGAATGTTTATACTCATGGGGCTGTTGAAATTGAGAATCCACGTAATGGCAATGTGTATAAGGTTAATGGTCAGAGATTGAAGCCTTATGTGAAAAACTTTCATTTGGGAGAGGAGTCCTTTCCTCTTCATGAGCCAGAATATTTAGATTGATACTCCTAGTCTGACGGAACATTTGTATAGGATTTATATCATATTCAATTTTTTAAGTGTCACATAACAGGTAAGTTTTTCATGGTAGGTACTATCCACCCTTTCTTTTATTTTTATGTTCTTTGCATTACATTGGGGACAATGTAGATTTTAGGTTGGGGGGGTGTGGATAGTCATCGATTCATGTGAAGGTTTTTTTTTTGGGGGGTTTCAGTTTATTTTATTATTATTTTTTTTTTTTTCTTTGTTTTTTTTTTAAGGTTTATAGAAAAAAAAAATTCAACATTTTCAAAATAATATATTTATATACAAGAATGTAAACATGATATTATGCGAATTCCAAAGGCAAAGTTAATATTTATTCTAGGTTGATAGTAGTCAGAATTCTGACAACTGAAAATTATAAACTTGAGTTCAATTATCTAATCACTAGTTTAAAGTGAGTTGTAATTTGATGTACTGAATTCACAATACACCCTAGCTAACTAAGTGAGGAATATGATATGTGAACTAGAATAACAAATTTTAATTCAAACAAGGTTGAATGAACTAGTACCATTGATATATGCTTAAAAGAGAGAATATTGAAGAAAAAAATGATGGAAAAAGAAAATTTTATTATAGAGCATGAATGCAATGACCATAACAATCGTGTCAGTAATCCGGAGTAAGGATACCTAAGTATCCATTACTGTTACCATTACAAGTACGATACCTTATGTTATGAAGCAAACCCGGTGGGAATCTTCATCTAAGGGTGGTCTATAATAATGAGGATATGATGATAAAAGAAGAAATGACATGAAGAAAATGAGATAACTAGAGATTTCATATTCTTGGGATGATTGAAAGGAGTTAGGATAGGGAACATGCATATTTCTCAAAGTTAGACTAGTGTCACGGAGCACCTAAGGATATTAGATCATAACTATTCTAAATTTTGATTAGGTCTTTAAACTCAAGGATGTAATGGATTAGAAAATTGAGATTCTAACTAACTTCAGACTTAGGTTAAGTATTGTTTTGTTTTGGAATTCATATGATGAATGGGGGTATAATTGTATAAATTTTTTAGTGTTGAAATATTTTTCTTGTTTTCAATATTTGTGGGTAACATTTCTGAAAACCCTCACGAGACTATAACTCATCCACTAGGAAAAACCTAGGGGTTTAAAGGCTTGTTGCATATGCAAAATGCAATCGAGATTACCTGTGAAAGTGTAGTTAGAATTTTTTTCATTTTCATTTTATTTTTATTTTTCTTCACTTATTTTGCTCGGGACTAGCAAAATGCTGGTTGGGGGGTGTGTTGAGACTCAAATATTGCATAATTTTTCCCATTTATATCTTAGTTTTATGAATATAAATCATCTTAATATTTTATTTTACTCATGTATGTGTTGCAAGGTGAATTTAAGAGCTTGGATTGAAAAATGGTGCTAAAAGCATGGATTTGATGCTTAAGAATCACTAAGGTAAGGGATGAATCTTAGGAGACCAAGATTGAAGAATTCACATACCAAAGATCCAAGAAAACCAAGTGAGGAATGAAAAGAATCGAAGATTTGAATTGAAGAATCCTGGAATCGTCCTGAAAAAGTGTATTCTGAAGCTTTGAAGTTTATTTTTGAAAACTGCGCAGCAGGAAGTCTGTTTTAAATGAACTATGCAGTAAGAAGTCTATTTTGAAAAAATATGTATATTTGAAGCGATTTCTAGGATTTTTCAACTTTGTATGAAAATTGGAGTTCCCTACTTATAAATAGGGCTTCCTAAGGCATTCCTAAACATTATTCAAAGCATTCAAGAGCAATATTTAGGGTTTTTAATGGGTTTTCAATTTTATTTAAGTTTTATAATTTATTTTTTTCTTTTAGATCTTTTCTATTTGCATTTATTCTTTCTTATTTCTTTTTTCCTCTATTCTAGTTATGTTTTTTTAAATTCTTTCTAGCCCAAGATAGAAGGGAAGCACATGGGTTTCATAATTCTTTAAGATTATGATGATTGATTGTTTTAATGATGAGAAAAATGGTGTATGCATGGTATCTATTATTTAGGTTTTGTTTTTTATCTTCTTGTGAGATCCACATTAATGGATAGGCTTACCCTAGATCAATCAGATTTCCTAGATAGGAGAGGTTCTAGATAAGAGAGGTTATCAACCTGTTATATTTCTTTGATTTTCATTATCTCATTGATATTGAATTCTTAAAATCACTGACGCTTGAGAATATATATCAATGGTGCAAATCCATGATTTTCTAATATTTTATATCACTTATTAAAATATTTAAACTGTTTTATTTTCCGATTAGGCTGACCATAGTGCTCAGATCCTAGTTGTGTTATCCAAGTCATCATGATTTTGGAACATTAACCTATGTGTGGAACTTTGAAGCTTGGGTGTTATTTTATTCAGTTGAATTACATCGATTTAAAAATTTCAAAATCAAATAATCAGTTTAGTTTTTATTACTTAGTTTGTTTTGCATTTGATTTTTTTCTTCTCGCAATTCATCTCCCTGTGGGATCGACCCTGTATTCACAGGATATTACTTACGAACATCTGCACTTGGAGGCAAGCAATCAGGTACGAACTGGCTGCAATGTCGATCGTTCAACACCCATTTTGTCAAACGCCTAACTGAACAACACGTCAGCAGACGATCCTGTCGACAAGTATGTGGAACACCCTTCGGTTTGCGACGATGAGAGTGATGACTAATGCATCATCATGGGGGTGGTGAATGCCTCGAGCATCTTCATCAGTGAACGAGATACAATACTTTTCTCTCTTCTTTTCTTTCGAAGGCCGAGCTATGATCATGATCTCGGACTCGGATCGACTGATGCTCTTGGCGTGATTCTTCCGAGCATTATCTAAGTCACCTCCGCCTTAGGGACCACCGATAATAGTCCGGATTTCTTCTGTGGATCAGTTGTCACTCGGGCGTTTTTCACTGTCCCTGTTCTTTCGGCGTGTTCTCTGAGTTGGCCTTCACGAATAAGCCTTTCGATGTCTTCCTTCAAGTGATAACAATCACTTGTATTGTGGTCATGATCATGATGGTAGTGACAGTATTTATCCTTATTCCACTGGTTCGAATTATTTCGGAGCTTATTCGGCCAACTGACAAATCTTTCACCCTTAATCTCCATCAACACCTGCTCCTGTGATTTATTGAGCGGAGTGTATACCGAGAAATTTTGGTCAGGTCGTTTTCCCGACTTACGTTCATCGCGTGTTCGGTCTTCCTTGCGCTTCTTCCCTCCTGCCGAGTCAACTTCCTTTTTGGCTGACGTTTTAGCCGAGGTTTTTGCATTCTAGACGGCTTCACGCAAGTTCCGTGTTTCCTCGGCGTCCGCGTACTTATCCGACTGAGTCATGAACTCAGCCAGAGTCATAGGCAGATTCTTGTCTGGGGATGCCAGAAATGGCTCGTCCTTAACGCCTTGCATGATTGAATTGAGTGATGTCTCCTCTGAATGTTTCTAAACCTGGAGCGACTCAAAATTGAAACGCTTGATGTAGTCTTTCAATAGCTCTCTCTCCTTCTCAACTATGTTGTTCAGATGCGCAGGGGGTTTCAACTTCTTCTCCCTCCAATGAAATTGGTGAGAAATGCATCACTGAGCTCTGTAAACAAGCTAAGTGACTTTGGTTTTAGCTGTTTGAACCAAAGTCGAGGTACGTCGACTAAGGTGAGAAAAAAGCTCGACACACAATTCTATGTATGTTCGAAAGCATTCGATGTGTTCAGTTGGGTTGGTTTTACCGGTGAAAGGTGTGATTTGTGGAAGACGAAACCATTCTGGTAGCCGAGCCTGCATTACTTCCTCTACAAACGGGGATGCCTTTGTCTCGGGTTTATTTTGATGTGCATCCCGACTCTACTTCATGTCCGCAATCTCTTCCCGTACTTCTTTCCTGAAGTCCTGGATGTCGACTTTCCAGAGCTCGTCGCTTTCTGCCATCCATTCAACTGGAGGCCGGCTGCACCTCCGCCGATCTATCTCGTGTCAGAAATCAGTGGGGGGCAGCACGGCAGTGGTGGAATGAGCGGGGCGCTGGCTCAGACGAACCGTGGGGCTGACTTCGCTGAGGGACTGATCGCGGAGCGATAGGCTCAGGGTTGGCTACTTGTTGTGGGACGTTCATTGTCTAACCATAGGGCTGAACTTGTTGCCGATGTATCTACTCCAACATTTATTTCATAACTTTTATGTCGGATCTGAGTTCTTAGACCTCTTTATCCAATCGCCCATTGTCTCGGTTCCGTTAGGTATTTCTTGTCGTAGCAAAGGCCATTAGACGAGCAGCGAATTCTCAGCGATTGTTGGGTTAATTCTAAGTTCCTTGGGCTATGCTCACACCCGGTGGTCCAGTGACAACGGCTTCATTTGGCTCTTCTTGGACCGTTCTTCTAGTTATCATAATTATTACACGTCCACAGTTTTTGGGTAGAGCGTGGAAAACAATTTTTTGTACAGATTCCCATAGACGGCGCCAAACTGATGATTCAAAAAACTGGTGAACCTTCCTTCTGATCTACCGCCTGCACAAGGATGAAACAAAGGAGACCCTGGCTAAAACCGGGGACCCTCTGATGCTAAAGTCAGTGACTGGACGATGTAGGAAGGGTTTTTAGAAGATTTTTTCTACGTACCTTTGATCTTAGAGACGTCCTTCTTTTATAGGAGTGAAAGGTCCTGCTGTGCAGGGATTCTCTCCCCAATCTTAGGAGATTTGATTTGATAGCAATCTGCTTATGGATGTTTTCCGATCCCAAGATTATCGGGCTTAGGAATTCTTTCACAAGATTTTCGGGATGGTATTCATGCTTACACCGTCTCTTCCTTGCTCGGTTCGGCCTTGACCGACTCTAGTAATAGACGAGTCTTGGCTGGCTGCAAGGACATGTCTTCTTATCTTCTATCGGATGAAACAGAGTCGGCTCATAACCGATACTCATTCTTATTCCGATAACCAACACTACAACTGACTTAATATGAGTTGGTTTTCTGATCGATCGAGCGACTTTTAGCCTTTGGACCTTAGTTGATCCCCTTTAGATGTTGCTGGCTCGTTGTCCGAAACAACTTTATGTGTCTTATAAATCCGGCCTATGGTCTTGACTCTTTATCTCTCGGTCGGAATTTATTTTTTGCAATCCGAGCTAAGTCTCTCCTTTAAGCTTTACTGTCTTGCCTCGGTCGGACCCGTTACCTCGAATCCTCGGGTTGTATCAGTAGAGTTGGTCCATTCCATAACTAGATTTCCGGACTTGTTCCCCAACAGGTTTAAAGTCATTATAGTGTCATTCTCTTTAAAACAATATTCATACATTCTCAATATTTAAATCAATTTATAACAGAGTTTCAATAAATCTACTTTGCTTTCTGGATACAGTAAACCTCATTATCTAAAATACTAAAATATGAGCTTATACCTACAAACCAAAGACTACACCCTTCTGTAATGCAGACTTTTGCAACTTTTCTAACACCTCTGATTTATTCATTTCTTATGGGCACAAAAGTTTTGTATCAGGCTAAGTATTTTGTGTTTTCAGTTCATGCAATATAAATGACCCTATAAACAATTTGGATGGCATATAAACATCAAGGGGGGGGGGGGGGCTTAAGAAAGTTTCAATGATAGACATTTCTTTACCTACTGTTTTGTCTTGCGTCGCCCACTTGAGTCTTGGATCCGGCTAATTTTTTATGGCATATATTAGCATGAGTTCGCAGAACAGTTGGAGGAATTGGATTTCTCATAAACATCCCCATGAGCCCTGCCTATGCTCCCATCACAAAAACTTAATGCTCAAGGCTTTTGCAGGGAATCCAAGTACCCTTCGAACTTGTTTTATGTGGGCCCATCTCTGAGTGCACCACATGGCAAACAAATTCCAAAGACGGAATATCATGATATATATTTGAACATCATGTCTGAGGGGATTTCAGTATATATTTATTCTCACTCAGGGTAAAAAAGGCCTACTGATGTGTACCATATGGCTGAATATAGATAGCACAGATCAGCTGGCCGTACACGTACGACACAGAAATCCGAGGCCCATGTCCTAAGGTTTATTTATTTATTATTATTTTTTTAATGATCTTGATTGCGGGTCCCACCTAATAAGTCATGCAAAAATAATATGGTCAGCATGCATTGGTCAGTTAGGCAGGTGCGTGTGAAATACAAAAGCACGTGAGGCTATTACAGGAATAGTAATTATTTTTAAGCAACAGATAGCGTTTGAGTCCACGTATTTAGGTGTACCCCTAACATCCGGTATTTTATACAATGCTTAGGCTAGGAAGATTGTACAATGTGCTTAGGCTTTTATTTTGTGCTAGCGGGACTAGCTACTTGGCGATCCAAACCGTTGGTATCATGGACCCTTGGATTGGACGGCGTGTGAACCAAAATTACTCTTGTTAAGATCCTAGCTATAGAATACTTGGATTTTAATGATTGATTATAAACCATAGCCGTGATTTCTTTCCCAAAGATGTCTTAGTTGACCATTTGTGCAAAGGCTTAAGATTTTTATTTTTATTTTTTGGGTGATTTTTAGTGCATAAATAATAGAAATCAGGGTCATAAAAACAACGGTCTCAATGACTTAAAAATTGGCCCCACTTACCGCACTGTACAATCTCTCGCAGGAGCATTGTATAATAGCTGCTAATGGCTGAGATATTATCACAGGAAAGGGCTGAGGAAATCTATGGTCTATCTTTAAAATAGCTGCTATCGTTGTCAGGCTCAAAATTCTTTATTTACGTGTATGAATTGCGTTTGGTCCACAATGACTTGTATAGGAATAGATTTTTTTGGGGTTCTCGTTACCTACCACATCTAAGTTCAAAGCACTTGGGTTATTAAATTGGACATTATTTTAAATAGAAATGATGCAGTGCTCAGGTGGCACTACTAGTTATAGTGAAGCAGCATTGGGACAATTGGACAGTCCAGTTGACTGATCTGGACCGTCTATTATGTCCATCACAAATTTTATGGTACCTGTAAAAACCACACAAATACAAAACCTTGCCATCTTTATGCATACAACACGGTTAGCGTTTGGCCAAATTTACTGCTGCAATTAGACGTGGGTGACATATTAATATTGAGTTTTAGAATGGGCCTGCCTTTCGAGTGAGGGTATTTTTGTCTTTAGCTTCTACGGTACCACTTTTCTTCTTTGTAATACAAGTCGACTTCTGCTTGCAGTATTCTTTATGCATAGCTCATATGTTGTTTACACCTATATTTAGTGCCCCCACGTGGGATAATCACCGGCTACCACATGTCAACGTCATGTAATCGCAACTGATGTAAGACATACTCTCGACTAAGAGGTGTCGTTCACTCTTCCTTCGACAATATGCATTTTATTAATAGAAGTGTGAAAACATGAGCACCGAGGCTTGCTTCTAGGGGAGTGAATCATGACATGCTTAGTAACTACAATTACTATGTCTGTTAATGAGGCAATGTGCCTACCACATCTATATGAGACTTGCTGAAAATAACAATTCTTAACACAAATCTAGTAATAATTTTCTCGAAAGTTGTCTTTTACAGTCCTTCCAAAATAAGATATCTTTCTAGAGACGGTGAGAGGTATTATAGCATTCCAGAAGATTCCAAAAAATGGATCAACGTCCAAGTGAATCTAACTACAACTTGGATCAAAATCGGAAGATATAAATGTATTGGTACAATCAGAACTTTCTCCCCATGCTTTAATTGGAATCAAGAGAACAAAAAGAACTAGATTCAAAATTTAGTTCGACCAATCACCAATCAAAGGCCTTTCAGATTTTGATGTGATGGATCTTGTCCATCTATTTCTTCCAACACTCTACATCATCAAGGCAATGAGATCCTTCAAATCAGTAACTTAAATTTCTTAAAGGGGTTCCTTCTGGATCAGCCCGTGAGGTTACTGGAACCGAAACTGGTGGCCCTAAAATGTTTGAAGACTTCTTAGACATCTCTCCTTCTCACTCTACATAGCCTGCGTGTTATCTTTTACACCCTTTTCCTTGGTCTCTCTCCTTTTCTAATTTTCTCTCTCTATAATTGTGTATACTTGTTAAAGCCCCTGGTTAAAATAACACATGAAAACTAGGTCAAGCCAACGATTTCCACGATCCACTTCTTAAGGCCATCACGAATATTGCTTAAAGATAACAAGTACACTTTAATACACTTTAAACCTATATTTCTGTTTCTGTCTCTTCCATATGCTTCTTCTTTTTCATCATTTTTTTCCACGGACTAAGTTCGCTTTGAATGACTGCTGTGAAAAATCATCTGAATTTTTTCTGACCTGTCAAATTATATCTAACGTCGTGTCTCACCTACTGGATAGATCATCTTTAACCTACCAGATGGACCATCTTTATCTTTGGGCAGTCATATTCAGAGGGCAAAGCCCATGTGATGATGGATGGCTTTGATATTACACCCATCTGTCATGCTGGTACTTGTGGTGGCACATGCATTAGATCACTTGTCTGCCCCGTTTGATCTTTGTCAAAAACTCAGATTAGTATCCTATTAAATTCATACGGAAGTAAACTACCACTGTGTTGTTGAACCAACCCAACTACTTTTCCTAATGATGGGCCACATCATGCTATGTACTTGTTATGGTCCACTCCCAGTGGGGCTGACAATACGTGCATGTATTATAGATCACATAAAAGGCACAGAGTCTGATTGATAACTATGCGAGTATGACCTGTTAATGTGACGGGATAAACAATTCAAGAACACTACCATTCTCATATAAATAATACAATGATGTGTGCCCAATGTACTCGAATGAAATTAATTTCTTCTATCCCCACAAGGCGACTATACATGTAGATACAAGTGTTAGTTTATCTAGATGCGGAAATCTTTGAGATCGAGCCGTGCATCTACATATAGATACAAGTGTTAGTTTATCTAGATGCCAGATCGAACCGTGTATAGGACAAAGATCTAGGGTTTGGATGGCTTACCTAACTGAGACGTCATGTATAAAGTATCAGAATACCAGGTAAACAAAGCTAGGATCTTCCTCTCCTTCACACCCTTTTGTAGAACAATAGATGGACTTAAACTTCTACTGTGGTGTAGGATTGAGACCCAGCTATCTTATATACATAGATTATATGAAGATGAGAGTTTGAAACCCATCACAACTCTACCTCACGGCTCCACACTGTTTTAATCCTAGTCAAACAACCCTGTGTATTGAGCTATAGCATTCTAACCCCTTACGCATTCATATACAGATTATCTGCGTAAATCACACTGAAGTGGGGTCCACTGGTTTACCCAATCACATATAGACTGTTGATCAATAAGGTCCACCTTATAGAGTTCTTAACATGCTGGTATTGCACGGTATATCAAGCTAGGGGAGAATGACCAATCTCTTCCTGGCGTATAAGCAATGGGTCAGAAATACATCTGAACTTGTATATACAAGAAATGCTCACACACTCATGTTTCCAATCCTCTAATCCCTTGAGCCAAGGATGGGATTGATTTTCGATATTAAAACGGGTAGGATGCATTCTTGTGTTCTAACAACTTTTAAACATACAAGTGGGTTTATCTTTGACAACAACACATGGCCCAATCAAATCCAGCCATATACTGTGAACAGGATGATAGAACTTATGTGGATTCATTATTGTGAGCCTATCATTATGTTTGGGTTCTATACTCAACTCATCTATCCAATTTTTCAGATCATTTTAAAAAAAATTAAAAATAAATCATGAACCAAAAAAGCAGATCCAAATCTAAGGTGGAACACACCATAGGAAACAATAATTGAACACGTACCATTAAAACTTCTTAAGGATACTATAATGCTTTTTTGGTATCCAATCTATTGATAAGATCACACGAACTTAAATGAAGGTAAAATACAATATCAGTTTGATCCAAAACTTTTGTAGCCTTAAGATGTTTTTAATGGTGGGAGTTCAATCATCATTGTTTCCTGTGGTGTGGTCAATTGTAGATAGGGCTGGACATCGAGCCAAGCCGAGTCGAGTCGAGTCGAGGTGGGCCAAGCTTGGCTTGGCTTGTCCGTGCTCTTCTCGAGTTCGAGTTCGAGCTCGAGCTTACTATTGAAGCTTGGCTTGTTTACCAAAACTTTCGAATCAAGCTTGAGGTGAGATAGTTGAACGAGTCGAGTCGAGTTTGCTCTCAACCTGACCTAACCCCCCAACTTGCACCTGATTTAACCTAGCAACCCGACCCAACTGACCCAACCCTCAAATCAAATACTTATATATATATGTGTGTGTGTGTGTGTGTGTGTGTGTGTGTGTGTGTGTGTGTGTGTGTGTGTATTAGATAGAGCCATAGATGGTACCTTATTGTTGGTGCTGAGAGAGACAGACGGGTTAGGTAAGAAAGGAAAATGGTAAGAGAGGAACAGACGGGTAGAATTTATGTTTTAATTTTTAAAATTTTTAAATATAATATAATATATATACATATATAATAATAATAATATATGTTCGAGTCAAGCCGAGCTTGAGCTTTGAGCTAAGCCGAATTCGAGTCGAGTCGAGTCGAGTCAAACTGCACTATGTTTGAACTTGGTTTGTTTTCAAAACGAGCTAGGTCATAAAAAACTTGTCTCGCCATGAGTTATCATTCGAGTCGAGTCGAGTCGAGCTAGATCGAGCCAACTCGAGTAAGCTTTTCAAGCTAGCTTATCTCGTGTACAACCCTGATTGTAGATTTGGATCATCTTCACTTTTAGGCTCATGCCCTATAATGATAGGGCAAAATGGATAGATCGAGGTGGTGGAAGAAACATAAATCACAATGGGCTACACGTTCGAGGATTGATAATCCAAACCGTTGGGTATCATGGGAGTCGGATTGGATGGCCTGTGAACCAAAATTCCTCCTGTTTTGAAGATCCTAGCCATAGAATAATTGGATTTTATTGGTTGATTATAAACCGTAGCCGTGCTTTCTCGGCAATGGATGTCTTAGTTGACCACCTGTGGGAAGGCCTAAGAATCTTTTTTTCCCCTATTCGGGTGATTTTCAGTGCATAAATAATACAAATCAAGGTCTAATATCAACAGTCTCGATGACTTAAAAATGGACCCCACTTGTACAGGCTTTCGGTAACACCTCTCTTCGAGCATTGTATAATGGCTGAGATACTATTAAAAGAATTAAAGGGTCAGGAGATCTATGGGCCATGTTTAAAATAGCTATGGTGGTTGCCACGTACTGAAATTCTCTATTTTAGTTCATGTACATGGATTGCGTTGGTCTGCAATGACACATAGGAGAATAGATTTTCTTTTTTTTCTTTTTTAATTTTGGCCTCGTGAGTCGTGACCTCCCACACATGGCTTAGTTGGAAGCCCTTAAACTGGACATTCTTTAAAGAGAAAATTACCACTGTTAACGCTACCTTTTATCAAGCGTCTTTTACAAAGAGTTTAAAACTTACCTTCCCAACTTAAACCTTGCATGGAAGGACAGACATTTCAGGACGAAAATACCCCTGCTTTTCACTTAGCATTGCACGTACAGACAGGGGTATTTTCGTCCTCAAATGCTCTGTCAGTGCATACAAGGTCCATGTTGGCAAGGTAAGTTTTGCACTGTTTATAAAAGATGCTGGATAAAAGGTGGCGTCTACTGTGATAATTTTCTCTTATTTAAATAGAAATGATCCAGTACCCTACTGCACTACTAATAGTTTTAGTGCTTCTATCTGCAATGGGACATTTGGACAGTCCAGTTGACCATCTGAGCTGTCTATTAGGTCCATCACAAATTTCATGGTTTACCATATAAAAATCAAATCAATCCAAAACCATGTTATCTATACTTAGGGTTGTACATGAACCAAGTTAGCTCGGTTAGCTTGCTGGACTCGACTTGAAAAGGCTCGATTTGACTCGGTTTGAAACTGAGTTCGAGTCAAGTTAAGCTGATTTTTTTAGCTCAAAAAAATTTCAAACCAAGTTTGAGTTCGACTTGACTCGAATTGAACCCAGCTCGAATCGAACTTGGATTGAACCATTTCGCTGACTCAGTTACTTTGATATTGATGTTGCTCACTACGTGTTTGATGAAATGACTCAACAAAGTGTGGCTGGTGGTAAGGAAGTTATGTATATGAAACAAATACTTTTTTTTCTTCTTGATTTTATATGTTGCTTAGAAGGTATTTGATGAAATACCTGTAAAACCACTGTTGTTGTTTTAGATACAGTGAGATTTTGAAAGTGCAATACATGTGTTTATGAAAATGCTACACAGGCAAACTCAGCTAGGACTGGCCCGAGCTGCTGACCGAACTGAGCCGAGCTGGCCAGACAGGCTCAAGGATCGAGCCAAGCCGAGTTCGAGCTAGGGTTAGCAAGTGGGCAAGTGGCCAAGCCGAGTCGAGCTTTACCCAGCTTGACTCGGTTCGACTCATGTACACCTCTATCTATACTGCATATAGGGTGAGAGGTATTTGGCCAATTTTGCCCGTGATGGACATGAGGTGAAGCATCAATATAGAGGTTTGTAGTTAGCCCTTAAATGAAGTTATTTTTGTCATATAACTTTGTAGTAATGTTAATTGGATGCTTTCACTTCTTTTTATATGTAGCCTGTATACATGAGTGTAACATTAAAGAGAGCATTGGATATTTAGGGCCAACCATGATAACCCCGTGACATTTAAGCTGAATATTGGTAGCACCCCCCCTTTTTTTTTTAAAAAAAAAAGAAGCAAATATAAAGCTTTAATGAGCTACAATATTGGAAATTGTTTGGCTAGTGTTCTCTCTCTCTTCTTAGGTGTAGCGCACCTTTTCCCTCATTCTCTCTCCTTTTTTTTCCCTCTCTATGCCTATGCACTTGTCAAAGCACCTACTTAAAATAACAGATGGAGAACTAAGCCAAGTTGATGATTTTTAGCAATCCATTTCTGTGAATTTAGGTATGGACTGGATGATTCAATCGTTGTGATGGCCATGTTACAACACACAAAATGTACTCTAAACAAAATAGACGGTGTAAGATCAATCGAATGGGCTGTCCAAAGCATCATGATGCAACTAAAATAACCATATCTTATAGTTCTCTGAGAGAACTGGATTATTACTCAATTTGAAAATTCTCGTGGCGCACGCTGTTATTGGCAGGTGTGGTGCACGTGGAGAGAGAAATGCAGAGGAAGGAGAGAGAATGGGTCTCATGTGGCAGATCTGAACCTTTAATCTATTTGGCTCTATCTTAGATAGAGCGTACACCGATAATCACACCGATCTAGTGATCCTAGCCGCTCATCTCAGGATCTTTGTGTAATACAGAAAGGGTGGCTACAAAAGGACCAATCAAGAGTCGATGTTTTATGGGCGAAAACCTCCAATCAATGGCTAAGCATAATGGAATGGTGAGATTTTTGGAGTCCACCTTTCATGTGGAGCCCACCTTTGATGTGGATGGTCCACCATGTGGATCCCACCTTCAAAGTTGGCTCTGTCATGAAGAGCCCGCCTTACCTTTGATGTGGACCATCCATTTTGTTGGGCCACCATAACATGGGTCATCCATCATATGGGGCTCACCTTTGATGTTCATTAATCATTGCCCATCATGTGGAGTCCAACTTTGATGTGGACCGTGCATCGTGTGGGCACCACCTTCAAAGTGGGCTAGCCGCCTTAGATGTTGGTATTCATTATTAGTATTGAACTTTGGATGTGGAATGTTCATTTTGCGACGCCCATATCTTAATATGGGTCATTCATAATTTGAAGCCCTTCATTAATTTTAATTAAGCTTCAACTATCAAGCTTTGGTATATTATAAAAGAGCTTTGGTATATTATAAAAGGGGTAAGATAGGAATTACTAAAATGGTTTAGGGACGAGCTTATTCCATGATAGTGCAAAACAGGTTTTAATTATGAGGAAATGCATCTAGCCCTTTTTCTACATGTAAGGAAATGCATCTTGCTCTTATTCCACATTTAGCTCTTAATGGATAAGTCAGACGTCTAAAAATTAAACCCATCATCACATCATTGGAAATTATTTGGAAGATGAGAGTTACCATGTTCACTATTTATAAATGTGTGTTTCAACACAAAACTTCTTTTTTGAAGTTCTTTTGAGTCTACAATTGAGCCATAAGTAGAGACCTTAATCGAATGCGGGGCTTGTTATTTATTCATGTGTTTAAAATGAGGTGACTCATGTTGAGTGTCAAAAATTGTATATTTCTTCCTTGTTGCTAATTGGTTTTGGGAACATGAATATGTTTAATTGATCTAATTTCAAAAATTCTCTTATGATGTGATTTTGAGAGCTAAGAAGAAAAAAACGTTTAAAAAGAAAATTTATACTCAAAAAATTACTAAACGTAAATTTAAAGATTTGAAAGTCACTAATGAAAAATTCAACTCATCCAGTGGTTAGTGTTAATTTTACGTGAACACCAAAATAGTGCCCACCTAAGCAATGGACTCCTTTTCTCCTAAAGCTTAGGAGAACCATAGTTAAGAAATGAAATGGAAGGTATGTAATGATAATTAGTTAAATTAATGTTATAGATTATTAGAAACCTTTTTGAACAGAGCATTAGAATGTAAATTCTATAATGTGAATCCAGCCCAATGTAAGGTCAACCATGACATGTGTAGTCAATCCAGCCCACCCATCAAGTGAGTGCTACCATGGTGATGGGATCCTCTGAAAAGCATGAGTAGACAATCATTTGGTGGACCACATGATTAGATGGATAACCATATGGAATTGGACAGAGTGATGCTACTACCTCAATCTCTTCCCAAATGTCCATTTATAGGCAATTGGTTAGACTAGTTATGCCATACAATTGCTGAGATTTTCCTTTAATGACCAACATGTGGTGGAATCCACTTGGTGAATGGTCAGGATCTAGTATAAAATTCTAGTGGTGACTCTTAGGGCCCTTATGAATAACATGAAATAAGTTAGCAGCAGATAAGTAATTTATTTCAGATTTGTAAGTTTGGTTTATGATTAGTCATGAGTAACTTATTTACTTAAAAGTATATAATTGTTTCAGTTATTTTTTAGAACTTTTTTTTTCTTTCATAAGCTGCTGAAGAAAGAGATAGGAGAGATGAAAGAGAGGAGAAGCTAATAAGTATGTGGTTCACCGAACCCACTTATATTCTTAATATGTAGAAACTAAGATAAGTTACTTGTGTCATAAGTAACTTATCTTAAGCGACTTACCATCCAAATGCCCCCTTGGGGCGTTTGAATACCACCAAATAAGTTACTTTTTGTAGTTACAGCAATAGATAAGTTTGGTTTAACATCAATTATAAATAATTTTTTTTTATGTAAAGTTATTTAATCACTTTAACTTAACAAGTAGAACCAACTTGAGTCATAAGCAACTTATCTTAAGTAACTTATGATCCAAGCACCCCCTCAGCGATTGCTGGTGGCATCAGTTGTTCCTGGATCTTGGTGGTTTTTTATAACATGTAACAACATTAAATTTATATTATGGTGAAAAATGACAGTTGGTGAAATGACACCATAAAATGACATTTACTTTTTCCCTGAAAAAGATTAAATTATGTCTTTAAATTCAACCCATGAGTCATTTCTTTGCAGTAGGAATCATCTTGAAAATTTTGTAGAAACTACAAAAGGTATAAATTATAAAAAGCCAATTAATCATGGGTGTAAGTTGTTGAAGGTAAGGTGGTCAATGGCGTGTAGTTTTCAATTTTGTAAGGGAAAGCATTACCTTTATTTGGTTCATGAGAGGAGGCTTATTGTACTTTAGAGGTATAGTTTTTACAAGCATATTGTAAGATAATTTAAAAATTGATAGGGTGAGAATGTCGCTTCAAAGATAGTGACATTTAAAACATTTTAAACTTATTTCAATGCATGGAGTCATTTACGCCTCTTCATGTATCTTGTCTTTCATCATTTGGCCACCTAACCAATGAATAACGGTTGTAAAACGTCAGCCAAAGTTTTTAACCTTGGAACGGATTTCTAATATTGTCATGGCTCACCTACTAGACGGACCACTATTATCTTTGTGTAGTGACATTTGATATTTCACTTGTCTGCCCTGCTGACACATGTAGTGGCGTGTGCATTAAATAACTTATAGGCCCCCTATGAACTTTGACAAAAGCTCAGCCATTTTCAGTGTATCTTCAATCCAGTCTAACAGGGGGCCCACAATATGAGGGTTACAGATCACATACATTTAAAGCATGGGTGTGGTTGATAACTTTGCTATGACCATTACCTATTCTATCCTCACACGCATCCCACCAGATATGGAAATGGATTGGCTACTCCCTATGCCACCCGCCAATGGCTAATGTCAGTGCTCTGTGGGCCCCACCATGATGTATGTGTTTCATCCATGCTGTCCATCTATTTTTCTAGATCATTTTATGGTATGAGACCAAAAATGAATTATATATCAATCTCATGTGGAACACATTACAGGAAACATGGTTGAGTGAATTTAGACCATTAAAAACCTTTTGGGGGCCATAACAGTTTTGGATCAAAATGATCTTTGTTTTTTCCCTTCATCTGTGTCTGTATGACCTAATCAACAGATTGGATGTCAAATAAACAATACAGTGGGCCTTAGGATAATTTTAATGTTGGATATCCAATCACTATTGTTTTCCTATGGTGTGGTCCGCCTGAGATTTAAATCTCTCTAAATTTTAGGATGATACCATAAAATGATCTGTAAAAATGGATGAACGGAATGGATGAAACACATACATCATGGTGGGGCCCACAGATCACCGACCATCAGCCCCGGGCTGGTGGCAGGGGAGTAGCCGATCCGTTTCCACCTTATATACGTTTGTTGCACCCTATGTCATGATAAGGGGAATAGCCCGAGGAGGATTAGCTGCGACCGCAGGTGGGTGCGACCATGACGGTAAGGCCAGCCTTGATGCATGTGTTGTATATCCATGCCCTCCATTCATTCGGACAGCTTTTTTTCTCTCTTTTTATTATTATTATTATTTTTATTATTTTTACTTTTAAACTTAGGGCATGGTCCAAAAAGAAGCAGATAAAAATCTGAGGTGCACCACACTTCATTGAACACCCACTATTAAAAACTAGGGTCCACCTTAATATTTATATGGGGTACACCTGTTGATAAGGTCACACAGATCTGGATGAAGGGAAAACACAGAGTATATTGATAAAAAAACACTTTTATACTTCGTCCACCTGTTGATAAGGTCACACAGATCTGGATGAAGGGAAAACACAGAGTATATTAATAAAAAAACATTTTTGTGGCCCCAAAAAGCTTTTAATGGTGGGAATTCAATTCTTATTATGTGGTCCACTTGACATTTGTATCTGCTTAATTTTTGGTAACATGCCCTAAAATAAGCTGTCAAAATGGATGAATGACATGGATATACAATGCATACATCAAGGTGGGCCCTATATTCAGGATCGCACCCACCTGGCTGGATCCGTGGTCACAGCTAATCCACGTCCAGAGTAACTGAAGAAATGTCCCGCACATAAAGCATCGGATCAGTAACAAAAACAAAAAAACAAAAAACAAAACCGTCTTAACTTGCATATACGAACCCTCTGCAATCCACTTTGGTTGCTCAAGTTACATATAGCAAGTGTCATTACATTGGACAATTGAATCCCATCGTCACCTGTGAGAAATCTGAATCCTACGTGTTAGACTTGAGAGGTTCATGCGATGGTGTCCATCGTTTATGTGATGTGGATTGAAAATCTAGTCCGTTGGTTTATCATAAGGACATATCATCCCGTGTGGAGCCATCATCACAATAACCAACCGTAGCTGCAAGTCCTATTAATCTGGCAACATAGTCAACTAACTGCAATTAACCATTCTCCTCATAGCTAAAGGAATAATGCCGACCAATCATAGCCGTTTTTTACTATTTGTCCCTTGTGCATAGCCGATTTTTTAAGGCTGTTCCATCTCTATCTTCAATCTTTGTTTGGGGGCCCTTTGAGTCCCGACAAGACATTGGTGATCTTATCATCTCATATGGCTCCTTTATATTCCATTCAAAATAGCCATTGGACATGCGTGAGGTCAGCTACACTTCATGTAGAACTGATCATGTCAAAGCAGCTTCCCATCGCCCTTGCGATACGGTACCAGTGCATGTTACCCCAGTTATCTTAGGAATGAGATGTGCTGGAGTTAGAAGTTGGCCCAGCTCAAGCGGTCCTTAAGGGCTTGTTTGGGAGCATGGATTTGGAACCTCCTAGATTCGGAGCCCCCAAGATTGGAAACCCCTTGGATTGGGAATCCTCCCGGTGTGTTTGGGACTCGGAGTGTAAATCAACTTTAATTCAAAAATACCTATGCATGGTATACTTATAAGGATTTGAATTTAATTACTAAATCAATTTTAATATCCCTAATTAGTGAGATGTATAATTTTTGACACCATGGTTGGGAAAAGCCCGCTAAAATATATGCTTTACTCGAAAATGATGAAATTCTAAGTCTCGGATGAACCGCAAGAGCAAGATCATGTTTGAGTGACTAACCAATGATTTTTAATCGTTGATTAATGTGGACAATGTTTAAATGGTGCTGATTTACGTGGATAATGTTTGGACGGTGCTAATCATCATTAGTGGGCCATGTGCCCAATAGAATGATAGTATACAGTAATATACATGTTACACCTGCAACTACTGAAATGATTTTAGGTGTAATCCAAGCTCTCACTGTGGATCACGAACCCCCTCAAATTAGAGGGGACTGGAAACCCCCTAGATTGGCAATCCCGATTTACTTTATGTTGCCAAACAACCTAAGGGGATTTGAAACCCCCTCGAATCTCCTCCAATCTACGGTGCCAAACGACCCTTTAGTGAAAGAGACAAATCTTAGGGCTTGTTTGGCCAGGCAGATTGGATGGGATTGGATGGAATTAGAGTGGATTGTACGGATTTCAAGGTAATGGTAGCTGCATCGGTGGATTGGTGCAAGATCTATGGGATTGCTATATCCCGGGATTGCTATATTCGGTCTATATGGCGTGCCCGGCCAATCCCGGGATTAAACCTTCCAATTCCTTTCAATCCCTCGAACCAAACATGTCCCACGCAATTTTGAAAGGATTACGATAGATTGGATGGGATTTAAAGGTAATGATGGTGATGTCAGTGGATTGTCTTAAGCTCCATGGGATTGCTATATCCCGGGATCACAATCCCGTGTCTGTTTGGCATGCCTGGCCAATCTCGGGATCTATTTTCCAATCCCTTTCATTCCCTTCCAATCCCATCCAATCTGCCTGGCCAAACAGGCCCTTAGTTTGTTTGTGAACTGGCCAAGGATTAGGTTCCAAACCAACCCCAGGGATGAGTTGGTTTTGTTGAATAGGTGGAGTGTAACATCTCTTAATAAGAGACGTAATCCACTCATATTATATTACGTTTTAATTTTCTTGTGGAGACATGCTTCCTCATTTAGATACATAGTGACCTACCAGGCAAGTGAAACTTATTTTCTTTGGCTTTGTGATATCTACTCTTATGTAATTTATGTGACGAAGGCTGTAGGTAAATAGTGAGCCAATTTAGTTTTTTTTATCTTTAAAAAAAAAAAAATAGTGAGGAATTCTTTACACATGTGAAAAAGATGTAAGCTTTGTATTTTTATTTTTGTTGTTTTTAGTATTGAAGAAAATTTTTCGTTATTATTTCATAAAGTAAGTATATTGTCAAACTAAGTAAATCTTTATATTCATTTTTTTAATTTTGTTTAATATTTTCAATTTTTTTTAATTTTTAATATTTAATTTTTATTTAAATTTTTTTTTTTTTTTGCGCTTTAGCTTTACTTATATTAAGTAACGCGGGGTGTTTTTCTGCACTAAGTTTTCCTCATTCAGCTATCTATTTTACTTTCTATCATGTGCTATAGCTTTAGTACCTTCAATATCAATTTATTATATTGTGGATTGTGCATTGAATATTTAAAATTGGTGACCACATCGGGAACTTGTTTGTCGAAATGTGGAATGACATTACAAAAGTCATGATAGGCAGTGGAGGCTCTTTATTACTCAACTTTATAAGGAAGCAGCATTCTTGGTACATTAAAGAGAGTTGATGATCTTTGGTCCGAGTGCATATACATGACAGAATTTGACTGAGACGGTTACTTGTGCATTTAAGCTTCGTTTTCTGTAGACCCATCAACTTTCAAACCTACTTTGCGTGGGACTTATCACGGACCATAACACATGGCCCTTTGAGGCCGACCAAGATATATGTGTTTCATCCATGATGTCATCCATCTTGCCAGCTCATTTTAAGCAATGAGCCTATAATTGAAGTATATCAAAAGCTCAAGTGGACCACATCATAGAAAAGAGTAGAGATTAAATGCCTACGGTTGGAAACATCTCGGAGGCCACGGAAGTTTTGGATCAAGTTACCTTATGAACAGAGTGGATGACATGTTTCGTCTGATGTGGTCCAGCTCTGAACATGCTTTAATTTCGGGCCATTGGCCTAAAATGAGCAGGCAAGGGTCCTATCACCTCAGAAGTCGCTGGTAGCAGAGTCACAATGCAATCGGTATCCTATATAGACTGGGGATGTTTGGTCTTCTTTGTCAGGTTAACCCTCGGTTCGCATCATCTGACCAGAAAATGTTCACTTCACCTCCTAAGTTTTTATTATTATCAGATGATCGTGATTATGGGTAGCATCTGATAGACGGGTGTTATACAAAAGTGAGTATGGTTGGCAGGTAGGTGTTCGATACAAATCACGTGAGGCTACTAGAGAAATCATCATTATTATTTGTCAGCAACAGCTAGCGTTTGGAACTGAGTCCACGTGTTTAGGTGCACATCTAACCTTATTCAATTGGTTGAGGTATTATATAATGCTCGGGCTAGAAAGATTGTACGGTATGCTTATGCTTTTATTTTGTACTAGTTGGGCCAACTACTAGGTGATCCAAACCGTTGGTATCATGGGCCTCTGATTCAACAGCCTATGTACCAAAATTCTTCCTGTTTGAAGATCCTACTCATAAAAGACTAGTAATTTATTGGTTGATCATAAACCATAGCGGTGATTTTTTTCCCTAACCATATCTTAGTTGGCCACTTGTGGGAAGGTGATGTAGAGTGGGTCGTGGACAGTTTGATGGCCAAGATTTTGAATAGAACGAATTACTTTAACCACCCAACCCTGCTACGCAAAATGTGCTTAGGATAATTAGGAGAACAACATGATGATTGGTGAAGCCAAATAGGACACTTACTATTTTTGGCCAAAAACCTTGCACACCAGTGGACATCATGACCATTTATAAATAGTAAGTTTACTATTTATAGTAAGAGGGGCATACTATGATTGGTAGCTATAACTTAAAAATTAGTCCACCTGTACAACTGAAAGCCGGAACCATGAGGTACAATCTCATGCCCGAGCATTTTATAATAGCTGCTAATGGCTGAGATACCATTCGAGGAATGGGGGCCAGGAAATCTATTGTCTGTATTTAAAATAGCTATGGTAGTTTTAAAATAATAATAATAATAATAATGGTAGTTGTCACCGACAGAAATTCGCTATTTTAGTCCATGCACATGTATTGTATTGCTACGCAATGAGCCATAAGGCATTGTGACTCGGTGCAAAGCACTTGAGTTAGGCATTATTTTAAATAGAAATGATTCAGTGCTCTCGTTGCACTGAGAGTTATAGTGCTTCTAGCTGCAATGGGACAATTAGACAGTCCAGTGGCTGATCTGAGCCGTCTATTAGGCCCATCACAATTTTGATTCTTTTTAGTGTAAAAATCATACCAATCCAAAACCACGATATCTATATTATATATAAGGGGGGTAGCATTTAGCCAATTTTACGGCTGCAATTAGACGTGGGGTGAGGGTTGATAACCTGTTCTGAAGTGTCGGTAGCCTTCAAGTGAGGGCATTTTTGTCATTTGACGTCACAATAATGCTAACGGGATCCTTCGAGCCTACCAGGGTGATTGTGAGACATCTGCACCGTACATTTATTGCGCGTCTCATGTTCGGGAGATCGGATTAGGTGAGACCCCGGCCTCACACAATAGGGTGCCGCCCTTACCGTGGGGCCCACCTTGATATATGTATTATGTATCTATGTGGTCCATCCGTTTTCCTATATTATTTTAGAGCATTATCCTAAAAATGAACCAGATCCAATTATCAGGTGGACCATACCCTAAGAAACAGTGGTGATTGACCATCCTACCATTAAAAACCTCTTAGGGAGCACCTTATTATTTCTGCAGTGTCTACTTACCATCTAATCTGTTGATAAGGTCGTCGTAAGCCTGGATGAAGGGAAAAAATAAATATCAGCTTGATCAAAAACTTTGTGGCCCATTAATGGTCAATTACCACGGTTTCTTATGGTATGGTCCACTTGATAATTGGATCTTCTTTATTTTGGAATAATGAGCTAAAATGATCTCAAAAAACAGTTGGATGGCATGGATACATAATACATACATCAAGATGGGACCACGGTAACCTACATTGGGTGAGGCGGGGTCCCACCTAATCCACTCTGCATACAATTGGATCTATCTTGTTTTTGGCCTTATATGCTAAAATGGTCTGATGAAACAGATGAACGGTATGGATTTCTTATAAGCATCGCAATAGGCCTTACCTAACTTTCATAGAAGTTCTTGCTAATGGCCAATTGCTGTCCATGTGAAACTTGAGTGAGGCATAACATCATAAAATGTGTGATGGGTAGGGATG
Source organism: Magnolia sinica (assembly GCF_029962835.1). Taxonomy (NCBI): domain Eukaryota; kingdom Viridiplantae; phylum Streptophyta; class Magnoliopsida; order Magnoliales; family Magnoliaceae; genus Magnolia; species Magnolia sinica. The sequence goes on along the minus strand of NC_080587.1, from coordinate 19,077,896 downwards.
TTCATGAACTGAGTTAATTAGCTCAGTTAGCTCGCTCAACTTGACTCGAAAAAGCTTGATTTGACTCAATTGTAGTTTCAGGCCCGAGCTAAGCCAAGCCGACTTTTTAGCTCGGTGGCTTCAACCGAGTTCAGTTGCTGAGCCTCGAATGGAGCCTGATCAAACCTAAATTCCGAACTCTCAAACTCCTGATCAAATCCAATTCGATGACTTGCTACTTTAACATTGGCTGGCCACCAAGTGTTCATTTAAACGACTTAATCAGCTGCCACAACGATAAAAAGGATATAGCATAAAACAAATGTTATTTTTCTTTAATTTTGATGGCTCAAAATTGTTTGCTTAAATACTAAACATTTGCTATTTTACATACAAATGAGAAATTGAGGCCAGACCGTGATGTGGTAAATGCCAGAAGCTCAATTTTACCAACTTGGCTTGAACCGACCAGTTAGTCGGCTCAAACCAGCCAATCAAGCGCCAGCTCGAGCAGAGATTGTTCTCCATTTTGTATAGAGAATCTAAAAGATGGACATCCAAAGGCTTACAAGTATATTATCACCATCATCATCTTAACCTTTCTCCCAGTAAGTTGGGGTTGACTTTAAATGGTTGATTGCCAAAGAAGGGTCCATGATCAGCTCTCCAAAAGCTATCCGCCACCCTTTTGTAAGCACTTTGCTTTTGAAAATATGATATTATTTTTATATGCAAATCTGGAAACTAAAATTTTTGCATAAAAAGCTGCGTTGCAGCATACAACTGATTGTAGGTGATACATCCTCTTCAAATTTAGTTGATTTTATGACGTAAAAATGCCTATAAGTTAGAGTACAACTATCAAAATATGTGTTCAATAGTATTCCATCTATTTTTAATTTTTAATACAACGTATTGGTCTAGCTCCATTATAACTTATCTCAGCCAAGTAATCTCTCTCAGTTCCTTGGATGCCTTAGCTGTTAGAGATAATTTGGAAAAAACCTCTGCTTATAATGCCAGCTATTGCATATAGATCTTGAAAACAAAGAAGATAGAATTACCTAGTGTTCTCGATGTGAATCAAGAGATTTCATCAGAGATTCTTCCATTACTCTGATTTGGAGTGCATTATTGACATTTCCTGGTACAGTCCAACAACTGACAAAATAAATAAACAAAAAAAAAAAAAAGAAAAAGAAAAAAAAAATATAATACTCTGTGAATTTCCATTATTCTGTTCCCATGCCAAGTCAACAAGGGATTCTAAAAAACACTTCATGTTCACACAAATATTTAGGCTGCATGTGTGTGTGTGTATGCATGCAATACAAACACAGAGTGCAACAACTTTTAACTCTTACAAACTCCAGCAAAAGATAACAACAGCACCTCAATCTACACTTCACATCAGTGAGCATTTCTTGCAACAGCTGTAACTGATTTTGCATTTCTTGCACATAAGGTAGTGATTTTATAACTATTAACTGAACTTCTAGAGAATGTTACAGTTACAAGTTGATACATTCCTATGAACATATATAACCCCATGCTTTGGCTGTAGTGGAGGTAGTATATAAATAAAGTAGACACAAATTGGAAATATTAGACAATGTATAGAAAATTTTCATTTGATGGAAATGGAGTCAAGATGAATGCTTCCTGTATCTGTACTTCCGCAGTGTACAACCTGAAGGCCCCTCACATGTGTCAGTATGGCATACATGTATGAGATCCAATCCATTCATCAGGTCCAACCCTTGGTGAAAGTTTCCTAGTTCAAAATATGGTCGGTCCACTAATAAGGTGACTTTTAACTATCCATTTTCTCAACACAAGTGTGGCTCACCTGATGAATAGACATACAATCCTAGGTGAAGACACATTCATCATGAGGCCAGTGTGATGTAGGGCATGGATCATCAGTATGTGTTTCAACTATTCATGAGACAGTTGTATTGGGTGTCTGCAGGTAGCATGCCTCTTAGGTTAGTGATTGAATTTAACTCTACCTTTCATCAGAAAAAAAAAAAAAGCTTTCCCATCAATCTTGTGATCCTGCCTTCTGAATGATTTCTGGAGCCAATGCCAGTCAAGAGATATGCGCAAACACAACATTAGGCAAGGAATCATAAGAGAATATAAGAAGCAGCAGGATTGTATCAAAACACAACAACCCATGCATACCCCTGATGGTCAACAAAGCACTATCTTGATCAAACTTTCATAATTCGGCCACTCCTGTTGCAAGCAATTGAAAAGATTTCAGTATTCATAAATGCATTTGATCAGACAAATACATAATGAGTAATTATGTTACTTGCTGCAGACAAGATAAACATATCACCTTTTTTTTTTTAAAAAATAATCTTGTCTGAGGACTAATCTTCGAATATCTTCCAACGACTACTCTAATCACTGAAAGAAAACAAGTCTAAAAGAATAAAACATTCAATTAGAACAGATCTTACTCATTTTAAACAATCCAGGACTTAAAAGAGGGGTAGACTGTAACAAACAAGAATGTTGCAACAATGCAACATGGACATCAATATGTATACCTGTTTTGGACATGGATAGCAGTATTTTCTCGAACAAGAAAACAAGGAATTAGACACAAGGTCATGGAAAAGCCACCATGCCCACATGTCTTTATAGATGTATAATGACATTGAAAGTTGTTTTATTAGATGGTACCTCAAATGGGTCAATATGGAACCAAGAGCTCCTATTAAAAATGCATACTGATAGACACCAACCATTATCGCCAGGTTGGCATGTATATTATATATATATATATATATATATATATATATATATATATATATATATATATATATATATATATATATATATATTTGTGGAGGAGAGTGTAATATTCTGTCATCACACTTTTTACCAAAAAGTTAAGAAACTTCTCTGCCATGGTATTTAACAATGGGTGTCAATCTAAGTATGTTTTTATTAGCATATAATCCCTCTTGGTTCCAAATACCATATGCATAAGAAATAGGAAAATTTATTCCAATAGTCAAACTATGACCCAAACAAAAAGTACGTAAATACTGCTACATGTAAGAAGAAAATTGAGTGTCGACGGTGTTAAACACCGAATTTTCTAGAATATATAGTGTCTTATTACATATACATATATATAGATTGCGAAAATAATCAAAATGAAAGGAAACCCTGAAAACTAATGATGTCTGGACATATGATTAGTAGATACAAAAAGTCTACAACTATAACATAGAAAAATTTTCCCTGTAACTAGTCAAGATTGCAGTTTCCGTTCTAAGAATTCGTTAAAAAGATGTAGGAAGAAGAAATTACCTGCATCCAACGAAGATGGTAAGCTTTCTAATGAGTAAACATGAGAAAAAAGATATCTATGTCACATAGAATTGACAGTTGACTTTGTTCAAGATTTCATTCATCATTTAGGAATTTATTCTGCCTATAAACCGCAATCTCCAAGCTCTCTATCTTAATCTTGTTCTTCCCCATCTCAAAGCTCTTTCTACTAACACTTTATCACTTAGACATCTCAAATGAGCACATATTACCTAATTCACACTTTATGAAAGCAGGATAATTGAAGAGATGCTCTTTAAATTGAGGGTTCTAGATTACTGAAAATATAAAAGAACAAGAACAAAGGGAATGCTTCTTACAAAATCAGGTTGCAAGAAGAAAAATCCAATTCTTGATTTGATAAAAGAAGTTTGTGGATGGGTTTTGTTCTTTTTGAAATCACATGTCGAACATCAATTGATAGGAATAACAAATAAAGAATAAATTCTCTTTATTGAAAATGTAATAAGATTGAGGTAGCTTTTATCAAATGCAAAAACAACAACAACGAAGGCAATAAATTCTACCAGTTGGGTCTGCAAAAATAAAAATTCACAATTCACAATTCCAGTAGTATGAAAATCCAAATGCCTACAAAAGAAAGTATGAAATCTCAAATGATTGTTCTTGTCAATAATCACTATTTCCTAAAAGAAAGAAAAAGGCAGACAATGAATTCAATTTAATCAGGTCACAATACATAAGACCAATTGACAATTCCAAAGGACAAGTAAATTTTTTTTTACACATGCACTCACACCCCACACACACTCACACACTCACACCGCAGTGGAATTTCACCACAATGGGTACTCAAACCCATGACCTCATGTTGAGACTCTTCTGAGTCTACCACCAAGACGTGTAAGGACCCTCAGAGGAAAAGTATGATGGGTTGTTTTCTTTGCAATATTTCATCCAAAATGGAACTGAAAAACAATTCTAAAGAGAACTTTGGAAAAATTCCGAGACACCCTTAGATGATTTGTACCTCAAAAATTGGCAGTTTCACTCATGTGGGTCACAATTTATAGAGTAAACTGGCCATTCAAACAACTTTTTCTACTCATACATTCATCTTGTATGTTGGTGGCCTGATTTTAGAGCAGAAGATATAAGAGTGGAACATGTGCCTACTACATGTTGATGGCAGGGCTCCCATGTGACATTAGCAAACCCCAATATTTTTCCTCTGCAAGAAAGTCAACAATACAATTAAAAGAACTACTCGGAATCTACACATGAGATTTCTAAAAAGCAAGATCACAACCTTAATACATTCAAGATAGAGCTTGGCTTCAAAGCAGGAATGCAGTTCCTAGAGGCCTAAGAGATAGCATTATAGAGTCTCCCTCTGCTATAAATTCATGAAAATCTCCTCATATGTTCTAATAGCCAAGAACTCCACTCTGTTCAAGGATCCCTTCCCCATTAGCTTGAAAAGACAAATTTGATGTTTTCTCTGCCATCCTTAAGCATGCCTCTAATCCCGAACTTCTGTCAGTATTAAGAAACGACCATATAACAATTTAATAAATCATCCCGAGAACCGATCACCTACAGGTAAGGTACGACAACTTATGGTGCTGTATCCAGCCAGCGTAATACATACTGCTTGTGTATAACAGGCAGCAATACTAGGAAAATGGTAGGCATCGCCATGAAGATCACCTGGCACAAAAATTAGGCCAGTCGGCTCATCTGGTGGGCCATAACATTGGAATCAATGGACAGACAACAGTCTTACTCAACATACAGGTTTGACCCACCTATTGATCTGATCAGCCTAATTTTTTAGAAAGGGGGCATATAGTTTTTCATAGTACTGATTTCCTACACAAGTGGCATGTTCGCAGGAAAACTGTTATGGTACAAGAAGTTGTGATACCGCTGCTAGTAGGTGATCAATTCTCAATCATCCTCCCAACACTGTTCAATAGGCTGTGATGATCAAAACCAAAGTTTCATACAAGAGAATGTGACAAGCACTGGAATATGTCTAAGAAATATATCGGCAAAAACAAAATTTTGAGTTCAAAATGAAGTAAAGAGAATAGAGAAGTTGAGTATTAATCTATTGACAGTGTAGTACTGGATGAGATATACTAGCAAGGATTGCCAAATTAGCTTGCTTGTTCACTCCATGATATGATGATCCAAACCATACATCTAGAAGGTCCTATAACATATGGCCCACAAGAGAGAAATCTCACTGATATGACATCTTCGAGGTCCCATAACATACGTACCATTGTTTCAAGTCGCTTTTATGCGAGTATGATTTTCTCTGTGTGGACCATCTTCTGTTTGAACTTGTAGATGAACGATCTAAATCATCACATAGTGAGACAGAAGGGGAGAGTGCCCCCTTAGCAAACCTCAAATTATGTAAACATGACGTTCCACTGCGAATATGAACTTCCAAAACTCAGTGTGGTCCACATATCGGTTGCACCAAACTAGTAATAGAAAAATGAAAAGTTTTCAAAGAAAATAACCATTACTTCACATTCAAGTAGACATGTCACCCACCTGATAAGCAGACCGGCCTGATTTTTTGTTCAATCACCAGTGGCCTTGTTCAGCCTCCCACAAGAGTGCCACATTCTCACGTGTGATGCTAGGCCCCTTCACCATGTCATTTGCGCTACTCCCACTCGCATTCCTCAACGAAATGATGGTGTTTAAATGTTCTGTTTGCTAAAAAAAAATCAGTTAACCATAGAAAGTAATTAGGAACCATACAATGCATCTACCAAAAAAGGAGGTGGTTGACAATGCATAGACAGGGAATTGTATGACACCGTTTGGTTTTCAGTTTGCATAAATGGGACCCATAGTTCCTTGGAATTTACTTCATTATAGGGTATATATAATGATGGTAAGTGTGTTAATGGATAATAACATCCTCCAATGTATAATTTTTGAGCATGGAATTTTGGCTGATCTAATTACTCGGAACAACCAATTTCCATAAAAGGATGATCTACCTGTTTGTTTGCATCGGTGGAATCCAAAATATATTCGTGAAAAAGAAAGAATTTATGTTGATGTGATGTTTTCTTTCCACAATTTTCTTTTAAAATCTATGTTTTGAATTCCAACAAGTCAAAAAAAAAAAAAAAAAACCCTAAAATACAACTTCTAGCTGTAAAACCATGGTCAGCCTATATGATAGTTGGATCAAATAATATAATATGCATTATTTTTCATAGTTTTTCTTTTTCTAATAGATCCCAGCAATAGTGACTTAATTTTACTCTATTTAAACTAAAAATCTTGAAGTCAATTACCATGGATTTAAACTGATTATCCACGAAATAACCTCAAACATGAAAGCAATCGGAGTAACGTTAGCCTTAGATTATTATGAGCTCTTGAATTGTCAGTGCTTGATCCCCTGTGTATCTCCATCGCACTCCTGAATTACAATTAATTGAAATGATAATAAGTCTCCAAATAATAACTTTGGCATTTGGATTTTATGGAACGATGTGCAGTTCATACACGAATACGTCACTTCACCACCCTTTGCGTTGTTCGTATTTCAAATTCCTATGTGTAGGTGTTTGTTTAAAACAGATTCATGGGTGTCAAATACACTAGTGAGATGCATGGGTTATATCCATGCTGTCCATTCATTTTCTTTCATATCATTTTAGTCATAAACCTAAAAATAGAGTAGATCCAAAGCTCAAGTGGACCACAACAAAGGAAGCAGTGGGTGGGAGTAATCACACCACCATAGAACCCACTATTTTCTGTTGTGTTGGTTACTCCCACTGCTTCCTTTGGTGTGGTCCACTTGAACTATTGATTTGCCTCATTTTTGGGTACATTTCCTAAAATGATATGATATAATGAATGGACGGTGTAGATATAACACATACATCATGGTGGGGCTCACAGAGTTTTCGCTTCTACGAGGTGGAGCGAGATAAAATTCGTCTTCCGCGAATATTTCAAACAGCCACCTCTACGTATCAATACGCTTTTACCACAGTTTAAAACTAGTACACGGAGCCAAACAGGATGCAAGTAGTTGGGCCATTTTAGCCGCCAGAAGTACTTTCTGCTACAGAATAGTTAAGGAAAATAGAAAATCATGCTTTTGCGGTAAAAATTGGGAAATTAAAAAGCAAAGATAGTTAGGTTTAAGTGAGAAGTGCGATACTTACAAAGGGAGGGAAGAGGAATGAAGGAAGGAAGGAGAGCGTTGATGCTATCTTCTCTTCAACCCCAACAGACGACCACACCCTTTGCCTCCTCTCGGGGATTCGGATTCGGATTCGGATTCGGTATATCCAATCTCGATATCTGGGATGTGTGCTATGTAGTGCCAATCCTCGCCTTTCTCCTTCTCGCATCGCTTCTCTAATTGGGGACATTCAGAGATTTTTAGAGTTTGGAGGGTTGTTAGGAGTTGCAACCCGGATGGCAAGCACGCCAATTTACCACAATCGACAATCTTCAAATATTGAAGCGTGGAGAGGTTTCCTATCCACTCTGGCAGAGCCATTAGACTTTTCAAACCCCCGATACTTAGCTCTTGCAGTGTTGTGACATGTTTTAGCCCTTCCGGCAAACATGTCAACTTATCACAGTACCAGATGTTAAGATCTCGAAGGGACATTAGGTGTTGCATATCCTCTGGTAAAGAAGCCAGCTCCGAACAGTTATTAATGTACAAGGATTGTAAGGCAGTGAGGTGTTGCAGGCCCCCCATCAAACTCGTTAGGCTATGACAATACTCAATGGCAAGATGTTTAAGAGAGCTCAGGCCTTGTAGTCTCAACGACGTTAGACCATTGCACTCTTGAATATTTAGATTCTGAAGAGAGGTGAGGTTTTGTAACTCCTCCGGCAATGATACCAGCTCATCACAGTATACAACAGACAGAGACTCTAGAGCAGCAAGGTTTCCAAGCTCCCCCGACAGAGACTCAAGCTTTGGGCACCTCCAAATTTCTAGGGTCAAGAGACGGGTATGATTTGGGAACAACCCACCCGACAACGACCTTAGCTCCCAGAAATATTCAATAATCAAGGAGGAAAGCAAGGTTTGGTTTGCCACTGAACCTAACAACGTCTCATTACTATCTTTCAATGTCAATTTTTTCAGAGACTGACGGCATGGAAGTGTTGTTAACTTTGGGCATCCGACGACAGATAGTTCATTAAGGCAGGGGAGTACTTCTCTTCCGTTGAATCCTGACCACTCCTCTAAATTAGGCATATCTTCCAACCTGAGTTTTTCCAGTGACGGGAATCCCTCTGCAACATTGTCACCATAGAAATGGTTCCCAATAGATTTCACAGCATGCATTCCCTCTAACACAAGAACCTTAAGCAATGGTAATTGGCCAAGCTGGGGGAGCTGTTCGCATCTTCTGCAATCTCTCAGTGAGATTTCAACCAGATTCGAAAGCAATGAAGAACTCATCCAATGTGGAAATCTGACACCCACGTACCGTTCAACCTTCAACCTTTTGAGATTCGGATGTGGTTGGAGACCTTCAAGGGTTTCCTCAACATTTCCTGCCAACTTAAGATCAATATCCTGACCCCATGAACCCCATGAAAAGCATAACCTATGAAGGTTTGGCTTCTCCTTCAAGTTTGCTTCCTGTGCATCTGCTCTACTCATCACGTTCTCGAGGTTTTGAATAATCAAGCTTCGTCGAAGGTTTAGGTCTTGCAGCTCTTTTATACCACATCCTCTATCCTTACCAATGATGAATATTGGCAAGGTCTGAAGGAACTTTAATTCTCCCATATTAGCTGGCATATGGGTCAAATCATATTCATACCCATCTGTTTCAAGATGTCTTAAGCTAGTCATTTTGCTCATGTCCCTGGGTAACTCTGCAAGATAATAACACTGCAAGAGTCTCAAGGTTTGCAGATGGGGAAGGGTGCTAATGGATTCAGGAAGGGATTTTATATTAGTATAAGACAGGTCGAGGTATCTTAAGTGTTTCAACTTGCCGATTGAAACCAACAACTCCTTAGTAACGTTGGCTTTGCTTAAATCTAACACGCGTAAGCACATAAAATGTACAAAATGATTACGGGGGATGCTGAAACTTCTTACTTCAAGCAGAAGCAGTGTTCGCAAACGGTTTACTTTCTTTAATGCCTTTGGGAATGTTTGGACGTTTCTTCCATACCCACACTCCAAGGACAAACGGCGAGATATGTTGTGGATGCTCTCTGCTTTTTCGACCTGCACAATCGAGCATTCAGTCCCCGCAACAAAGCATGCAAGATCATGCATGAGGTCATGCATCTTGCACCATACTATATTCCCATCATCATCTTTCTCAACATCCTGGAAGAAGGACCGCCGCAATAGATTATTGAAATACTCTCCACCGATGTTTTCCATGTGGTTACTTCCGACTGATGATTGAATGAAACCTTCGGCCATCCAAAGCTGGATCAGTTTCTCCTTCTCAATTTTATAATCTTTTGGAAATAATGAGCAATATGCAAAGCATTGCTTCAAATGTGATGGCAGATGATAATAACTCAACCTTAGGGTAGGTAAAATGTGATTCTCATCTTCAGGTAGATTCCAAATTTCACTTTCTTTGACAAACAACCACTGGCTTTCCTCTGTTTTAAGGTACATCAAGCTTCCGAGTGACTTCGCCGCCAAAGGAACACCCTTGCACTTCTTCACAATTTCCTTTCCAAGTATTACAAGGTTTGGATGTTCTTGTCTTTCATGCCCAAACGCCCGTTGCCTGAACAGAGACCAACAATCATCTTCTGATAATATTGGCAAATGGTGTGAAGGGAGAGTGCCCATGATTGAAGCAACTTTTTCACTACGGGTAGTAACTATGATTTTACTACCCCTGGCACCTCTGACAGATTTTTTCAGTGAATTCCACTTCTCAGGAGTTTCCTCCCACACATCATCCAACACGAGTAAAAACTTCTTCCCACTTAGCTTTTCTTGGAGGCTATGCTGCAGTGAATCCATGCCTTCGAGATCACATTTGCTACCATTTGCTGATTCAATGATTAATTTTATTACCCTCATCACATTGAAATTGTCCGACACACAAACCCATATTCTTAGCTCAAAATGCTTGGTTACCCTCTCATCATTGTAAGCGAATTGAGCAAGTGTGGTCTTCCCAAGGCCCCCCATACCGACTATGGGGATGATCGAGACATCTTCTTGAGTACTAAAATCAATCAACGACTCTACGATTTTCTTCTTATCTTCATCTCTGCCAAAAACTTCCGACTCAATCAAAGAGTCTGTTTGCAGTCTCTCTTCAATATTGAATGGAAGATCTACAACTCTGTCACTCAAATGGAACTTCCTCTCCTCTGCAATCTCATATAATCTCTCCCCAATCTCCTTTATCCTACTCCCCATCCTCAGGCGAAATACAAGTGAGTTCGGAAAAGAAAAGAAGTTGTGCACCCTATTCATAATAGCAGGCCGTGTCCTCACTTTCCGCCGAAAAGCTTCTGTTAAGAACTCATCTATCAAGTCATCTGCATCATAGGCCACACCCTTAAGCTTCATTAGCCAATCCCTCAGCGCCTCGCTCTGCACTTGCTGCTTGTCTGCATCTCGAAGTACCGCTTTGATCGCCAACAATGTGCTCTCCAGCTTCTCCAATTCTTTCTTGACACCCCATGCTGTTTGAAACTGTTGCCGAAGTAGAGAATCCAAGTTCCCCATCACTGTCTCAACGAGAGCGGAGAGAAATACTTCTGCCATATTTTCTTGGTACTGTGAAAATGTCAAAAGAACTGAAAATGGTGAAAAATATGGAATGGAAAATAATCAATCTGTGGGCCTCTATGCTATTTTCCATCAAGTGGGAGAAAAAGGAATAAAAAGAGAAAGATAAAGAAAGCCAATGGAAAGCACCAAGATATCAATGTTGTTGCTTTAATAACATCAATGTGATGAGCCAATTTCCTTGAGAAAGCAGAATACTTTTAATTGCTCATATTTCAATAGGAAAGGAAGCTCTCAGGCTAGAATACCTCAAATTGTGTTCACTGCAATCTCCACCATAGATATGTATGGTGACCGTGATTGTAACTGGTCACTTGATGGGACCCATTTGGTTTTTTTTCTTTTGTCATGGGTTTAGTGATGGGATACAATTCGAGTTACAACCATAGAAATGTATGCTTCATCTCATGTGCCCTGTCAATCATGGGCCACGGCCCAAAAGCCTCGATGATCAAACAATCATAACAATCCTATCTACAGCCTCTCTTTAACATAAATGGGTAATCATATTCCTTTTTTGCTAATGGAGAACCGCCGACAACCGATCAGATGGTTAGAAATGTCTGATTACCAGGTGTACATAAACAATGGTCTGCAGAAGCTTGCAATAATTTAAAAGGTGATCCAGACAACCATCAAGCCTGCATGGCCCACCACAGTTTGGAGATGAAAATATCTTTCTAGCTGGATGGTGCCACACCTACTCCTAGAATTTTCGGTGTGACAACTAGTCCAATTTTTTTGCTCTCTGACTCCTAGATGCATTGCTTAAATCCTAAGGTTTTAAATACACATCTATAAAAGGAACAAATGATCTCTTTGGGCAGGGAATCATCTGCCACAAACAGGACCAATTCAGGTGGGCCCGTATCTCAAAATCTATTCATGCCGATCAGCTAACGACCTTGCAAGTGATGAAGGAATTCCATGTTTGATTCAAAGAAATCCTTCTCAGAAGAAGAGGCTGGTTCTTAGAAGAGATTGGTCAACCTAAACATAGATTTTAGAGATTTTTGCATTTGGCCACCTCCCTTTTGTGCCATAAGCCGAAAATGGCCCACTTTTAGACTCTTTCTGAAAAAAAAAAAACAGCAGCCTTTTCCTTATATGACTTTGAGTAACAGAACGCTGCCTGTCCAAATAGAAAATCGAAACCATGCGGTCCACCGTTGAAACAACACTATCCCACCATTGAAACATTCATGGCCCACCATGATATTTTTGAGAAATTCACCCCACCCCCATTTTCTTCAGATCATGAAACTCATGTGGTCCACCGTGATAGAAATCCATATCATGCACTAGTTTCTCCAACTCATTTTTGTTGATGGGCCCAATATGATGAAGATCCAAAATTAAAATGGGCTACATGGCTTGAAACATTGGTATTGAACACCCAAATGTTATAATGGAGGAGTTTCAAAAATTCATGTAGTCCACCACGATGTTTTTGAGAAATCCCACATATTCACCATTTTTGTTAGCTTATTTTAGAGGGTGGGCTCAAATATGAGGCAATCCGACACTCAAGTGGACTGCTCGACTCAAAACAATGGTATTTAACAACTATTTAGAGGAGCTCCAAAAATTCATGTGGCCAGCATAATGTTTTAAAGAAATCTAGCGCATCTAACAATTTCACCAGCTCATTGGGGGGTGGCCCCAAATATGAGGCATATCCAACACTCAACAGCTACATGACTTGAAACAATGGTATTGGACTCCTACTATTGAAACTACACCAGAGCACCTTTGAAACATAAATGCGTCACCCTGATGGGACTCAGGTTGGGTACTACCCCTACCAGGACCTAGTTAGAGAGAGATGGTCCTGATAGGGGCTTTATAAGGCCCACTGTAATATATGTGTTTTATCTACTCTTTCCATCCATTTTGACTGATCATTTTAGAGTATCAACGCAAAAAGGAGGCATTTCGAAGGCTCAAGTGAACCACACTACATGAAGCAAGGGGATTCAACACCTGCTGTTGAAAACTTGTTGGGGACTACAAAAGTTTTGTATCAAACTAATATTTATGTTTTCCCTTCATCTAGATCTATGTGACCTTATGAATATGTTGGATGGCAAATAAACATCATGGTAGGCGTCATTGTCACCATTACTTCTTGTAGTGTGGTCCACTTGAGCATTTGATTTGCATCCTTTTTGGGATCTTGCCCTAAAATGATCCGGCAAAATGGATCGACGACATGGATAACCCATACTTCAAGGTGGGCTCCATAAAGCTCCCAAGAGGACGGTCCATCTCTAGCTAGGTCCTAGTGAGCGTCGCACCCAATCTGCATTCACTTTGATGTTTTGAGAAATACACCTTCTTGGCCATTTTTCAGCTCGTTTTAGGTAGTGGCCCCAGTTAGGAGGCCCAATAATCTTTTGAAATATCCACCCTGCCGATCATTTCTCCATATGATTTCCAGGGGGGTGGGAATGACCTTATGGCCGGTATGGATGTCATATAAACAACATGGTGGGCCCTGGGAAATTTTCAATTGTGGCTATTCAATCTCCACTGTTTCCTTCAATGTGGCCCACCAAAGATTTGCATCTTCTTCATTTTTTGGCCCACCTACTAACCTGAGTTGTTAAAAAATGGATGCCTGGGTTGAATTTCTCAAAATGTATCATGGTGAGCCCTACTTTCATCATGGGGTGAGGCAATTTAGATGGCATATAAATATCATAATAGGTTTCAACACTAGGCATTGCGCTCCTTATTATTTCATCCTATGTGGCCCACGGAGTTTTGGATTTGCCTCATTTTTGGGCCACCCCTTATTATGAGCGAGAAAAACAGATGGATGGGGTGATATCTCAAAAACATCATGATGGTTCCTAGGTAGGTTTCAACGGTGGGCCTCATTATCCCCACTTTTTTCATTGGTGTGGTTGACCTGAGCTTTGGATCAGCTTTATTTTTGGGCTCATGCCCTAAAATGAGCTGGTAAAACAGATGGACTGTATGGATAAAATACATACATCATATGGCCCATAGATTTGTGGCACAGTACTATGTAATCCAGTTAACATTCAATGCATGACGCATGCATTAATAATGTGTTTCAATTGAATGGAAGCCCTTGAAACGCTCAGGCCCACCATGATGTTTAAGACTATTTCATCCCATTCTGCCTTGTCATTTTAGGAGGTGGGCCAAAAAATGAGGCAGATCCAAAACCGAAGTATGCCACAGGGCAGGAAGGTGCTAACACTGACTGTTCATAGAAGTTTTGGATCAGGATAGTATTTTTGCGTTTTCCGTTCATCCCTATGGGAATGATCTTATGAACATTTTGGATGGCATATAAACATCACAATAGACCCTTGGAAGGTTACAATGGTACATATTTTCCTCTTTACTATTGCCTGCATGTGGCCAACTTGAGTTTTGGATTTCCATCATTTTTAGGCTCACAAACTAAAATGATATAGTGAAATTGATGGGTGATACTGTGGATTTCTTACAAACAGTGGGCCTCACCTAGCTCGTGAGTGCCGGGTATGGCCTCACTAATGAGGCTAGTGTGCACTGTTCGAAATGCTTTTAAACGAGAGACTAAATGTTAATGATGGGGATTTGACGGTGAAAACTGTAGATGGTTCTATAAAATATAGTTTAAAATAGGAAGTTTTATTCTGTAGGACAAAATATAGCAACCATTAGAAAAATCCCTAGATTTTAAGAGGGCTATTAGCTCACCTTCTTCTTTTTTTTTTTCTTTTTTTTCTTTTTTTTTTAAAGTGGACCTAATGTAGTATGAGGATCAAGCATACTCCTAATACACATGGACCAAAAGAAGCCTAAGGAGAAATCAACAAAAATTCAGTATAATTGTACTGGTCAACCTTGTGGTTGACATGTTGAAATTTCACCAGAAATTTCGAATTGCTTGTTGACCGATTTCTATCAGTTTAGAAAGGTCGAAATATTGTTTGACAAGTTGAAATATTATTTCAGATTGCTTGCTAACTGATTTTTGCCAGTTTAGATAGGTTGACAAATCTTGTCAATGGGTCAAAATCTAGTTCGATGGGTCGAAATCTAGTTCGATAGGTCGACAAATCGATTGATAGGTTAAAAATCACATATATATATTTTTTATTTAAATCTTTGGACATTTTTTGGTTGTTTCGACCTGTCAACTCGGCAGGTTGACGATAGGCATGCAGGTAGCAAAATTTTACGGATTTTTTCTAAAATTATTTTCTTATTCGATTAGGGATCTTTGATTACAATTTTAGGGTTCATTTAGGGTTATTTAAAGGTGTTAAAATCTTTTTTTTTTTTAATTATATTTTATCTATCAATGAAAACTTTTAAGAAATTCTATTTTTTCTCGTGGATTCAAGATTTTCTCTTGTAGATTCAAGGTATTTATCAATCGAGGAAGACGGTGATCAACCTCATCACGTCCTCCCCTGCGTCAGAACCCTACCTTTATGTTTATCTATTGTTTGATAAGGCTAATGTGGCTCATGGGTGGATCCTCTTATATGTCAATCTCACAAAGTCTACGGTTGATGGGCCACTATATAAATATGACATCAATTGGATGATCCTATCCTTCTAAGTAACATCCTGGTACTCATACAAATCAGCTTAAATTCTACATTCAATGGAGAATAACAGAGAATGTCAGATAGATTCTCCCATGAGTTTGTTTTTCCAGGTGAGCTGATGGGTGTTCTTGATCATCCGACCATGCTCCATTCATGAATGGACTGAGCAAAAGGTGGCTAGCCATCAATTTCCATTAAGATAGTCAGTGCTTCAATTTGCATCTCCATTTCTCTCTTCGGAGGATGGATTAGATTTCATGATGTGACAATATATGCCGGCATGTGGCATGACAAAGCTCTTTTAAAAGAACCAAGGGTAGCCATCAAGATCAATACTTCTACTTGTGACTGAGGGAGGGACGTGATGAGGTAGATCATCATCTTCCCCAGGGGATATCTACTTCAAATCCACAGAGCTCTCTAAACTCCTCATAGAGCTTCCTCCAATCCATGAGGGGTAAAAGTAGAAATAAATTCTAATAAATTTGAAATAAATTGATTGATAATAAAAAAAATGAAATTACAATCCTCTAAATAATAAACTCAAACTTAAGATGTAGTTTTAGACTAGAATCCAACTTAAACACCCTAAAAACGTGACTTACTATAAATAGTAAACTTACTATTTATAGACAGTCATGATTTCTACTAGGCTTCATTGTTTTCATCCAAAGATAGTAAGTGTCCAATTTGGGTTAACCACGTTATTCCCCTAACTTTTCTAAGCTATTTTCATGTTGGGCATGCCTCTTACAACCCAAAAGATCATTAGTTCTACTCTAGATAAAAATGACTATTTATGGTAAAAATCAAAATAAAAGGGACTTTTGACAGTTGATATGATGGAATCTCGCAAATCCGGCATGGGCAACTCGGTGTAGTGGGTTGGTTGGCTAAAGTAGCTTCTCCTATTCCAAAATCATATATGATATGTCGAAAAACTCATCCTAGTTTGCGAGATACAACTGTTTTAAGGTTCCGATGGTCTGGATCACTTCTGCCTCAGATCAGGCCTTCTCTGGTCCATCTTTACCATGAAAGTGTTTGTGACCTGTCCTACATCAATTTGCTAAGACTGCGCTTGGATTTACAATTGACATTAATTAAAATAATTTAAGATTGACTAAAGACTAGTGTACGGTCACAATCATTTTCACCATTATAGGGATCAGAGGAATATGTACCAAATGACCCTAATGCCCATTATTGTGTAAGAGGACACTAGACAAGAATTAGACCATCACAGTCCATGTATGACATCTAAATCGTCCAGAGGATGCTCCACCAAAAAAATTGGACACCTAAAATATTAGGCTAAATGGGCCATAACATAAGCCTCCAAATATTCATAGTTGACCACTTGATGGTTGGATTAACATGATTTATAAGACATCTCATTTACTTAGTGGACTGAACCATCTGGTTAGGTTTTTGAGCCATGGGTTTGGTGATGGTACACTATGTACTAAATATATTGTGCCACTATGGGTGTACCTCCATCCTTGGAGTGTACAATAATCACCTCACGATCAAGGATTCTCCATGATCATCGACCAACCATTCTTCGTCACTAGCTCCTTCCTCAACGACTTGTTCATTTTCATTAAATCCAAGGTCTTCTTTCGCTACATCACCTTTAGTGCCACTTCGTTAATGGCCAAGTGGGCTACAGGGCGTTGAGGGCAGGTGTTTGATAAGTGGCTAGGTTGGCCACATCAGTAACAATTGTTCGGCCTTAGCCGGCTATAAGGATTTAGAATAATACTTGGACCCACTGTTGTGGATGCCGCACATTAAGGCCTAAATGGACCACTCCCCATGTCACAGTTTGCGGTTATAGGAGGTTGAAGACGTCCTCCTACTAGTTCCTTTCCTTTAGCCAGCACTAAATCCTACGTGGGCCCAATCATGGGGGACCAATTCGAAGGATAAGGCTACTAGGGATTCTTGCAAGTTGCATTTCTGCCCTACCTACCAACTGAACCACTTCATCCATGGTCCTGACCAGGTGCATCTGAACTTGGTCCTGAATTGTCGATCGTAAACCACCTATGAACTGCACTACCTTCTACGATTCAGTCTCCAACAAGTCATTCTGCGTTGCTAACCATTGAAATTCTTCAGTGTAATCTGTGATGGTTTGATTCCCCTATCGACAAATTTGGTATTTCTGGAATAATACCTGCTTGTAATAACTGGGGAGGAATCGTAATTGAAGAAGATGTCTCATCTGTGGCCATAATTGGATGGGCGCCCTATTCTATCGAGCATGTGAGAGTTGTAATTGCTCCTACTACGCAGAAGCACCGGATTTTAATTTGAATGCTAATAATTTTACTTTTTTATGTTTTGACATGTCCATATAATCAAAATACCATTCTACTTCGGCTAACCAATTGAGGAAATCTTCTATACGCAATAAGTCATTAAAACTAGGAAGTTCGGCCTTTCCCCAATAGTCTCTCTCAGCACAATCTAGTCGATCGCCGCCATGGATCGGTTGTCGGGCAAAGCCGTCATCGATGTCCTCGTTGTTGGAGCTCGATGTGATGAGGTTGATCACCATCTTCCTCAAGGATAACTACTCTAAATCCATGGAGTTTCTTTGGACTTCTCACAAAGATTCCTCAAATCCACGAGAGAATAAAATAGAAATAGTTTTTAATTATTCAAAATAAATTGATTGATGATAAAAAAAAAAAAAAAAAATTTATAAAAAAACCTGAATTACAATCCTTTAAATAGTGAAGTCCAACTTAGGAAGAAGTTTTAGAATCAAACTCCCTAAAAATGTGACTTACTATAAAATAATAAACTTATTATTTATAGACAGTCATGATTCCTACTTGACTTCATGGTTTTTTGCCAGAAATAGTTAGTGTCCAATTTGGCTTAAGCATGTTATTCTCCTAATTTTTCTAAGCCCTTTTCATCTTGGGCACGACTCCTAAAACTCAAGATCAAAAGTTATGATCGTATTAAAACTTAGTATTTATAGTAAAAATGGAAATAAAATGGACTTTTGATCTTCGATCTGATGAAATCGCAAGTTTGGTGTGGGCTGCCCAGTGTGCAGGGTTGGTTAGCTAAAATAGCTTCTCCTACCCCTAAATCATATAAGATACGTCAAAAAACTCATTCCGGTTTGCGAGCTAGATTATTTTAAGGTTAGGATGGTCCTGATCACTTCTACCTCCCATCAAGCCTTCTTTAGTTCTAGTTCATCTTGGCTATGAAAGTGTTTGCGACCCGCTCTACATCACATGAGTTGTTAAAAAATGGATAGCTGGGTTGAATTTCTAAAAAATGTATCATGGTGAGCCCTACCTTCATCAATGGGTCAGGCAATTTAGATGGTCATATAAATATCACAATGGATCCCGAAAGGTTCCTTATTTCATCCTGTGTAGCCCACTGAGTTTTGGATTTGCCTTACTGTTGGGCCACCCTTTATTATGAGCTGGCAAAAACAGATGGATGGGGGTGGATTTCTCAAAAACATCATGATAACCATAGTTAGGTTTCAACGATAGGCATCATTATCCCCACTATTTTCAATAGTGTGGTGGACTTGAGCTTTGGATCAGCCTTACTTTTAGGCTCAAGCCCTAATATGAGCTTGTAAAAAAAATGGACTATATGGATGAAACACATACATCATTCGGTCCCATAGATTCGTGGCACAGTGCTATCAAGTAATCCAATTAACATTCATGCATGGATGCATGCATTAATAATGAGTATCGATTGAATGGCAGCCCTTGAAATACTCTGGCCCACCATGATGTTTCTGACAATTCCACCCCATTCTGCCAAGTCGTTTTAGGGGGTGGGCCAGAAAATAAGGCAGATCCAAAACTAAAGAATGCCACACGGCAGGAAGCAGCTCAAACACTGACTGTTCAATCATTTGTGGGCCCCACTATGGGGCCCTAGAAGTTTTGGATCAGGATAGTATTTCTGTGTTTTCCGTTCATCCCCATGGGAATGACCTTATGACCATTTTGGATGGCATATAAATATCACAATATACCATTGGAAGGTTTCAATGGTAGAGATTTTCCTTCTAACTATTGCATGCCTTGTGGCACTTGAGTTTTGGATTTGTATCATTTTTGGGCTCACACATTAAAATGATACAATGAAATTGATGGATGGTGTGGATTTCTTTCAAACAGTGGGCCTCACCTAGCTCGAGAGTGTCAAGTATGGCGTCACTAATGAGGCTAGTGTGCACTGTTCAAAATGCTTTTGAATGAGAGACTAAATGTTAATGATGGAGATTAACAGTGAAAATAGTAGATGGTTCTATAAAATATAGTTTAAAAGTAGGAGGTTTTATTCCGTAGCACAAAAGGCAATGACCAATAGAAAAATCCCTAGATTTTAAAAGTGCTATTGGCTCACTTCTTTTATGGACCTAATGCTAACTCAAATGGATGGGATGAAGCCCAAGCAGATATCAACAAAAATTGAGCATAATTGGACCGGTAAACCTTTGTGGTCAATGTGTTGAAATTTCACCTGAAATTTCATATTGCTTGTTAGCTGATTTCTATCAGTTTAGAAAGGTTGAAATATTGTTTCATATTGCTTGTTAACTGATTTTTGCCAATTTCGACAGGTTGACAGATCTTGT
Source organism: Magnolia sinica (assembly GCF_029962835.1). Classification (NCBI taxonomy): domain Eukaryota; kingdom Viridiplantae; phylum Streptophyta; class Magnoliopsida; order Magnoliales; family Magnoliaceae; genus Magnolia; species Magnolia sinica. The sequence goes on along the minus strand of NC_080587.1, from coordinate 19,057,573 downwards.
CAACGGGTCCAAACCCAGTTTGATAGGTCAATAAATCCGGTTGATAGGTCAAAAACCACATAAATTTTTGTTTAAATATCTAGACGCTTTTTGGTTGTTTCGACCTGTCCACTCGATAGGTCGACAGGCGGCAAAATTTTGCGTATTTTTCTAAAATTATTTTCTTATTCGATTAGGACTCACTAATTACGATTTTTAGGGTTTGTTTAGGGTTATTTAAAGGTGTTAAACTTTTCTTTTTTAATTTATCAATTAAAACTTCTTAGAAATAGAAATTCTATTTTTATCGTGGATTCAAGATTTTCTCTCGTGGATTCAAGGTATTTATCAATTAAGGAAGACGGTGATCAATGTCATCATGTCCTCCCCTAAGTTAAGACCCTACCCTTATGTTTATCAATTGTTTGACAAGGCTAACGTGTCCCATGGGTGGATCCTCTGATCTGTCAATCTGACAAAGCCAACGGTTGATGGGCCACTGTATAAATATGACATCAATTGGATGATCCTATCCTTCCAAGTAACATCCTAGTACTCATAAAAATCAACTTAAAGTCCACATTCAATGGAGAATACAAGAGAACGTCAGTTAGTTAGATTCTCCTGTGAGTTTGTTTTATTGGGCGAGCTGATGGGTGGTCTTGATCATTTGACCATGCTCCATCCATGAATGGATTGAGCAAAAGGTGGCTAGCCATCAATTGCCATTAAGATAGTCAGTACTTCAATTTGCATCTCCATTTCTCTCTTCTGATAGACAGATTAGATTTTAGTACCATGACAGTATACACTCATATGTGGCATACCAAAGCTCTTTTAAAAGAATCCAGTGTAGCCATATCAATACTTCTACTTGTGACACAAGGAGGGATGTGATGAGGTCAATCACCATCTTCCTCAAGGGATATCTACTTCGAATCCACGAAGCTATCTGGACTTCTCACAAAGTTTCCTCAAATCCACAAGGTATAAAAGTAGAAATAGTTTCTAATAAATTCCAAATAAATTGATTGATAAAAAAAAAAAATGAAGTTACGATCCTTTAAATAATAAACTCAAACCTAAGACGTAGTTTTAGACTCAGACTCCAACTCAAACACCCTAAAAACTTGACTTACTATAAATATTAAACTTGTTATTTATAAATGTCATGATTTCTACTCGACTTCATGGTTTTTAACCAAAAATAGTAAGTGTCCAATTTGGGCAAACCACGTTATTCCCCTAACTTTTCTAAGCTATTTTCATGTTGGGCACGCCTCTCACAACTCAAAAGATCAAAAGTTCTACTCCAAATAAAACTTACTATTTATAGTAAAAATGAAAATAAAAGTGACTTTTGACCATCGATCTGATGGAATCTAACAAATCAGGCATGGACAACTTGGTGTAGCAGGTTAGTTGGCTAAAGCAGCTTCTCCTATTCCAAAATCATATATGATATGTCGAAAAACTCATCCTAGTTTGCCAGATACAACTGTTTTAAGGTTCCGACGGTTCGGATCACTTCTGCCTCGGATAAGGCCTTCTCTGGTCCATCTTTACCATGAAAGTGTTTGTGACCTGTCCTACATCAAATTGCAAAGACTGCACTTGGATTTCCGATTGACATTAATTAAAATAATTTAAGATTGAATAAAGACTAGTGAACGGTCACAATCTTTTTCACCATTAGAGGGATCAGAGGAATATGTACCAAATGACCCTAATGCCCACTATTGTGTAAGAGGACACGAGACAAGAATCGGACCATCACGGTCCATGTATGACATCTAAATCGTCCAGAGGATGCTCCACCAAAAAAATTGGACACCTAAAATATTAGGCTAAATGGACCATAACATAAGCCTCCAAATATTCATGGTTGACCACTTGATGGTTGGATTTGCATGATTTATAAGACTTCTCATTTACTTAGGGAGTGAACCAGTGTTGGTAGCAAAAACTCAGTATTTTTAAGTATCAAATTTTCAGGAATGGAGATAAGAACAGATTTCTCACAATAATCTAAAGATAGATGGTTAAGATCTTACCTTGGCACGATCACAATCGTCAAAACAGATTTTGATGGGAAAGAGTTTGATGCCGATCTGATCCTCTAAACTAAGAACTATCTCACCGAACTATTTCACTTGAAAGAAGCCAAGACAACCCTGTCAAATAACGTATTACGAGCAGAGAGTGAAAAAAACCATTCACACAAGTGAACCACAGCACACTTGTGATGATGGAGAAGAGGAAGAGGGAAGATGATGAAAATGGAGAAAGAATTCTCTCTACTACCTTTCTCTCCACACAGGTAGTAATGACCAAAGGAAAGGACGGAAAGTAGTGAAAATGTGGAATGGAAAAATTATAAAATTGCGGTTTATATGATATTTTCTATCCGAGGGGAAAAAAAAACGACTTAAAGATAAGCATAAAGAAAGCACATGGAAAGTGCTGATGCTTTTATGGTGGGCCACCTTCCTTAATAATGTATTGACTGACCTCAAAGACACATCGAATTGTGTTCATCAAATCTACACCATGGCCACGCATGGTGATGATATTGACTGCAATTGGTCACTTGATGGGACCATCTTGTTAGGTTTTTGAGCCATGGGTTTGGGATGGGATACAACTGTTGAGCCACACCACAAGAAACAGTGTTTATTAAATGCTTACCATTAAAAAACTACCTAGGGCCTAGGGCCCACTGTAGTGTTTTTTTCCATCCAACCTGCTGATAAGGTCTAACAGAACTTGAGGAAGGGAAAATACGAGGATCAGCTTTATCTGAAACTTTTATAGCCCACAATAATTTTAGGATCATTTTAGTAAATGGTTCCAAAAATTAAGCAGGTCAAAATCTCAGTTGAGCCACAGCATAAGAAACAGTGTTGATTAAATGCTTACCATTAAAAAAACTACCTAGGACCTATGGTCCATAGTGTTTGTTTTCCATCCAACCTGCTGATAAGGTCTAACAGAACTGGAGGAAGGGAAAATACGACGATCAGCTTTATCTAAAACTTTTATAGCCCACAATAATTTTTTAATGATAATTCACCACAGTTTTTAGTACCGTGGTCCAACTGAGATTTGGATCTGCTTAAGTTTGGGGATGAAATCAAGAAATGAAATAGAAAGATGGCTGAACAGCGTGGATACACTACACATTGATCATGCCCAGCCCCGTAAGGTCAGGGAAACACCGTATTCCCATTACACCTAATCCACGCCGGATTCAGACAGCCATAACCCTGCAGGGCCCGCCACATTTGAAAGATGAAAATGAAAGCTGGCAAGGTGTTCCCGTGATAACGCGTTTGTGGGTGTTATCCTTTCCATGGAGCCCACCTTGATGATTTTTTCTTATATCCACTGTAGGTTTTTATTGGTGGACAGTCAATCACCAATGTTACCTGTGGTGTGGTCCACTTGAGATTTGGCCCACACAAATTTCAGATCAAGCTAATGTTAGTGTTTTCCCTTCATGCATGTATGTTAACCTTAGGGATACTCGCTCTTGCCCAGGTGGTAGACTCTTAGGAGTTTCAACACCAGGTCAAGGGTTCGATTATCCATAGGTGGTGAAATTCCACTAAAAAAAAAAAACAAAAATAAAATAAAATTGTAAGTTAACCTTATGAGTTGGTTGGATGACAAATAAACATCACAGCGCACCCTAGAAAGGTTTCAACAGTGGGCATTACTATCTCCACTCTTTCTCTATAGTGTTGTCCAGTTAAGGTTTGGATCCAACTCATTCCTTTGGCTCAGGCCCTATAGTGATGTGGATATAATACATATATCATGGTGGGGCCCACAATTTAACAAGTCAACACATAACAATTACGTTCCAGAAAATATCTTGTTAGCTGGATGGCAGAGCATCTCTAACTTTTGGAATTTCAGTGATAATTGCTGTAAATTTATTATTATTATTATTTTTTTCTAATTGGCGTGGTCCACTAAGAACTGGATCACCACATACCAAAACAGGGACCTTGCAAGTTGCAACATTTTGGATAGGGTGCATGGCATAAATCACAAGGTTTTAAGCATCTGTGTATGAATGGAACAAATGCTCTATTTGAGCAGGGGATCATCACAGGCACAATCAACATAATGTCCTGATGGAAATTCATTTGGGCCTTATACTTCATGTCATATTCCGCAAGGTGTTTTAACCCCTCAATCATAATTGCATTTACGAAGGGACTTAAAAAAAAAAAAAAAAAAAAAACGACTCAACAATTTTCTCTATAAAATAATGTAATAAAGTATACAAAGGGACTTCAAAAAAAATTAAAAACAGAGAGGAGACATCTGAAGTTGTCAGATAACAGAGAGGTAGCAATTAGTCCTAAAACACAATAATTGAAGAACAGCCTTACAACTTCTATAAGACAAATCACCGTGATAGTGGCGATGAGGACAACTACAACGGTGGTTTGAAATTCAAGCTGCAAAGCTACCATCATTCCGTTCTTTCCAAGATGCCATGTTGGATGTAAAGAAGGGGGGAAAACGGAAATGCAAACAGTCACACGGGCAGGTATCAAGGCCGTTGTTCCTTAGCTAAATCTGATAAAAAAAACAACAGGCGCTGATAATTTAAAGAATGTCTGCACATAAGGATGCAAGAAGACAACTATCCACATCTTGCTTTCATAAGCCCATGGCACCCATGGCTGAAGTTGCATTAGTTCATGGATTCAAGAATCTACATGATCAGGCCAAGGAGTGTCACTTTGATGGGTTGTCCGGCAGCTTAAATTTTGGTATTTTGGATTTAGATTCCAAATCCACGCCACAATCTTGGGTTTGGCCTCTTGAAATTTGGTGGATTCCTTGGAAAGGCGGCCACTTTTCAATTCTTCTTTAAAAGTTGGCCACCAAGTTTGAGAATTTCCAATTTTATTAACGTTATATTTCAAATGGCTTTCTTGCTCTTTCTACAATTCAAGGTGCCCAACACAACTTACATAATAAAAATCTCCATAATTTAACATTTTGGATTTGGACTGTTTTAAGTAAACATTCAATTCCAAGTTGCCAAACAACCTGAAAATGATGGATTATTTCCGAGATCACTCACACTTCTTCATCACCCAATCATCTTCACCTTCATTTTAGAGGGGGGCTATAGTTATCATGGTATTGATTTCCTACACAAGCGGCACAGTGGCAACAATTGGACATGTTGCACGATCCATCTTCAGTGCACAGATATGTCATCTAATGCCTTAAGAGTAAAATCTTCACGAAAATTTCTTTTCTTTTTCTTTTTCTTTTCCTTTCAAACAATAATTTTGGCAATGAAATAAAAATGAAGAAAATTTTCTTAAAAAACAATAAAGAGAAACAGCTTTTCACTTGCTTTGTAGAAATGACATTTTCCTGGAAACACCATTTTCTCTATAAAAAAAGAAAATTCCACAAATTCAAATAGGGTCTAAAGGAAGCTGCTGGTTAATTTCTTTCGGTACTATAAGGGAGGGCACATTGTTGACTTGATTTGCTGTCATTTACACGGAAGGATGAACGAAAATACTATGAATATCTACATTCCTGTCATTTAAATTAAAGGAAGGAAATTAAACATTAAAAAACCACCTACTTGATATAAAATTTATCTTCTGATACCTTGATAAAATGGTTTTCATGTTTAAAGGAAATTTGCAAGCAAAGAATGGTGATTTAGGTATGACACAACATGATGTTTATATGAAATCGACTTCAACTAACAAGTGCATCACCCCATGTTAGGCCCAAGGCTTAGAAATCGGTCCCATTTGATTCAGGTGGACCACACATTGGAAATAGATAATAGAGCAATGCTTAATCTCCAAACTATTTCCCTTGGCGTGACTCACCTGAATCATAGAGAGGATTAATTTTTGGGCTCCATTCCTAATTTTGGTGTGGCATCTAATAGTTGGAGTGGATTTCTTATAATTATCATAGTGGTGGCCTTGTAAAAATAAATAGCCGACATCTCTCTGCCAGTTTCTTTAAAAAGTAATCCAGGCAACCATCAACCCTGCTAGATCCACAGCAGCTGGGAGATGAAAATATCATGCTGGCTGTATGGCACCACACTCCTAACTCATGAATTTTATCAGCATCGCACAATGATTACTATACATTTTTTGCTGACCAGTGTAGTCTCCTGGATGGACAAACTGGATAACCATATGCATGTTGATTACCATAATAGAGACCTAGTAAGTTACAACATTTCATTTGGGATAGGTGTATCACATAAATCTTAAGGTTTTAAACACACGTGTATAAATGGAACAAATGGCCTATTTTTGTGAAAATGCCCAACAACTGAAAATGATGATAATATGAAATGGAAAATATTATTTATATACTATTTTCCATCAAGTGATAGAAAAAGTAGTCACGGGAAGAAGAGGATAAAGAAAGTAGATGGAAAGCACTGAAAAGCTGCCGATGCTGCCGCTTTCCTAACATCAATATGGTGGCCCACTTCAGCTGATGTTCAGTGCTCCATGGGCCCCACGATGATGTATGTGTTTCATCCATTCCATCCATCCATTTTTACAGATCATTTTAGTTCCTTAAAAAAATAATGAAAGGGATGTAAATCTGAGGTGGACCACACTACAGGAAAACAATAGGGATTGGATATCCACCATTAAAATTCTCCTAAGGCCCACTGTACTGTTTATTTGACATCCAATCTGCTGATTAAGTCATACAGGCCCAGATGAAGCGAAAAAACAAAAATCAGCTTGATCCAAAACTTTTATGGCCCCCATAAGGTTTTTAATGGTCCACGACACTGTTTACTTATGTGGTCCACTTAAGATTGGGACATATCTCTTTTTTTGTCTCATACCATAAAATGATCTGGAAAAATATATTGACGGTATGGATGAAACACATACATCATGGTGGGGCCCACAAAGCACTAACCACCGGCCATTGGCTGGCAGGGGAGTAGCCAATCCGTTTCCTTCCTAACATCGATATGGTGGCCCACTTTTTTGAAAATGCAGGATACTTTTGACTACTCATGTTTCAATAGAAAAGGAAGAGGGCACCTCAAATTGTGTTCACTCCATCAGATAGACGGTCTGGATCACCACCACATGCATTTTGAGTACCAGAACAAAGGCCTTATAGGTCATAGTGTTTCCGAGAGATGCTTGGCATACATCACAAGGTTTTAAACACATGTATAAATGGAACAAATGGTCAGTTTTGATACAGATCACGCCGGGTACAATCAAGATCGTCCCCTGATTCCAATTCAGGTGGGCCCCATATCTCCATTTGATTACTTGTAACGGCATAACAGTTAAAACTGAAGACTTGGGTAGCTGCTTACATTGTTGCCTTCGATCTCATGAGCATCTACTGCACAAAGAGTAAGAAGTTGATCATTTTTACTAAGTGGTGCCTAACATGGCACCCTATTGTGAAGAGGACAATATATGGTGTAAGGAAGCTAATGTGTGGCCCATCTGATGAGCGGAATTGCATGATTTGTACATCTGGTTGTTCTTCACCTTTCAAACATATCGACACATAAGGATTCAAAAATGACAACTATCCACATCTTGCTTTCATAAGCCAACGGCACCCATGGCACCCATGGCTGAAGTTGCAATTAGTTCATGGATACTTGAATCCTTATGTTCAGGCCAAGGAGGGTTGTTTGGCAGCTTAAATTTTCAGCCTTTTGGATTTGAATTCCAAATGGCTATCTTGCTTTCTCTATAATTCAAGTTGCCTAACACAACTTACATAATGAAAATCTCCATAATTTAAAATCTTGGATTTGGATTCTTTATGAATAGAATCTTTATGATTGTTTTTAAAACCTTTTTCTAACAATAATAATTTTGGCAATAAAATAAAAATCAAGAAAATCTTCTTTAAAAACAATAAAGGGAAATAGCTTTTCATTTGGATATTAGAAATGGCATTTTCCACGAAACACCTTTTACTCTAATTCTTTTCCACAAATCTAAGCAGGGTTCAAAGGAAGCTGCTACTAAATTTCTTCAAGTACCACAGGGAAGGGAACATTGTTGACTTGACTTGCTGTCGTTTACATGAAAGGATGAACGAAAATACATTGAAAATCTACATTCATGTCATTTATTAATATAAAATTTACCTTCAATTACTTGTTTTAAATGGTTTTTACATATAAGGGAACTTGGCAAGCAAAGAGGGGTGGTTCACAAAGGAGCCACCTTGATGTTTATGTGAAATCCACTCCCAACTAACAAGTGCATCACCCCATCTTAGGCCATCCACTATTCAAGTTGACTACTCAATTGGAAATGGTGTAAAGGGCAACACTCAACTTCTAAATTATTTCCCTTGGTGTGGCCACTTAAATTCTGGGCTTCATTCCTAATTTCAGTGTGGCATCTAATAATTAGAGTGGATTTCATATAACCATCACAGTGGGCCCTATAAAAATAAAGGGCAGAAATCTCTCTCCCAATTGTTTCCTTTAGTGTGACATGTAAGCTTGATTTTTATGCCCTGAGCCTAATGTAGAACTCCACATCTAATGGTTGAGTGGATCTCACATATACATTATGGTGTACCCCTTCAAAATCAAAGGTGTTCCTAGTAATTTTTTAATATATCCGAATCTAGGAACAATTGGATGTGCATCAATTTTATAATGGGCTCATAAAATATTGTGTTAAATCCACTATGATCATTGGATGTGTAATCTCACTTTAGTACCAAGACTAAAAACTCAGGCTGACCAAAGAAAACAGTTGGTAAAGAGACATTATCACTCTTAATGTTTGCAGGGCCTACCATGATATTATATAAAATCCACTCCTACCCTTGTATGCCAAACCAAATTTAGGTATGGTGTCAAACATCAGTCCCATCTATGATTTATGTGATCCTCACCAAGGCAAACAGTTAGGAGGGTGAGTGTTCAACTGTATATTGTTTTTAATCATGTCATCCACCTTAATCAGACTCACATGGGGATGATGTTTGCGCCTTGGGCTTTACTTGAGGTGATGTATCTAGTGGTAGGGATGCATCTCACATAAACACTAGTGGGGCCCACCTGAGCCTACACCCCTTTGCTCGCCTATTTTTCTTTAACGAAATCTAACTTATGATTATGATAGTTACTTAATGTTGTACTTTGTTAAAAATCTTTTTAAAAAAGGTATGGCAATCCAAATTTTGTATTAAGTAGGTAGTAATTTGTAAAATTCCTTTAAGTAATCCAAACATTCACCAACTCTGCCGCGCCCACCGCAGTTGAGAGATGAAAATATCTTGCTCGCTGTATAGCACCACATGACTCCAGGAATTTCCAGCATGGCATGATATCACTGATTTAGAACATTGGTCATAAATACTTACTTGTTAGAGAACTTGATTTGGGATGGCATAAATCTGACATGGAGGGCATTGCCCCACCAACAATCTTCTTCTTATAATCTTGGCAAATGGTGTGAAGGGAGAGTGTCCATGATCAAAGTAAATTTTTCACTACCACTGGTTAGTATGATCTTAGTACCTCTATCAGAAATTGTTTAGCTCAATCCCACTTCTCAGGATTTTCATTCCACACGTCATCCAACACAAGTAAAAACTTCTTCCCACTCGGCTCTCATACCATGTGACAGTAAATCCAAATTTTCAAGATCCCAATTACTAATTAAAAAGAAATTTCTTCCAAAGATACAAAACAGAATAGGCGAATATAGCCTTAAAGCTCATTTGGAAGTAGGCCGCCTACCAATCCAAACCCATAAGCATTGGAGTAATGCTTCAATCCGTGAATTAGTCAAATTAAAATCAAACTGAAACAATGAATAACAATCTGTACAAAAATAAGTGATCCACAATGATCTCCAATAAATTGATGGCTCAATTTGTTAATTGCCCATATTAAAAATGATCAAAACCATCCATTTTCTACGCCACTGATTGAAAGTTTAGAATCGTCAATTGGGTATTGATTTTTAAATGGTAGCCTCTTGAATATGTGGACAACCTAATGTACCGTCTAGATCAACCAAGTAAGAGCACAGTAAGCACCAGATCATTTCTCACACTTAGAAAATCATTCAAATCCATATCCTTTAAACCTTCTCAAAGTCCAGTTATTTTCATTCTCTCTCCTTAAACCCTTTAAATTGATAAAACTACAATCTTTAAGCATCTGTAGAAAACCCAAAAAAAGAGACCAAAATCACATAACCACAGCCACACGTTTGTAGAGCTGTGCAGGCAGCTGTGGGATTGGGACCGCTTCCAGTGGGGTCTGCATGAATGTAACCAACCCTGGGTTCTCTGACATGTCAATCTCATCAGCCTTCACCCCTTCTGGTGGGGTCCACTGAAAATGATGCAAGAGGTGGCCCAGCATCGACTGGACCAGATTGATCCCCAGCTGGGCCCCAGGGCAAACCTGACGGCCAGCTCCAAACGGTAGTAGCCGAAAATCGTGACCCTTCATGTCGATGTCCTCCTCGATGGGGGAGCACGAGGGGTGTTGGTGGGTGCAACCGTAGAGCCTCCTTAGCCACGCATTGCAGGTAGGGGAGGTTTGGGAAGTCTGACTCAGTCAGCACTCGATCGAACCCGAGGACTCGGTCTAACGCTTCTTGGGCTTTCTCTTGCACTCTTGGGTTCTTGATCAGCTCTGCCATGGCCCACTCAACTGATATTGCAGTAGTGACCATGACTGCTGTGATCATGTCCTGCACATAAAAAAAATAAAAATTTAAATTTTAATTTTTTTAAAAGAAAACCTATATTGATCAAGTGATATAAATTGTGAAAGGAAGGTTTGCGTATTAATCATGTTTGCTGACCAAACAGTGTACAAGTTCATCATTTGAAGCGTCAAATCAATGGGCCACGTCCACCAGGGCTGAAAGTCCTGTAAGTAATTCACATTAAACCATCCAAATTAGCTGTAACCATTTGATTTATCATGAACCATTATTTAATTATCTGGCCACTGGGGCCCAGTCGGTTGGTTGGGTGGATACATGCTAATATTATCGTTATTACATTAGTATATTATATTTCAATGCACATTTTATTTTTTGTTCCTATAATTTTATTAATTATATATGTAATTATTTATTATAAAGAACTTCATTTTTTCTAAATAAAAAAGCTAAAATATAGGACAACTACTACTTTAAAAGTCGGGTCGAGTCGAGCGAGCGAATCGAGCTAGCCCGGTTTGTGTACAGCCCTACCAACAGCAGTGGAATTTCCTATGCCTTGAACACAGACAATTCGCACTCAATTATAATTTATAAGTAACTTATATATCGATTGGGTTCGTGTTGGGTCGGGCAACCTGAGACTTCACCTCGAGCCAGACCCAAGTTTTATCGGGTTGGTGTTTGTGTAGGCTAAGCCCGAAACCGAACCTGATATATCCTGCCTGAGCCCAACCCAATGTTGGGCCGGTCACAAGTCAAGTCGGGTTGAACCCGCCCAACTTTCAGCACTAACCTCCACTAATGAGATGATATAAAGTCTTTAATTATCTGATTAGTGGCCTTAAACTGTGGGGACCACTAGCATTTCAAAGAAGACAATAGTTAAAAATTCGAAAAAATAAAAAATAAAAAAATAAAAATCGATTTGACTCAACCAGCTTTCAACAAGACCTAAGAAAAACTGTACCTGGTCATGACTCGGTGAAAACTCAACTCAACTCGAAAATTGGCAAAAACCCAATAAAACTCAACTCAACTCAGCACAACACCCCTGAGTTTTCGAGTCACAAGTCGAGTTTTCATGTTTTAAAACTATGAAATGGACCACCATTCATTGAATAGTTAGGACACGTGATAAATGAAAGTCGAGGCCTGTGATTCATCTAACATGTGGTCGAGATTAATGGAGATCTGATGCTTATGAATTTAAATTCTCAGAAAATTAAAAAATGGCATTAAAAGGATGGTTTTACGCACCCAAAGCAGTCCAATGATTGTGTCTTCGCTAAGATCATACTTCTCCTGGAGTGTCAACAACGCATCGACGAAATGTTGCTTCGCACCGCTCTTTTCTCGTGCGACCGTGTGTTCATCCATGATAGCTTTGGTGAGTCGGTCCCTGCGGGCCCCATGTTTCGCGAACGCCTCCTCCTCCAGTGGGAACATCCACCGAAGCCATTGAATGTGTTCGGCCATAGCGAGCGATGCACCGAGTTTCAACCCATTTGAGACTATTGCCTTGAACTCGATCCCTTGCTCGTCCATGATGCCCTCCGAGTTCACGAAGCGCTTTCCGAATGCGAGCCGAGTTTGTTGGAAAATACAGATTAATGTATTTTTGTATAATGTGGAAACCGAAAAGTGCAAAATAATCAGAAATCAAGACAGACGCTGTCCTTAAAGCGTTATTTGCCCCTACTCAAGTGAATTGAGTATGCCGATAGGTTACAGGCAAATAGCTTCTAGGATACGACGAGCGTGGTGTGGGTCTGCGAAGCAAACACGAAGGCTCACCAAATGGAACTCACTTACACGCTTTCTGGATTACAGTATAAATGAAAAATCCCAAAAGAAGAAGAAAAGAAGAGAAAGAGTTTTGACTTTTGCAGAGTTCAGTTCAAATCTTCAGCTTGAACCGTTCTAGACCACACCGCCGGTCTGGTTCTTCAAACTAAGGTTTAAGCCTTGCTATGTTCCGGAAACACTAAAATATATGAGTGGAGAGGGGTTGGTCGTATGGGTTTGCCGGAGTGAGTTGAGATTGTTTGGAAACCCATTCAGTCCTCCTTTTATAGCTATGGTGGCTAGGGGTTATGGTCCGAGACTTAAATTCCATTAAGTCATTTCTGGCTGTTGAAAAACTAGCCGCTTTATGGCCGTTTTCTAATCACAGTATGGACCATCAAGTCAGATGTCGATCGTTGTGAGACAACAATAGCCATTTTCTAGTTGGGCTAGCCATGCAAAGAATTACACTGACCCTCGCACTAATGGCTCACCACATAGCTGCAGAATGTTTTTTCACCTTCTATTTATACCGAGAGACCTCTCTCTCTCCTTTAGTCTCTCTACTAACCAACCACCCGCCATAGCCACTTAGTCACACCGTGACTCGCACACGCCTCGCTCCGGTCGCTCAAGGTCGCGAAGGAGTGACTCTCTGCGACATGATGCAGACGTACAAAGTGCAAAGTGCGCTACTAGCACCTCTACAGCCACACCGCCTCACATGCACGCCCTCGCACCGAGCTCGTGCCCGTGCCCGTGATCGAGACCGAGACCGAGTCCGAGTCCGAGTCCGAGTCCGAGATCGAGCCCGAGCCCGAGCTCGAGCACGAGTCCAGTGCTACGCACCGGAACACGCAAGGTCCATAGTCCACTGACTAGATAGGTAAATATTATAATACTCCACATCTTCATATAAACTACATGTTTTTCTCTCTCTTTTCCATGTGGGAGTATTCCCAACATAAAAAAGTGTTTTTCAAAACAACTTTTTATTTTATATATTGTTTTATTATTAAAATATTTTTATTAAAATCAATATTTTTGCAACAATCCCCTACTTGATTTTTATAAAAATATTTTCTCAGTTAAACAATACTGCAAGAATAATCAGCTTATATGCATAAAGAAAGATATCTTTCGATTTTAATCTTTCCTTAGTGTAAGTATTTCAAAACTTTGTCGAAATGACTTGTAGCCGCAGCTTTGGACCAGTTATTCCTAGATAACAGAATTGAAAATACCACACACATATTTGCTATGTGTTTGTTAGAGTTCCCACAATCTTGCTCAGCACAATTAATGGCCATGTGCTTATCCTAATTCGTGAACGATCCCGAGAGAAAACTCTTAACTCTCATGAGAGACGGCACCATCTCTACGTTCATATAGGTGAAATTCTTCCACTATCTCTATTACTTTAAGACACTTGTCCTATAAACTGGATTTCATTAAAAGTTCTAAGACTCAACCCTCTTTCGTAACGATCAACACTTATCTATTATGAATGAGGTTTATAATTTAGTGTTGAAAAACTTTTCACATATCAGTGACTTATTCTTACCCATTAAACCCAAAATTAGAGATTTTCTGACTTTAAATTGGGTTACCATCACTGGTGGAATTTTGGTTGAAGAGTTTCAACCTCATCCCTCTAAATATATCATTTACTACCTCTCTCGGTAGAGGTTTAGTGAAAGGGTCTGTCAAATTATTGCTTGATTTCACGTAGAAAATAGCAATAATTCCATCTCGAATCAATTATCTGACATAATCATGTCGAAGACTGATATGTTTAGACTTACCATTATAAGTGTTGTATGCTCTAGATAATATGGCTTCACTATCACAATGTAGTGACACACCCGATATAAGCTTTACAGAAAGGAATTTCTAATATAAGATCTCTTAGCCACTCAGTTTCTTTTTTGCAGCCATGGCTATAAATTCAGACTCCATAGTCGAATGCGTTATACAAGTCTGTTCTTGGATCCCCAAGATACAGCACCTCCTAGGGTGAATCCACACCGTAGTAGACTTGTTGTCCCCGCACTCGATATCCAAATTTCGATCAGATATCCTTCCAATACGGCAGAAAACTCTGAATAGAATAGTCCTAAGTCTTTGGTTGCTTTTAAGTAACCAATGACTCTACTTATTGCATTCCAGTGTTCAGTACTGGGGTTACTAGTAAACCTACTAAGTTTACTCACAGCATATGCGATATCAGGTCTAGTGCATTGCATAGCATACATAAGACTCCCTATAGCACTCGCATATTCTAATTGTGTAACTATTCTTCCAATATTTTCTTTTAGCTTGATACTTGGATCAAATGGGGTCTTTGCTTCTTTTATATTTAGATGGTTAAACTTGTTTAGTATCTTCTCAATATAATGAGATTGACACAAAGCATAACCCCCACAATGTTTTTTAACTTTGATACCAAGAATGGTATCAACTTGTCCAAGATCCTTCATTTTAAATACGGAAGATAGAAATCTTTTTGTTTCAGTTACACCTTCCATTTTATTACTTATTATTAACATGTCATCAACATACAGATAAATAATAACGATGTAACTACCATCTACTTTAGAATATATGCATTTGTCAGCTACATTATGCATGAAACGATGAGATAGTATTTTGGAATCAAATTTCTCATGTCATTGTTTTGGTGCTTGTTTTAATCCATACAGAGATTTCTACATACTTTGTTTTCATTTCCTGGTAGAACGAATCCTTCAGGTTGTTCCATGTATACCTCCTCGTTGAGGTCACCATTCAGGAATGCAGTCTTTACATCCATTTGGTGGATGTGAAGATGATGTATGGAAGCTAGCGCAAATAATATCCTAATGGATGTTATCCTAGCTACAGGAGAGTATGTGTCAAAGTAATCTATCCCTTCTTTTTGTCTAAAACCCTTAGCTACTAGTCGAGCTTTAAAGGTTTGGATAGTCCCATCAGTGTGATATTTCTTCCTAAATACCCACTTACAACCTATGGGTCTAGAACCTGGAGGTAAGTTAACTAGTTCCCATGTTTGATTTGATAGTATAGATTCCATTTCATCATTTATAGCTTCTTTCCAGAAAGCTGAGTCTCTAGAGGATATGGCCTCTTTATATGTTTTAGGATCATCTTCTATAGTCATTACTATAGGTATTTTTCTTATAACATTTTCTATCTCCTTCTACAAGATGGAAAATGACACGTTGTGAGTCTATATAGTCATCTCGTAGACTCTTCTCTATTCTTGTCCTTTGACTCCTACGAGGCTCAATAGGAGCTTCCACTATCTGTGGAACTGTGCTATCTGGTTCTCTATTAGGAATTTGGATTTCATTATCCTTTGACTCCAAGAATAGTTAGTTTTCAAAGAACTCAACATCTCTTGATTCTATTATTGTATTAGACTCTATGTTTAGAAGTCTATAAGCTTTACTATTTTGTGCATACCCTACGAAGCTGCACTTAATAGCTCTTAGTCCTAACTTAGTTCTTTTTGGATCAGGGGTTCTGCAATATGCAAGACACCCCCACACTTTTAGATATCCTAGGTTAGGTTTTCTACCTCTCCATGTTTCATATGGAGATATTTTATATTTTTAGATGGAATTCTGTTTATTATATGGCATGCTGCAAGCAGTGCCTCTCCTCATAGACTTAGTGGCAACTTTGCTCTTATCAGCATTGAGTTGACCATTTCTACTAATGTTCTATTCTTCCTTTCAGCTATACCATTTTGTTGAGGTGTGTATGGCGCTGTACATTGATGTATCAGTCCATGTTCTTCACAGAAGTTATTGAATTCATTGGAGAAGTATTCTCCTCCTCTATCGCTACGGAGAATTTTTATTTTCTTATTCAGTTGATTCTCTACTTCTGCTTTATATATTTTAAACATGTTTAATGCTTCATCTTTGCTCTTTAATAGGTACACATACACATACCTAGAGCAATCATCTATAAAGGTTATGAAGTACCGTTTACCTCCACGAGTAAGAATGCTGTTTAACTCACAGATATCACTGTGCACAAGATCCAATACTTGAGACGATCTTTCAACACTTGGAAAAGGTTTCTTTGTCATTTTGGATCTTATGCACACTTCACATTTTTCGGTTTCATTATCTGTGTATGAGATTAAACCATTCTTAGCCATGAACTTCAAGGTACTATACCCTATATGGGCTAGTCTATCATGCCACAGTCCAACAGATTCAACCATATACGCAGAAGTGCTACTTTCATTCAGAGAAAACTTAATCATTCCGTTACAAGCATATCCCTTTCCGACAAAATTTTCATTTTTGGACAGAATCAGTTTACCTGACTCGTACACCACCCTTATACCTGGTTTTCCTAGAAGATATCCAGAAACTAAGTTTCGCCTCATGTTTGGGACGTGTAGTATATTTGTCAAAATTACTTTCTTTCCAAAAGTAAACACCAGTTCAACTGTTCCTTTGACGACAACCTTCGATCGGACTTCATTACCCATTTGGACTTCTTGACCATCGGTCAATTCCTCATAGGTTTTGAAGGCTGATTTGTCGTAGCACACGTGTACAGTAGCAACAGTATCATACCACCAACCTGGAACTTTGCCTTGGATGGTATTCACTTCAGTGATCATAGCCACAATATCGCCTTTTTGTACTGCACTTGCCTCTTTCTTAGATTTGCGATAGCGGCATACTTGAGCATAGTGCCCAGTTTTTCCATAGATATGGCATAGGCCCTTGAACTTTCCGTTCTTCTTTTGGGTGTTCTTCTTGAATTTCCCTTTATTAGGTTTCAAGGAATCGTTCTTTTCGGAATGTTTGTTATTAGTATTTTCTATAGCATGTACCTTGGATGAGGTATTCCCGTTATCATTTTTTTTATCGCGGTTACGGGATTCTTCCTCAATCCTGAGGTGTTTCTGGATTTGTTCAAGTGTGTAGTCTTCGATTTTATGCAGCAACCTTTTTCTATAATCTTTCCACATCGGTGGTAATTTGGCGATTATAGCCTCGACTTGAAATGATTTAGGAAGATCGATTTTTATCGTTGTTATTTTGTTTACTATTAGCTGCAGTTCTTGGATTTGGGGCAGCAGCGGTTTATTATCTATCATGCTGAAGTCAAAATACCTGGCGATGAGAAACTTGTTGGTACCTTCTTCTTCAACCTTGTATTTGAATTCCAGAGCGGCCCAGATCTCTTTTGCTGATGATGTCTGTTGGTACAGATCGTACAGGCGGTCAGAGAGAGCATTCAGAATGTGTCCTCGACACAAGAGTTCGTCTTCGGCTCTTTTGGTGCGGGCAGCTACTTGTTCAGGTGTGTCTTTATCAGATGCTTTAGGTAGTGCTTACAAATTTGGATCTAATATATAACAGATCTTCAGCGCCGTCAGAAGAAATTTCAGCTTATCTTGTCATCTTGTAAAATTGGTTCCATCGAACCGATCAAGACGTATCAAGTCCTGATTCATCAACTTGATGAATGAAACACTGTCGACTTCTATCAGTAAATAACGCTTTAAGATTGTTGGAAATTATACAAAATAAAATATTTCTGTAAAATATGGAAACGAAAAAATCACGATGATTAGAACTAAGGACAGGCTGAAGCATGTTTGAAATGCTATCCTTAAAGCGTTATTTGCCCCTACTCAAGTGAATTGAGTATGCTGATAGGTTACAGGCAAATCGCTTCTAGGATACGACAAGCTTGGTGTGGGTCTGCGTTCAGCAAACACGAAGGCCCACCTATTGGAACTCTGTTACACGCTTTCTGGATATTACAGTATAAATGAAAAATCCCAAAAGAAGAAGAAAAGAAGAGAAAAGAGTTTTGACTTCGCAGTCTCAAATCTTCACCATCGATTCATAACCATTCTACTACACCGATCTGCTCTTCAAGCTAAGGATTAAGCCTTGCTATGTTGAAACACTAGAATATATGAGTGGAGAGGGGGGTCAGTTCGTATGGGTTTGCCGGAGTGAGTTGAGATTGTTTAAAACCCATCCAGGTCCTCCTTTATAGGTTATGGTGGCTAGGGGTTATGGTCCGTAGACTTAAATTCCATTAAGCCATTTCTCGCTGTTGAAAAACTAGCCATTTTATGGCACCATCAAGTCCGCATGTCGATCAAGTTGGAGACAATAGCTAGCCGTTTTCTAGGGCTAGCTATGCAGAGTTACACTGACTCGCACTAATGGTTCAACATAGTTCACGCAATGCCTCTTTTCACCCTTTATTTATACCGAGAGATCTCTCTCTCCCTTTAGTCTCTCTACTAACCAAACACCCGCCATAGCCACTTAGTCGCACCGTGACTCGCACACGCCTCGCTCCGGTTCGCTCACATGCCTCACATGCCCATGCCCTCTAACTGAGCCGAGCCGTGCTGAGCTGAATCGCGCGAACACGCAAGGTCCATAGTCCACTGACTAGATAGGTAAATATTATAATACTCCACATCTTTCATATAAACCATAGGTTTTTCTCTTCTCTTTTCCACGTGGGACTATTCTTAAAAAGCCTGCAGAAAAGTGTTTTTTCAAAAGAACTTTTTATATTATAATGATGCCCTCCGAGTTCACGAAGCGCTTTCCGAATGCGAGCCGAGTTATGTTGTTGAATGCTACTGCTGAGAGATAGTTCTTGACCACCACCTTCTTTCCAAACTTATCTGCAGAAATGAGTTTTTCCTCACAATTCTTTCTTGGATAGGTAGAAATCCGTTTAAAAATATGATAGTATATTAGGTAGTTTGCAAACCAGGTGAGTCGACTGGAGACTTAACCTGGTCAACTCAGGAGAACCAGGACTGAACAGGAATCGAGCTTGGTTTTCCGAGTCAAAGCGTGACTCGGTTGAAAGCAAAAATTCCTCAGGAAGAAATGACATTTATGCCCTTTTCACGGCAGGCTCCCCGCGGATTGCCTGCCCTAGGAAGCTAGGTGGGGCCCACTGACTTTTTTGTTAGAAATCCAGCCGTTCAACTGTTTTGGCAAATTATGTTACGATGTGGGACTAAAAATAAGGCAGATCTGAAACTCAAATGGGCCGTATGATAGGAAAAAGTGGTTTGAAAATGCATACCGTTGAACACTCAACGGGTCCGCCGTCATATATATATTCCATTCATACTGTTCACAAGTTCATTCCTAATGTAATGAACTGAAAATATAAAAATATTAGTCTGATCTAAAACTTCTTTGGTGCACGAATGTTTCAATTGTGGACGTTTAATCCTAATGTGCGGCCCACTTGAGTTTTGGATCTGCTTCATTTTTGGGCCATGTCCTAAGGTAACATCATCTAGAAATATGGATGGACGGAGTAAATTTCTCACAAACATCACAGCGGGACCCACCTAAATCCATGTCCAGCTGCATCTTAACACAACGCCCCAGGGGATGCGGTTTGGCTACTATTTGGTGCTTTGTGGGCCACACCATAAAATGTGTTTCATCCTCACCATTCATCCATTTTTCAGATCATTTTATGTTATGGAAGAAGCCCTGACATGAGGTAGATCCAAATCTCAAGTGGACCATATCACATGAAATAGTATTGATTGGACGCCCACCATTAAAAACTTCTTGGGTCTCAAAAGTTTGGGATCAAGCTGATGTCTGTTTTTTTCCCTTCATCTAAGTCTATATGACCTAATCAACAGGTTAGATGTCAAATAAACATCACAGTAACTCTAGGACATTTTTAACGGTAGACATTCAACCACTACTGTTTTCCCATGGTGTGGTCCACCTGAGATTTATATCCACCTCATTTTTTAATTCATTGCTAAAACTATCTGAAAAAAATGGACGGACTGTGTGGATCAAACACATACATCATCGTGGGGCCTACCAGTAGCCACCTGGCTGCTGGCAGCCTCACTAGCCCACTCGGGTCCTAGGTCGGGCTTGCATAATCATCAAGGGCAGAGTTCGGGTCTATTAGTTTCGACCTGCCCTGTCTGGGTCAATTGACTTAATGGGCCGTCTAAAAAGGTGCGCGTGGCGGCTTTTAGTATACGGAGACGGTGATCGACTAACGTGCAAAAGAAAAAATGTAAATTGGATGTTGGCAACTCGCTAAGTTGGATGGTGGCAGCTCACCTACCTCACCTTATTACATTCGCTACGGATGACCAACTTGTGATTAAAAAAAAAAAAAAACCTCAGATACTCTTGGCAGAGTGTGATGGATGGTCCACATGCACTTGAAAATTATTTAAATTGCATACGTGTCATGTAAGTAATTCACATTAAACCATCCAAATTAGCTGTAACCATTTGATTTATCATGAACCATTATTTAATTATCTGGCCACTGGACGTTTATTGAACGGTTGATAATGAAATATATCCAACTGTCCTATTTCAATAAACATCTGTCAACGACTAGGAGGTTAGGTTTGTTAACCAATCGAAGGTTTGGACTATAGCCTAAGCGGCACAAACTAGTCCGACTAGTTTGAGTTAACGTATGCCGCGTGTATAATTTTTAAGTGCATGCGTATCCAGCTTCATACACAGCCAGCACATCAAATCTACCACCTACCATATGTGCGTGTAATGGCGATCGTGGATGAGGCGCCACTACCAAAAGTCAGCCCTAATTTTCAAGTAGTCCGCACCAACACCTGAAATTATAGTGCTGCTTCGGTTGAAACTGTTCTTGTATTTCCCAAGATGGAAAATTTTAATCTTGCCCGTCCAGTTCATCCTTGGATTGATCTACAAGATGAACGGTTCTGATTAATGAGCATAGGACTTTCGATTGTAAATTTTGTAAATCAATCCAACGATCTTGCCCGTCCAGTTAAAATTTCATGAGGTGTGGCCCGCCTGAGTTTTGCATCAGGATAATGTCTCTATCTTCACTTCATCCTACTGAGTCACATCTGATTAACGGATTTGATAAATGATACAAACCAAGGTAGCCCCACGGACAACCTATGGTCAGCATCCCATTCCCAGCGTTGCTGTGGTGTGGTCCACCTAAGTTTTGGATCTGAATAAATCTTTCCCCAAATGACTAGAATAAAGGGTAAAAGCTGATGGACGGAGTGGATTTTACATTTACAGCGTGCTGCGTTAAACAGGTGTAGCTGAGAAATCCGGTCCGTTAACATAGAAACAATGAGATTTCTATGCTCCCTGAAAATCTCTCTAAGAAATGAATGCCATAATGAAGGAAATTCATTCATGGATTCTTCCCGATGGATTTACGGTAGATCCGCAATATGTTACAGCCATCTCTCCACGGTACACGTGGCAGGAGGATGTATCAATCGGATCCATCCATTTACTAGGCCCTATCATTGATGGCTTATTTTTTAATATATTGCCTATTAGACAATCCTATCCACTACATTATTCAAAATTTCCCCACTGACCGTTAATCATTTTCGTTTTCTACGGGAACTTTTTAGGACCGAATGGCTAGGATCATCCGATCCATGTGTATATAGGGCCAGTCAAGAATCATTACAATGCCCATTCATTGATCTGAACCGGCCAACTAGTTGGAATGTAGATATTTATGGTATTTTCATTCATCCTTTAGTGTAAAGGAGAGCAAGTCAAGTAAAAAAAGTGCCCTCCCTTGTAAGCACTCGAAGAAAGTAACCAGCAGCTTCCTTTAGACCCTGTTTCAATTTGTGGAATTTTTTTTATAGAGAAAATGGTGTTTAAATATAAATGCCATTTCTAAAAAGCATACGACAAGCTGATTCTCTTTATTGTTTTTCAAGAAAAATTTCATGATTTTTATTTCATTGCCAAAATTATTATTTAGAAGGAAAAGAAAAAAAAAAAAAAAAAGGAATTTTTCATGAAGATTTTACTCAAAGGCATTAGATGACATATCTCATAGAGCTTGTAATGTTATTCTTCAATTATTGTGCTTTAGAAGGGCTAATTGCATTTACCTCTATGTTATATGACAATTTCAGATCTCTTTTCATTTTTAATTTTTGTTAAAGTCCTTTTATATACATTGTTACACCATTTTCTAATCGCTCAATTTTTTGTTAGAGAAGGTGATTGTTTTACATTATATTAGAGCATATCTTAACAAAGAAGATATGCATCTAATTAACCTCAATTGTGATTGAGTGGTTAAAACACCGTGTTCTTGTACTGAGTTGGAGCACCCGTATCTAAAATGTTTCAACTTGCAAGGTCCTTGTTCTAGTGTAACTTACTAGGGCCTTGTTCTAGTTTGATCCAGTTCTTAGCGGACTGCACCGATCAGAAAAAAAAATAAAAAGTTGTACAGCACTCATCACTTGATGTCTGAAATTTCAAGAGTTAGATGGAGCCCACTTTGATGATTTTTCTTACATCACTTTAGGTTTTTATTCACCACCTACCTAAGTTGAGCCCACCATTACGTATGTGTTATATCCACATCAATGTGAGGTATGAGCCAAAAGAATGAGTTGGATCCAAACCTCAAGTGAACGTACCACACTATAGAAAGCAGTGGAGATAGTGATGGAGATTGTTGAAACCTTTCCAGGGTCCACCATGATGTTTATTTGCCTTCCAACCTATTCATAAGGTCAAACATTCATGGATGAAAAGAAAACACTAACATCAGCTTGATCTTAAATTTGTGTGGCCCTAAAACAATTTTAGTGGTTGGCTTTTAATCTCCACTGCTTTCTCTGTGATGCGTTCCACTTGAGGTTTGGATTCAGTTTTTGGGATCATGCACTGATATGATATCAAAAAATAGTATGGATATGAACAGCCAACAGAACTTTGCCACGTCAACACACCACCAAGGTGTGTGCACACCATGAGGGAGCAGATTAGGTGTTAGCTGGGTGACACTGTATATCAACACCGTTCATCCCTTTCTACAGGCCATTTTAGGAAGAGTTCCCAAAAGCAAGGAGATCCAAATTTCGGGTGGACCACACCACAAGAAACAATGGTAATTAACTATCCACCATTAAAAACCTAAAGTGTAAGAAAAAATCATCAAGGTGGGCTCCATGGCAAGAATAACACCCATCAACGCATTACCACGGGAACACCTTGTACGCTTTCATTTTCATCGCTCAACTGTAGTGGCCCCGCAGGGTTTATTGCTGTCTGGATCGGGAGTGGATTAGGTGTAACCGGGAGAGGGTCTTGCCAACCTTATGGGCCCGGCATGATCAATGTGTAGTGTATCCACGCTGTTCAGCTATTTTTCTATTTCATCTTATGACTTGATCCCCAGAGAGAAATTGACCACTGTAAATGCCACCTTTTACCCAAGGGACTTTTCCAAACGCTCCCAAACTTACTTTCCTAGTTTAAACCTCTCACTTACGGACAACTAATTAAGGATGAAAATACCTCTAGTTTTCAAAGAAATATCTTTCAAAAGCAGGTATTTATCTTTGAAAAGCAGGTGTATTTTTGTCCTCAATTAGTCTGTCAGTACGTGTGAGGTTTAGACTGGGAATGTAAGTTTGAGATGGCTCAGAAAAGACGCTGGTTAAAAGGTGGGGTTTATAGTGGTTAATTTCTCATCCACAAACTCAAGCGGATCCAATCTTAGCGGGACTACACTACTAAAAAATGTGGTGAATGACCATTAAAAACTTTTTGTGGGCCATAAAAGTTTTGGATAAATATCATCGTTGTATTTTCCCTTCGTTCTATTAGACCTTATCAACTGGTTGGATGGGAAACAACATTACAGTGGGCCCTAGTAAGTTTTTAATGGTGAGCATTAATAAACTTGTTTCTTGTGGTGTGGCCCACCTAAGATTTGTACTTGCTTAACTTTTGGGACAATATATTAACTATTCTTGAAAAATTGATGGACGGCATTGATATAAAACACATATCAACGTGGGCCCCAAGGTCAGTAGAACACCCAATAAGGTGTTCGGGCAACACCTGATCTGCTCTCGTCTGGATCATTCAAATTGATAGCAATTGGGGTCACTTTAAATTATTGTATGGTGAGGAATCTAGATATTTGGATCTCTCTTTTTTTTTTTTTTTTTTTTTCGCCAAGAACCACCCAACCTATCCATCTCAAATGGAAATCTCTCTCTTAATTGGAGATCCGGCATGGTGTTTTTGTGTACGATTCCTGTTGCAACCCAGGATCCATCTCTCTCTCTCTCTCTCTCTCTCTCTCTCTCTCTCTCTCTCTCTCTCTCTATATATATATATATATATATATATGGGAAATAGTACTATGAGGTCGATCTCATGGGAACTTCCCATGAGATCGAGCTGTGTGGGCCCCACCATGATGTGTGTCGAACATCAACACCATGCATTTGATGGGTCCCCTTTAGTTTATGTTATATCCCAAAAATATGACTTATATGGAGAGCCATACCATCTAAAACCATTGAGGATATGCCTAAAACATATAAAATCACTTGGCGGGGCCTACATAAGTTTTTGATGAGGCTGAAACTTGGTCTGACCCCTCATACAAGTGTGACACACATTATGGATGGGATGGATTTATGAACCACATCTCGGTGGGCCTGATAAATGATTATGAATGTTTAAATGGACGGATAACCCCTCTCAAATGTTATATGTGGTGTGGCCCACCCAAGTCATGTATTTGCTTGAGGTTTAAGCTCATGGCCCACCATCGAATGATGCTTCTAACTAATGGGGTAGATGTTCGACACACATCATGGTGAGGCCCACATAGCCATCGAGAATTCCAACTAAAAATCCAATTTGGTTGTTGGACATTCCCAACTCTTTTTCGATGTCATCGGCCAGGCCTTCGATGCCATCGAAGGCTGTTCAATGGCAGCTCGATGCCATCGAACATGACTTGAAATCTACTAGTTTGGGCTATCTTTTAAGTAGCAAATTCGTACCTCTTCTAGCTTTCTTTATCATGTTTTTCTTGATCTCCTAAGGTTAAGGGATGATCAAACTAATATTCCTATTAGGTCAAGATCATGTAGAGGTTATATGGTTATTTTGGTCAGAGGTTAGGATCACTAAGGCATCTTTTTTACTTGTATGTGCTCTTTGATGCTTCTGTTCTGCTTGTGTCTTCGGTCTTCACTTTCCAAATGCTCAACTGACTACATGACACAATGGTGCACGTGATTGACAAACCAAGGTGCAAAAATGAGTGCACTAACAACCTCTGCACTTATAAAAGCATTCTCCTCCTTGAGACGATTTATTTCCTCTTCAAATCCATTGATACATTTCATATTCTCTCTCATTTGTTGCACTTCTTTGCCAAGGAACTCAAGTCTGTAGTAAAAAAAAATAAATAAAATTTTTTTTATGGCAAATCTTTAATTCTTATTTTGATTGAAAACCTTTCAAGCAAGTGTCTTAATTCAGGTAGTAAATTCAACTTCAATTTTACTTCCCCCATTTCCTTTCATTCCTACTTCCTCAACTTCTTCCTGTCTTATTTCCTATCTCCCTCCCACAACTGCTTCTTTCCTCTTCAACTTCTTCTTCTCAAACATCTTCAGTTCATTTTCCACTTCTACTTTAACTTCTCTTCTCTCTAGCTTCTTTTCTAGTAATATATCTTTTAAACATCTTCTCTGTCACTGCTTGCGCCTGAAGAGCCTTGTCCTTTTTGTAGGTTTTAACAACCTCATTCTCTTCTTCTTCGACTGTTGGTTTAAGCTCCAGCAAGCACCACCTATAGGAACAATACTGATTTATTATTTATAAACATAATGCATTATTAAAAGACAATAATAATTGAATCACTCTTACTGACATAGTCATGAAGATGACTGAGATTGAAGGATACCGGCCTACTCTGTAAGGATTTAGGAATCCTTATAGGTAGTCTTCTTGCAGCCCACCCCTTATCACCAGTTAGCATATGCAATCGCTTGTATATCCATATTTGTTTAAAGCCTAGTATCATGCATTAAATATCGGTGAGGACGTATATTGAATTTTTAACATGTAATAAATCACAAGTCAAATAGGTCGAAGAAGAGGAAGCACCATTGCCAGCAAATACTACAATGGATGATATCTTTGTTGAGTTAGAGACTGATGATGAGGTGGATCTTGATTTTCAACCGTCTCAATTTGACGTTCGCCTTCAGTCTTTAGAGGATAAGGTGGATGCTTTAAAAGTATCTCAGGACAGTCAGGCTAAAAGCCATCGGTCTACATTAAAAAATATGCAAAAATACTTTCATCGCATATTGAAGGGCCTTCACCAGATTGACCCATCTATTCCACCGCCTTCTTCCTCTAGTTTAAATTAGTTTGCTTTGTTTTGATTTTAGGGTTGTATAACTTTAAACTTTTGCTTAAGTTGGTTGTATAACTTGGATAATCTTTCTTAGATATTATCATGCTCTCTTTATGCTTATTTCGATTTTACTCTAAATCATGATGCTTAAGTTACCATTCTATTATTCATATGTCTCATATTCCTACTTTCCTTTGTCAATTTGTGACAAAAGGGGGGAGAGTTTGTGTATGGATGTGTATGGATATGATGATTGGAATTAATTGATTATATATTATTAGAATGGATATGTATGTACATACAGATATTCTACAGGTATTCAAGCATTGATTGAGGGGGAGTAAACTGAGCGCTCATATTGTGGGAGAGTATGTGATTTCAAGAAAAGCAAGAATGTTGAACTTGTGTGTGTGTTTTGTTATGTTTTGTCATGAATTTGACAAAGGGGGAGATTGTAAGTGTTGTGAAGTATAAAGCACATTTATTTTTGTCAAAGTTCGATGGACAAAACAACTTTTGTTCAAGTTCAAGACGTGTAGATGAAAAGTTCACTTTCAACATTCAAGACATGAAGATGGAAAGTTCACCTTCAAAGTTCAAGATATGACGATGGAAAGTTCACCTTCAAGGTTCAAGACATGAAGTTGGAAAGTGCAAGTTCAAAACAAGTTCTCTTCAAGTTAAAGATCAAGCTACATTTATAAGATTACTCCAAGTAGAAGATCGAAGGAACGCAACTGAAGATTTGAGTACAAGCTACAAGGTATACACTTCAATGTTCAATGTTATCAGGTATATTTGACCCTAGAAAGACATTAGACTTAGGTTCTTTCGAATGTCAAACTTATATGGGTTTTTATACTTTGACTAGACTTAAGTTCGACTAGTTTAAGCCTTAGTTCAACTAGTCTAGGCTTTGGTTCGACCAGTCTAGGAAAAACTTCGACCAGTCTAAGTTTTAAACTGAAAATCGGATAAAATTTGTTGTTTCCTCGACCAGTCGAAGGGGGCTCGACTCGTAGTCTAACAATGAAATCAAGGTACCCTCGACCAGTCGAAGGGGGCTCGATCGGTCGAACAGGGCCTTCGACCAGTTGAAGGACGTTTTGATCCGATTCCACCCGAAATTTGAAATTTGGTTGTTTCTTCGACCAGTCGAAGGAGACCTTAGACTAGTCGAAGCAACATTTTTTCAGCTTATAATTAGTGATCTTTTCTCACTACGAATCATATCATTCAAGGCACAAAAAGCCTTCACTCTGAGAGAGAAAAGTCCCCATCTTCTTCATTTATATTTCTAGATATCCTTTTATGAATCTTATGTTTTAAAGGAAGTTTTTGTTCTTCCTTTTGAGATCTAAGAAATCAAACAAGTAGCCCAGGTTTAAATTAAATTAAAATCTATTTAGAACCTAGAACCCTTCATTTTAGTTATTGGACATTAGACATTGAACATTGAACATTCATCATCAATCGAAGCGGTTTTACGGGCTACATCAATCAGCGTCTTCTGAAGAAGATAAGTATTTACTTTTCATTTTTGGTTTATTTGAGATATCCAGGAAAAATCTCATGTATTGGTTTTGTCTGAGATAGCCAGAAAATCTCAGTGTGTGGGGTTTTGATTATGATAGCCTTTCTAAAATCACAACTATATAGGTTTTAAGGTGAACCTGAGAAAACCTTAATTATTAGTGAATGCCAATATCACGTGTGTTGTGATTATTGGGAGTGGAGTAGGTGTGGCTGTTTGAGGACAGTTGGTGTACACACCGAACCACTATAATTCCTAGTGTTTATGGGGTGAATAATTTATGGGATGTACATGTGGTGAATGCGTGTAATAGATAGCTATATTTCCTTTTCTTTTTGTTTTAGTTTGTGATCTTGATCCTTACTAATTCATGTAAGGTTGTCCTACATAAAACTATCGGTTTTTGTGTAAGGTTGTCCTATGAACACGGTTTGAATCAATTTCTCAATACTATTCAATTCCTATGAACAAAGCTTGAATCAATTTCTCAATACTATTCAATTGAGACTCAAAGGGTCATGGTTTTCATCCACAATGGCTCGTGGTTGTCATACGCAATGAATCATGGTTGATGTAAGATTGAGAAGCACCCCTACTTTACATGCACAATGGCTCATGGTTGTCATACACAATGGATCATGGTTGACGTAAGATCGAGAAGACCCCTCCCCTCCCCCGTAAGCTCACCTCTTTTAGTTTACATGCACAATGACCCGTGGTTGTCATACACAATGGATCGTGGTTGACGATGATGTGTTAAGAGTCGAGGTTGTCATCTACAATGGGTTGTGGTTTTTATCCACGTATTGAGGGTTGAGGTTGTCAACCACAACCCATTGTGGATGACAACCACGACCATTTTCAAGACTTTGTAAACCATGACCCATTGTTCATAATAACCACGACCCATAGTGGATGACAACCACGACCATTTTCAAGACTCTGTAATCCATGACCTAATAACAACCAAAACCCTTTTCAATATTTTGTTAACCATGACCCATTGTGGATGACAATCATGATCCTTTTCAAGTATCTGTCAACCACGATCCATTATTCATAATAACCACGACCCATTGTGCAAGACAACCACAATCCTTTTCAAGACTCTGTCAACCACGACTCATTGTTCATAATAACCACGACCCATTGTGAATGACAACCTTGACCAATTGTGGATGAAAACCTCGACCCTTTACAAGGTTGGGTCAGGTTGGCATACAAATTGGTTCAAGGTTTTTATCCACATTGGGTTGCATTGGGTCTAGGTTGGTATACACTAAGGATAAAAGTCGACATCTACATGAGATATTGTCCAAATATGAGATCTTGCCCACATGAAGTTGGTACCATGACCTAATAACAACTATGACCCTTTCCAAGAGATTATCAACCACGACCCTTTTCAAGTATCTGTCAACCACAACCCATTGTGTGTGACAACCACGATCCTTTTCAGGAGTTTGTCAACCACGACCCATTGTTCATAATAACCATAACCATTGTGAATGACAACCACGACCCATTATGCATGAAAATCTCAACCAATTGTGTATGGCAACCTCAACCCTTTACAAGGTTGACATCCACCAAGGGTCAGGTTTCCATACAAATTGGTTCGAGGTTTTCATCCACATTGGGTTGCATTGGGTCTAGGTTGGTATACACTAAGGATTGAGGTTGACATCCAAATGAGATCTTGTCCACATGAGGTTGGTACCACGACCCAACAACAACTACGACCTTTTTCAAGACTGTCAACCACGACCCATTATTCAAAATAATCACGACCCATTATGGATGACAACGATGACCCTTTTTAAGAATCTGTCAACCACGACCCATTGTTCATAATAACCACAACCCATTGTGCAGGACAACCATGACCCTTTTCAAGACTCTGTTAATCACAATCCATTATTCATAATAGCTACTACCCATTATGCATGACAACCACGACTCATTATGCATGACAATCTCGACCAATTGTGCATGACAACCTTGACCCTTTACAAGGTTGACATCCATTGAGGGTCAGGTTGTCATTCACAATGGGTCGTGATTGTCATGCACAATGGGTCGTGGTTGACAGAAGATTCAAAAGGGTCGAGGTTGTCATCCATAGTGGGTCGGGGTTTTCATTCAGAATGGGTCGCGGTTGTCAAACACCACCCAATGTGCAAGACAACCACGACCCGTTTCGAGGCTCTTGTCAACCACGACCCATTGTGCATTACAACCATGACCCTTTTCAAGACTCAGTCAACCACGATCCATTGTGCATGATGACTACAACCCATTGTGCATGACAACCTTGACCAATTGTGCATGACAACCTCGACCCTTTACAAGGTTGGCATCCATTGAGGGTCGAGGTTGGCATACAAATTGGTTCGAGGTTTTCATCCACATTAGGTTGAGGTTGGCAAACACATTGGTTCGAGGTTTTCATCCACATTGGGTCGCATTGGGTGTAGGTTGGTATACACTAAATATGAGATCTTGTCCAAACATGAGATCTTGTCCAAATATGAGATCTTGTCCACACACTGAGGATCAAGGTTGACATCCACTGTAAGAATACCTCAACCTCGACCATCCATATATGAGATCTTGTCCACATACCTTCGTTTGCCATTTCTACGGAAGCTAGAAGATTCTAGAGTTGGAAAGACAAAGATAAAGATAATCACGGTGAGGAGCAATGGAGGGTCCCAGAGAAGAAACTTCAAGAGGCAGTGGTAGGGTCGGGGTTTGGTATGGGGCCTTGCTGTCGTTTTGGCCTTATGTACATATCTTTGTGTGACGTCTCTAAGTCTCATTTTGGGCTTTTAGTCAAATCCACTCCGTTCATTCTCTTTTTAATTTTTAAGAAGGCAAATGTCCAGAGAATGATCAAAATCTTCAAATTTGATGGCTCACAACACAACAAGACAATATGTATTGTACATGCAAACCATTGGTCCTTTTTCCTCACTGTGGGCCATTGATAGCTCGATACGGTGTGAAGATTACACATTTTTAAGGAAATCATAAGTCTTGAATATTATTAACAGATTAGATCTATTTTTTTTATGCAGCCCTTGATCAAAACGATAGGATCAATCATTGGTTTTGGGTATTGGAATTTAAGAGTATGCCATGAGACTAACCTCGCAAACGCATGTGCATGGGGGCCGTGGCCACGGCGTGGTGCGGTTGTCTTTGATTCGGTCACAGTCGTGGTTGGGGCAAGGTGAGCGGCAACGCAATGCGTTGTGATGTGATGTGTCTTTGATTTAGCCTATTTTATTTTTCTTTACATGAGTGGAGTGAAGTGCATGTTCATGTGGACAAAGAGCTGCCATGCACTCACAAACCCAACCTACACCCAACCTAACTTCCAAACCAAATAGTCAATATATATATATATATATATATATATATATATATATATATATATATATATATATATATATATATATATATATATATATATATATATATATGGCCATCCATTTTGTGTGTCCCACTTAGATGAGGGATCAGAACATTCGCCATTCAATTCAAGTGTGCATCCAAACAAGGTTATTTGCAATTTTGTGTGTGTGTGTGTGTGTGTGTGTGTGTGTGTGTAAAAATCCAATGTTATTTGCAATTTTGTAACAATCATAAGCTTACTTGATGAATGGAAGCCAAACAAGATTCAATTATATCAGCGTAAGAATGTTGCTATTCACCGACCTGCCATACACATGTGCTGATAGACTAATTGAAGTCGAAAATACCACTGCTTTTCAAAGATAAATACCCTGCTTTTCAAAGATATTTCTTTGAAAAGTAGGGGTATTTTCGTCCTCAATTAGTTTGTCCATGCATGAGAGGTTTAGACTTGGAAAGTAAGTTTGGGAGCATTTGGCAAAGAATCTAGATAAAAGGTGGCATTTACAGTGGTCAATTTCTCTTTGTGGATAAGTCATAAAATGAAATAGAAAAATGGCTGAACAGCGTGGATACACTACACATTGATCATGCCGGGCCCCATAAGGTCGGCAACACCCTCTCCCCATTACACCTAATGCACTCCCGATCCA
This sequence comes from Magnolia sinica, assembly GCF_029962835.1. NCBI lineage: Eukaryota > Viridiplantae > Streptophyta > Magnoliopsida > Magnoliales > Magnoliaceae > Magnolia > Magnolia sinica. The sequence goes on along the minus strand of NC_080587.1, from coordinate 19,025,231 downwards.
GACAGCAATAATCCCTGCGAGGCCACTACAGTTGAGCGAGTACAAGGTTTTTAATGGTGGAATGCCAATCACCGTTGTTTCGTGTGGTGTGGTACACGTGAGTTTTGGATCTCCTTGATTTTTGGGAACACATCTTAAAATGGGCTGTAGAAATGGATGAACGGTGTTGATATACAGTATTACCCAGCTAACACCTAATCTGCTCCCTCATGGTGTGCACACACCTTGGTGGTGGTGTGTCGTGGCAAAGTTCTATTGGCCCCTCATATCCAAACTATTTTTTGAGTTCATATCAGTGCATGATCCCAAAAAAAAAATGAATCCAAACCTCAAGTGGACCACATCTCAGAAAACAGTGGAGATTAAAAGCCAACCACTGAAAAATTCTCATGGGCAATTGAAATTTAAGATCAGGCTGATGTTAGTGTTTTCACCTTGCAATACAAACATGATTAAAATAAGTCATTAAACAGTATCATGTTCGTAAAATTAGGTAATAACTGGGGTCTAATATGCAATATTTAACCCTCAACATGGTCCACTTGAGTTTTGGATCCAACTCATTCTTTTGGCTCATGCCCTACGGTGGTGATGTGGATATAACACATACATCATGGCGAGCTCAACTTAGATAGATGGTGCATGGTGGGCTACATAAGTACTTCCTAAAAATATCTTGTTAGTTGGATGACAGCCACCTCTAACTCTTAAAATTTCAAACATTAAGTGACGAGTGTTGTATAAAATTTTTCTGGTCGGTGCGGTCCACTAAGAATTGGATCAAACCAAAACAATTGCCTTGCAAGTTATACCAGAACAAGGACCTTGCAAGTTGCAACATTTTAGATAGGGTGTTCCGATTTAGTACAAGAATAAGGTGTTTTAACCCCTCAATCACAATTGAGGTTAATTAGAGGCACATCTTCTTTGTTAAGATTTGCTCTAATATAATGTAAAACAATCACTTTCTCTAAAAAAATCAAGCCATTAGAAAATGGTGTAACAATGTATACAAAAGGACTTTAACAAAAATTAAAAACAGATAGGAGATCTGAAATTGTCATATACCATAGAGGTAAATGCAGTTAGCCCTTCTAAAACACAATAATTGAAGAACAACATTGTAAGTAAAATCTTCATGAAAAATTCTTTTTCGTTTTCTTTTCCTTCCGAACAATAATTTTGGCAATGAAATAAAAATCAAGAAATTTTTCTTGAAAAACAATAAAGAGAAACAGTTTTCATTTGTTTTTTAGAAATGACATTTTCCTGGAAACACCATTTTCTCTATAATAAAAAAAATTCCACAAATTCAAACAGGGTCGAAAGGAAGTTGCTGGTTACTTTCTTTTGAGCACTACAGGGAGGGCACATTGTTTACTTGACTTGCTGTCCTTTACATGAAAGGATGAACGAAAATACCATGAATATCTACATGTCTGTCATTTAAATTAAAAAAAAAAAAAACAACTACCTACTTATAATAAAATTTACCTTCACGGTACCTTTCTAAAATGGTTTTCATGTTTAAAGGAACTTGGCAAGCAAAGAATGGTGGTTCAGATAGGAACCACCGTGATGTTTATGTGAAATCCACCTCAACTAACAAGTGCATCACCCCAAGTTAGGCCCAGGGCTCAGAAATTGGTCCCAATCGACTCAGGTGGACTATACATTGGAAATTGCAGACAGAGCAAGGCTTAGTATCCAAACTGTTTCCTTTGGTGTGGCTCATCTGAATCACAAATAAACTTAATTTTTGAGCCCCATTCCTAATTTTGGTGTGGCATCTAATAGTTGGAGTAGATTTCATATAATCATCATAGTGGCGGCCATGTAAAAATAAATGGCGGACATCTCTCTCGCAATTCCCTTAAAAAGTAATCGAGAACTGTAACCTTGCCAGACCCACAGCAGCTGGGATATGAAAATATCTTGCTGGTTGTATGACACCACACCTTTGAATCTTGAATTTTATTGGCACCGCACGATGATTGCTGCACATTTTTTGCTGATCGGTACAGTCCCCAGATGGACAGACTGGATCACCATTCGCATTGTTGATTACCAGAATAGGGACCTTGCAAGTTACAATATTTTATTTGGGACAGGTGCATGGCATAAATCCTAAGGTTTTAAACACGCATGTATAAATGGACCAAATGGTCTGTTTGAGTAGGGGATCAGCTGGGCACAATCAAGATACTGCCCTGATGCCAATTCAGGTGGGCCCCATATCTCCATGACAGATGCTGCACAAGAAAGTAGCATTTTAAACCCAAGATGGATCAGAAAAGGCCCGGTCGACGATAGAAGTGATCCGGACCATCGGACCTTAGATCGGGCGTATCTCGCAATCCGGAATGAGTTAGCTGACGTAAAATATATGATTTTGGGGTAGAACGAGCTACTTTAGCCAACCAACCCCGCTACGCCGGGTTGCGCAGCCCGGAATTGCGAAAAACCCCTTGATTGACGGTCGTTTCCCTGTTTTAATTTCGTTTTTACTATAAATAGTAAGTTTTAGTTTGATTATAACTCTTCATCCGTTGGGCTTTAGGAGTTGCGTCCAACGTGAAAAGAGCTTAGAATAATTAGGGGAACGGTTTGGTGAAGCCAAATAGGACACTTACTATTTTTGGCCGAAAACCTTGCGCACTAGTAGACATCATGGCCGTCTATAAATAGTAAGTTTATTATTTATATTAAGTCATGATTCTAGGAGTTTTAGTTGTATTTTAATTATGATTTCTTTCCCATTGCTTGATACCCTTATTTAAAGGGTTGTGAACTCGCTTTTAATCATTCATCAATCAATTTTGAATTTATTAGAATTTATTTTTATTTTCTGCTTTCTGTCCTCGTAGATTCGAGAAGTTTCTGTGAGGAGTCCAGAGAAGTTCCGTGGATTCGGAATAGTTATCCTCTTGAGGAAGACGGTGCTTGACCTCACGTCCTCCCTGCATCAAAAAGACAATTATCAGCTTGACCCAAAACTTTTGCGACCCATTAATGATCAATTATACAAAGAGGCTGTTTGGTATCTCTATTAATAAGTTTTTTTTTTTTTTCTTTGAAAAAAGATTGCTTGATAATAGTTTATTATGAAAATCTGACTTGAAAGGAAAGGGGCCCACCAAAATTGTGATTAAGGCTTAATCCTTAATAGTGATTTTGTGGAATCCCCTATATTCTTGAAACTAGTTCTTTTAGAGAAATGACATTCGTTTTAAGAGTCTGATTCAAACTCTTAGAGAAGCAGAGAATTCAACTCCCCCAGCAGTGTTTTAACACAAGCAGAGAGAAATGCATCTGCCATCTTTTCTTGTTTCCGTGAAAATCCCCAAAAACTGAAAATGATGATAATGTGAAATGGAAAATATTGCCTATATGCTATTTTCCATCAAGTGAGAGAAAAAGTAGCCACGGGAGGAGGATCAAGAAAGCACATGGAAGGCGCCAAGAAGCTGCCAATGCTGTCACTTTCCTAACATCAATAGGGTGGACCACTTCCTTGAAAATGCACAATACTTTTGAATGCTCATGTTTCAATAGAAAAGGAAGAGGGCACCTAAAATTGTGTTCACTCCAATCTCCACCGTAGACATGTATGGTGATCGTGATTGCAACTAGTCACTTGATGGGGCCCATGTGGTTTGATTTTTGTTCCATGGGTTTGGTGATGGGACACAATTCAAGGTATCACCATAGACAAGTTTGCTTCATCTCATAGGCCCTCAAAGGGATGGGCCACAGCCCAATACACATCATGATGGGCTCACTACAAGAAAGAGGGTTTTTAGTGACGAAATTTTTAACGACGAAACACATTTTCGTCGCTAAAAGTACACTTTTAGCGACGAAATAGTTTTTCGTCGCCAAAAGTGTACTTTTAGCGACGAAAATTTTCGCAGCTAAAAATCATGGATGAGACTTTTAGCGGCGAAAATTTTCGTCGCTAAAGGCTGCATCCACCTTTTTCACCAAAACGAATTAGATTACTTTTAGCTACGAAAATTTTCGTAGCTAAAAATCATCATTGAGACTTTTAGCGGCGAAAATTTTCGTCGCTAAAGGCCGCAACCTAAAAACGAGTGGATTACTTTTAGCTACGAAGATTTTCGTAGCTAAAAAATGTGGATGAGACGTTTAGCGACGAAATTTTTCGCCGCTAAACGGTGCAAACGTTTTACTTGTAGCTACGAAACTTTTCGTAACTAAATATCGTAGATGTGCTTTTTAGCCACGAAAATTTTCGTCGCTAAAGGCTGCAACAAACTTTTCCGCGCAATGGAATGGATTACTTTTAGCTACGAAAATTTTCGTAGCTACAAATCGTGGATGAGACTTTTGGCGACGAAAAGTTTCGCCGCGAAAGGGTGCAAACGATTTACTTTTAGCTACGAAAAATTTCGTAGCTAAATATCGTAGATGAGATTTTTAGCCGCGAAAATTTTCGTCGCCAAAGGCTACATACAATTTCTCGAATCGATTACTTTTTGCTACGATATTTTTCGTAGCTAAAATTTGTGAATGAGAATTTTAGCGACGAAAATTTTCGTTGCCAAAGGCTACAAACAATTTTCCAAAAAATTACTTTTAGCTACGAACCGTTTCGTAGCTAAAAAACCTAGATGTTACTTTGATCGACGAAAAGTTTCGTCGCTAAAGGCCGCAACAATTTTAAAAACAAGGATAAGACTTTTAGCGAGGAAAATATTCGTCGCTAAATACTTTTACCTACGAAATATTATATAACAGGTGTTATATAATATATTTCATCATATTCACATTCACATCCATCTAAACCCAAACTATGTAAATTCATCCAAACATAAACTACATTCATCCAAACATAAACTGCATCCATCCAAACACAAACAATCTTATGGAAAAAAAACAAATGAAAAGAGAAAGAACATATAAGAGGTGATCCAGACAAATGAAAAGAAATCAGGTTTAGGTTATAGGTTATAGGTTATAGCTTTAGGGAATTGAGAATAGGTTAAGGTTTAGGTTTAGGAATTGGGTTCGGGTTCAAGATCGGGTTTAGGTTTGGGTTCTCAAGTTTAGGTTTAGGTTAAGGAGTTGAGATTAAGAATAAGTGTAGGTTTAGGTTTAAGGATTTGAGATTACATTTAGGTTTTAGGTTTAGGTTATATGTTTAGGTTTAGGTTATAAGTATAGGTTATAGGTTTAAGTTTAAGTTACGTTATAGGTTAAGGTTTAGGGAATTTAGAATAGGTTAAGGTTTAGGTTTAAATTAGGTTATAGGTTAAAGTTTAGGGAATTGAGAATAGGTTAAGGTTTAGGTTTAGGAAAATCGGGTTCGGGTTCGGGTTTGGGTTTAGGTTTGGGGTTTCAAGTTTAGGTTTAGGTTAAGGAGTTGAGATTAGGATTAGGTGTAGGTGTAGGTTTAGGAATTTGAGAATACATTTAGGTTATAGGTTTAGGTTATAAGTGTCAGTTATAGGTTTAGGTTATAAGTGTCGGTTATAGGTTATACCTTTAGGGATTTGAGAATAGGTTAAGGTCTAGGTTTAGGAAATCGGGTTCGGGTTCAGGATCGGGTTTAGGTTTGGGTTTTCAAGTTTAGGTTTAGGTTTAGGTTAGGGAGTTAAGATTAGGATTAGGTATAGGTTTAGGTTTGGGGATTTAAGAATACATTTAGGTTTTAGGTTTAGGTTTAGGTTTTAGGTTTTAAGTTTAGGTTAAGGTTATAGGTTTAGGTTAGGTTTAGGTTATAGGTTGTAGGTTATAGGTTATAGCTTTAGGGAATTGAGAATAGGTTAAGGTTTAGGTTTAGTTTTGGGAAATCGGGTTCGGGATTAGGTTTAGGTTTAGGTTTTTAAGTCTAGGTTTATGTTTAGGTTAGGGAGTTGAGATTAGGATTAGGTGTAGGTTTAGGTTTAGGGATTTGAGAATACATTTAGGTTTTAAGTTTAGGTTTTGGGACTTGAGAATAGGTATAGGTTATAGGTTTATGTTTAGGTTAAGGTTATAGGTTTAGGTTTAGGTGAAGGTTATAGGTTTCAATTTGAGGTTTAGGTTTAGGTTTAGTTAAGGTTATAGGTTAAAGTTTAGGTTTAAAGTTATAGGTTAAGGTTAGGTTTAGGATTTAGGTTAATAGGTTTAGGTTAAGGTTGTAAGTATAAGGTTATAGGTTAAGGTTAAGGATAGGTTATCAGTTAGGTTATATTTATCGGTTTTGGGATTTGAGAATAGTTTAGTTAAGGTTATAAGTCTAGTTTAGGTTTCGGTTAAGGTATAGTATAGTTATAGGTTATAGGTATAGGTTAAGGTTATACGGTTATAGGTTTAGGTTTAGGAAATCGGGTTAGGTTTAGGTTATTATAGGTTTGATTTGAGAATAGTTTAGGTAAGGTTTAAGGTTATAAGTCTAAGTTTATGTTAGGTTAAGGTTATAAGGTTTAGGTTAGGTTATATGTCGATTTTCGGGGCGTTACAGTAGGTTAGGTTATAGGTTAAGGTTTAGGTTATAGGTTATAGGTTATAGGTTTAGGTTATAGTTTAAGGCTTAGGTTTAGGTTATAGGTATAGGTTTAGGTTTAGAAAATCGGGTTCGGGTTCGGGACCGGGTTTAGGTTTGGGTTATAGGTATAGGTATTGGGATTTGAGAATAGGTTTAGGTTAAGGTTATGAGTCTAGGTTTAGGTTATAGTTTATGGTTTAGGTTTAGGCTATAGGTATAAGTTTAGGTTATAGGTTAAGGTTTAGTTTTAGGAAATCGGGTTCGGGTTCGGGATCGGGTTTAGGTTTGGGTTATAAGTATAGGTTATAGATTATGAGAATAGGTTTAGTTAAGGTTATGAGTCTAGGTTTAGGTTATAGGTTTTGTTTTAGGTTTAGGTTATAGGTATAGGTTTAGGTTATAGGTTTAGGGAATGGTTTAGGAAATTGGGTTCAGGTTTGAGATTGGGTTTAGGTTTGGGTTATAGGTATAGGTTTTGGGATTTGAGAATAGGTTTAGGTTAAGGCTGTAAGCATAGGTTATAGGTTAAGGTTAAGGTTTAGGTTTAGGTTTCGGCTATAAGTATAGGTTTTAGGATTTGAGAATAGGTTTAGGTTAAGGTTATAAGTCTAGGTTTAAGTTACAGGTTAAGGTTTAGGTTTAGGTTATAGTTATAGGTTTAGGTTAAGGTTATATGTTAAGGTTAAGGTTATAGGTTTAGGTTTAGGTTTAGGTTAAGTTTATAGGTTTAGGTTTAGGTTTAGGTTAGGTTATAAGTTATAGGTTTAGGTTTAGGTTATAGTTATAGGTTTTGGGATTTGAGAATAGGTTTAGGTTAGGTTATAGGTTATAGCTTTAGGGAATTGAGAATAGGTCAAGGTTTAGGTTTAGGAAATTGGGTTCGGGTTCGGGACCGGGTTTAGGTTTGGGTTTTCAAGTTTAGGTTTAGGTTTAGGCTAGGGAGTTGAGATTAGGATTGTAGGTTTAGGTTTAGGCATTTGAGAATACATTAAGGTTTAGGTTATAGGTTTTGGGATTTGAGAATAGGTTTAGGTTATAGGTTTAGGTTTAGGTTTAGGGATTGGAGAATAGGTTTGGGTTATAGTTATAGGTTTAGGTTTAGGTTAAGGTTATATGTTAAGGTTAAGGTTAAGGTTATAGGTTTAGGTTTAGGTTAGGTTATAGGTTATAGCTTTAGGGAATTGAGAATAGGTCAAGGTTTTGGTTTAGGAAATCGGGTTCGGGTTCGGGACCGGGTTTAGGTTTGGGTTTTCAAGTTTAGGTTTAGGCATTTGAGAATACATTAAGGTTTAGGTTTAGGTTTTGGGATTTGAGAATAGGTTTAGGTTATAGGTTTAGGTTTAGGGATAGGGATTTGGGTATAGGTTTAGGTTATAGGTTTAAGTTTAGGTTAAGGTTATACGTTTAGGTTTAGGTGAAGTTTATAGGTTTATGTTAGGTTAGGTTATAGGTTTTTGGTTAAGGTTTAGGTTATAGTTATAGGTTTTGGGATTTGAGGATAGGTTTAGGTTATAAGTATAGGTTTAGGTTAGGTTATAGGTTATAGCTTTAAAGAATTGAGAATAGGTCAAGATTTAGGTTTAGGAAATCGGGTTCGGGTTCGGGACCGGGTTTAGGTTTGGGTTTTCAAGTTTAGGTTTAGGTTTAGGTTTAGGCTAGGGAGTTGAGATTAGGATTGTAGGTTTAGGTTTAGGCATTTGAGAATATATTAAGGTTTAGGTTATAGGTTTAGGTTTAGGTTTAGGGATTGGAGAATAGGTTTGGGTTATAGTTATAGGTTTAGGTTTAGGTTAAGGTTATATGTTAAGGTTAAGGTTATAGGTTTAGGTTTAGGTTAGGTTATAGGTTATAGCTTTAGGGAATTGAGAATAGGTCAAGGTTTTGGTTTAGGAAATCGGGTTCGGGTTCGGGACCGGGTTTAGGTTTGGGTTTTCAAGTTTAGGTTTAGGCATTTGAGAATACATTAAGGTTTAGGTTTAGGTTTTGGGATTTGAGAATAGGTTTAGGTTTAGGGATAGGGATTTGGGTATAGGTTTAGGTTATAGGTTTAAGTTTAGGTTAAGGTTATAGGTTTAGGTTTAGGTGAAGTTTATAGGTTTAGGTTAGGTTAGGTTATAGGTTTTTGGTTAAGGTTTAGGTTATAGTTATAGGTTTTGGGATTTGAGGATAGGTTTAGGTTATAAGTATAGGTTTAGGTTAGGTTATAGATTATAGCTTTAAAGAATTGAGAATAGGTCAAGATTTAGGTTTAGGAAATCGGGTTCGGGTTTGGGACCGGGTTTAGGTTTGGGTTTTCAAGTTTAGGTTTAGGTTTAGGCTAGGGAGTTGAGATTAGGAATAGGTATAGGTTTAGGTTTAGGCATATGAGAATACATTAAGGTTTAAGTTTAGGTTTTGGGATTTGATAATAGGTTTAGGTTTAGGGATAGGGACTTGAGAATAAGTTTAGGTTATAGGTTTATGTTTAGGTTAGGCTTATAGGTTTAGGTTTAGGTGAAGGTTATAGGTTTAGGTTAGGTTAGGTTATAGGTTTTTGGTTAAGGTTTAGGTTATAGTTATAGGTTTTGGGATTTGAGGATAGGTTTAGGTTAGGTTATAGGTTATAGCTTTGGGGAATTGAGAATAGGTCAAGGTTTAGGTTTTGGAAATCGGGTTCGGGTTCGGGTTTAGGCTAGGGAGTTGAGATTAGGATTAGGTGTAGGTTTAGGTTTAGGCATTTGAGAATACATTAAGGTTTAGGTTTAGGTTTTGGGATTTGAGAATAGGTTTAGGTTATAGGTTTAGGTTTAGGGATAGGGACTTGAGAATAGGTTTAGGTTTAGGTTAAGGTTATAGGTATAGGTTTAGGTGAAGTTTATAGGTTTAGGTTAGGTTAGGTTATAGGTTTTTGGTTAAGGTTTAGGTTATAATTATAGGTTTTGGGATTTGAGGATAGGTTTAGGTTAGGTTATAGGTTATAGCTTTAGGGAATTAAGAATAGGTCAAGGTTTAGGTTTAGGAAATCGGATTTGAGAATAGGTTTGGGTTATAGGTTATAGGTTAAGGTTTTAGGTCATAGGTTTTGGTTTAGGTTAAGGTTATAGGTATAGGTTAAGGTTTAGGTTTAGGTTAGAAGATATAGGTTTAGGGAATTGAGAATAGGTTAAGGCTTAGATTTAGGTTTTGGATTTAGGTTTAGGTTTTAGGTTTTAAGTTAAGGTTTAGGTTAAGGTTGAGGTTTAGGTTATAACTTAAGGTTTTAGGTCATAGGTTTTGGTTTAGGTTAAGGGTATGGTCCCTGCAAAGCAAATACAGATATAAACAAGGCCATCCGACGCAAATGCCAGGCCCCTTCCAATGCTGTCCATAAAAAATGGACAGCTTCATCATGGTCATAATAGCGGTTCCCTCTTTTCAGGGAACCCCGCTCTTCCGAATAGCTCCGACGCACATCCGGGTCTACTCCATTAATTTCGATCAAATACATAAACACGGTCTGTCCAAATGGCCAGGCCCCTCCAATGCTGTCCATAGGAAATGGACAGCTTCATCATGGTCATAACAGCTGTTCCCACCTTCCAGGGACCCCCGCTCATCCGGATAGCTCCGACGCACATCCGGGTCTGCTCCATTAATTTTGAGCAAATACATAAACACGGCCTGTCCAAATGGCCAGGCCACTCCAATGGTTTAGGCTTTCTTTACCTTCCATTGAATGCTTTCAAGGTGCAGATGGCCATTGAAACACACATACATCTTGGGAATTGCTTCTCAAAACCGCAGACTGGTTTTGTTTTGAAACTCGTTCATCTCACCTAAAAACCTGTCACATAATGAATCACGGTAACCACAATGATAACTATTGTCTATGCACTATAATGAACAAATTATTATTATTATTATAGATATCTGTAATTACAACATGGATGTTGGAGTCACCTATGAATGGGTAGAATGGCATATAAAGATTATAATCGACCTTAGAAATATAAATGTCATTATAGATAACTGTAATTACAACATGGATGTTGTGTGTGTCTATTTCATATGCACCTCAACATATATGTCTGTGTGCATGTGCAGGTGTGTGTGTCCATATATATATATATATATATATATATATATATATATATATATATATATATATATATATATATTGTATTAGAGAAGGGAAGGGATTATTTAAATCATTAACAAAAGAAATATATGAATATTAAAAGATGTTGACTTCTTCATAAAATGCTCAGGCCTATAAAGAAATGGAACCAATGTCACCCATGAACATCTACTATATAGAATTTCTTAAGGGCCATAGAAGTTTTGGATCAAGCTTATTTTAATGTTTCCCCTTTGCCCATGCCCGTATGATCTTATGAATAGGTTGCATGACAACTAACCATCTGCCAAAGGTTCATATAAAACCTCTATTTTAAGGAATGGCTAGAGGTCGGTGCTCTGTGGACCCCAACATGAAGTATATGTCCCATCCATGCTTTCCATACATTTTTTCAGATAATTTTATACTATGAACCCAAAACTGAGGTAGATCAAAATCTCAGGTTGGTCACACAGTGTTGATTGAAATCTCACCATTAAAAACTTCTTGGGGTAAGCTGATATTTGTTTTTTGCCTTCATGCAGGTCTGTATGGCCTAATATACAGGTTGGATGTCAAATAAACATTACAGTGGGCCCTATGAGGTTTTTAATGGTAGACATTCAATTACTACTATTTTCCCATGGTGTGGTCCAAATGAGATTTTGATCCACCTCATTTATATAATAAATATTTAAAATGTCGTGTGAAAATGAATGGACGGTGTGGATAAAACACATAGATCATGGTGGGGCCCACATAGCACCGACCACTAGCCATCAGGCTGATGGCAGCATCACTAGCCAAACCACGTCCCTATTTTAAATGGTTAGCTATCTCATTTATCTCTATATAAACAATGTATTTTGCTCAAAAAGTGGAACTATCTCATTCAAAATTTGGCAAAATTTGCAGTGGATGTGGACATTCATCATAGCCTTTCATATATGGGCTATAATGCTCAATCTAAGATTTTTATATTTTGGCATTGCTCATTTAAATTTTTATTAAATAAATGCCTTAGATCACAAAAAGATCCCAAATCTAATATCCTCATGTATTTTACTCTAGTATTTAGGGGTGTCTTTTAGAAAGATTTAAAAAAAAAATCTTTTCTGCAACTCTCATTCAGCTTATTGTAAATGTTATTTAATTGTTTATGTGGGGCCTACTAAAATGTATGGATATGTTAACTTAGTCTTACAATGATGAAGTTCATCCTGATGTTTTTCTTTTACATGGGCTCAGTCATTATGTATTAATGATTTGTCTTAGGCATTGCTTGTTTGTTTTGCACATTTTCTGGAGTGAAACAGCTTTGTTTTTGTAGATGATAAGTAACACCAAAACAAACAGCTAGACAAGGCTTCAGAAAGCTTAGATCCCTACAATGCTGAAAGTATGGAGAACAAATCCCTAATCAAAGAAAGTGCCTTACTAATCCCAATTAAACTCTATATGTTCTTTCAAAAGATAAAGTCCAAACAAATCTGAATCAGATAGACTAACCAGCCTGAGAAAGCAGTCAAAGAAGGCAAAACATGGAAGCCGTGAATGAACTTCCCAAAATCCTAAAATCCCCCATTTTGGGGTCCTAATTGTCTTATTTGTTTGGATAATGAGAGAGATTGAGAGAATCCCTAACCAGCCTAATCAAAGCAGTCCTCAAATCCCCAAAATCATAAAATCCCTAAATCCCCCATTTTGGGGTCCACATTCAAATCGAGAATCTACAAACTACTAACTCCTAATTTCCTAAATCGGCATTAATATTGAGAGAGATTGAGAGAGAGAGATATACCTCACTGTCGAACGAATCCGAGCCGAGAGAGAGAGAGAGAGAGAGAGAGAGAGAGAGAGAGAGAGAGAGAGAGAGAGAGAGAGAGCCGTGGTGGGTAGCTGTTGGAGTTGTAGCAGAAAGTGGTTTTGCGGGGAAGATGGGTTATACGAAGTTGGAGAGAGAAGACGAGTTCGGCGAGAATTGGGAGTGGGGAGTCAGGGAGAGAGTCGAGGGCGAGGATCGATGATTAGGGTTTGTGAAATTTCGGTTTATAAGGACGGATAGGTGGTGCTCCAAGACGGGAACAGATTGGCTACTCCCCCTAACACCAGCCATTGGCTGGTGGTCGGTGCTCTGTGGGCCCCACCATGATGTATGTGTTTCATCCATGCCGTTCATTTATTTTTACAGATCGTTTTACGGTGTGAGACTAAAAATGAGATATATCCCAATTTTAAGTGGACCACATTACATGAAACAGCGTTGAATCAGCCTCAACCATTTTAAAAAATTTTGGGGCCATATAAGTTTTGGATCAAGCTGATTTTTATTTCAACGGTGTGAAATTTTAGAGAGTAAAAGATGCTAGCTTAATTCCCCCACTGTCATCAATGATTGTAGATGAGAGAGCTGGAGATTAATACCGCCGGATCAAGGGCTAGAATTTGCCTGTCTTTCGAGAGCGGATGGCCAACCTACATACTTTGGCATAGTGAGTAATCTCTCTAAGTCCACGCGGGATGTATATGTATTATCCACGCCATATCCATCCATTTTATCAGCTTATTTTAGATCATGACCCTAAAATTGAAGCATATCCATAGTTCAAATGGACCATTTTAGAGGAAACAGCAGAGATAATGACCATCCGCCGTTGAAGCCTTCCCAGGGTCCGCAGCTATGTTTACATGCCATCCAACTTGTTCCATGGGTTACAGAGACATGGATGAAGGGAAAATACAAATATCGGGTGGATTGAAATTTTCTATAGCACCAAGGAAGTTTTCAATGGTATACATTTAATTCCCATGGTTTCTGCTACCGTGGTCTACTTCTAGCTTTGGATATGCTTCAATTTTGAGTTCATGCTCTTAAGATGGCAGCAACTGTATTTATACGCTTTCAAGGGCGGTAGTGTATATAATAATGCATCTTGGATAGTGACCGTGTATTACGGAAGACATCTTCTTTCGGATGCAGCTGAAGTTGAGACCTTAAGCAGGGGTGATTTTTTAGGCCTAAAGCATTCCATAGTCTTCAAGTTTATACATATGTACAGTCCATTTTTTACCATAACAATGTATCCATCCAATTTTCTAGCTCATTTTAGCTCATGCTTTCAAAAATTAATAAAATAATAATCTCATGTGGACAACATCACAAGAGACAGTGATGACTGAACGCCCACCATTAAAAACTTCTTGGGACCTATCATAAGTATATCTATATTGTTTTTTTCATCTAACCGGTTGACACGGTGAATCGTAACAGGTAAAATACAAACATCAACTTGAACCAAAACTTTTGTTACCCATGTAAAGCTTTTAATTTTATTACTTCTTTTTCCAATGTTATGATTCACAGGATATTTGTATCTCTTTTTCCAATGGTATGATCCACCGGATATTTGTATCTGGTTAATTTTTTGTATAGCATTGCAAAATAATGATCCGAGAAAACGGATGGATGGCATGAATATACAACACATTTATCGAAGTAGGCCTCGGAATGAACTTCAAGTCGGTTCAAACGGTGTACGCGTTTTGGCAACGACCGAGGGAAAGGTTGAGAAGTCAGTCATTAGGTCTTTTTCTTCTATCTTTCTTATTTTATTTTTCGTAATGTTGCATAAGCACCCCAATTAAGTACTACTGAATAAGATCTTTGAGCCTCACCACAGTGTATGTGTTTTATCCACTCCATCCATCTATTTTTCATGATCATTTTACAAAGTAAAACAAAAAAATGAGGCAGATCCACATCTTATGTGGACCACATAATAAAAACTCAGTGATGATGATTGTAAACAATTAAAAACTCATTGGAGCTCCAAAACTTTTGAATCAAACTGATATATATATATATATATATATATATATATATATATATATATGAATCTGTTTGACTTAATCAAAAGGTTGGATGGAAAATAAACATTCCAGTGTATCATAGGAAGTTTTTATGGTATAGTCTTGAGTTTTGATACACGATTTTGCGATAAAATGAGTTGAAAAAACTATTGCACGGTAGGTATATACATGCATCAAGGTGAGCCATGGTCATCTCAACTATATATGCCAAGGGGTGATGCGTCTTCCACCATCATTGGTCTTTTCCTTTTCTTTTTTCTCTGTTGTTTTTATACGACGCGTCTTCTACCTTTTGTCTTCCAGTGGTGTCATGCCTCATATAAAAACGACCTGATGAACAGTTGGGATTCAGTGACCACCGTTGAAACTATATATTTTAGTTACTTTGAATTGCAGTCACTTGTATGGAGAATTTATCTTTGACTATTCTTGGGCTGATGCCTACTACAGTTTTTTGGGCAATTGAGTTGAAATAGATAACGTCAATATCTTTGTACAGACTGGATAAAAACCAGAAAACTGAGTTGAACAGGATAACGTCCAATATGGAAGCCACGTCGATGCACATGTTCATGTCGATATTTGTTTTATAGCTGGCAAACAGTTATACTTTTATGCTGCAACATGTAGAGTTTTGTTCTATGAGAACTCGCAATCAATTCATCTTAGTTCATATTGAAATTTAAGAGTCACAAATCCGGAAACCTGTAAACATGCCGTTTGGTTGACAGATAGTGATTGGATATCCACCATTAACTGTCTGTTGGTTTTTTCCTTTTAAGCTTTTATCCACACCACATGTAAATTATAGTGATTGGATATCCACCATTAAAACCCTCATAAGGCTCACTGTACTTTTTGTTTGACATATAATCTGTTGATTAGGTCATACAGGCCCAGATGATGGGAAAAAATAAAAACCAACTTGCTTCATTCATTATAGGTAGCAAATAAACCTTACATTGGACCCTAAGAAGTTTTTAATGGTGTGGTCCACCTGAGATTTATATTGCCATGTGATATGTCCATACCTTACAAGATCCTCCAAATTTCTAAGAATATTTGATATTATTAGTCTCAATTTCATCATTAAATTTCAATTAAATACTTTTATTTAGTATCATTTTTAAATCCTAATTTCATTTATTCTGTGGGGCCCACATGATGTATGTGTTTAATCCATGCCTTCCCAGTGAGGTCAAGTTGTGTGGGCCCAACCATGGCGTGTGTCAAACATCAACAACATGCATTTGATGGGTCCCCTTTAAATCATGGGATATCCCAAAAATCAGCCATATACGGAACTCCAGTGGGCCATACCATCTAAAATCATGTGAAGACATGCCTAAAACATATAAAAGCACTTGGTGGGCCCCACCTGAAATTTGGATGTATCTTAAACTTGGTATGACCCCTCGTCCAAGTGGCACACACATAATGGATGGGCTGGATTTGTGGACCACATATCTGTGGGCCCAAAAAATAATTATGAACGTTTTAATGGAGGGTAATCCCTCTCAACTTTTGTATGTGGTGTGGCCCACACAAGTCATAGATTGATTTGATTTTTAATCCTTGGGCCCAACATAGGATGATGCATCTGATTGATGGGGTAGATGTTTGACACGCATCATAGTGGGGCCCACAGACCCATACCAGACCCCGCCCCAAATTTGGGCGCCCTCTCAAATGGTGGCCCGCCCAAAGAAAACCCCCAAAATCAAAACCCCCAAATCTCTCTCTCTCTCTCTGTCTCTCTCTCTCTCTGTCTGTCTCTCTCTCTCGCCCTCGCGCGCATAAGCTCCATTACTAAACCCTATCTCCCTCCCGATCTTGCTCCAACTCTCTCATCGTCCTCCCTCTCTCTATTCAGTCCCCAATCTCTCTCTCTCTCTCTCTCTCTCTCTCTCTCTCTCAGATTCAGCACCTCAGAAAACCTCAGAGGACCCTTCATCATCTCGATTGGAGTTCCATTATTGACTTGTCTCGGTGCATCTGGAACTACTGGTTTCCCTCTTTGTTGCTAGATTGAGAGGCGCCATTGCAAGAACTCCAAGAAGAAAAAGGTATATGCTTCTTAAAAAAACATTGGATTTTCTGTTTTAGATTCGTTTTCTTCATGAAATGCATGGATTTGGTTTCATTTGTGGTGGTTCCTGTCTCTATTGGTGGTGAGATTTGGATGATTGGATCCGTGTTGTGGTCTGATATGAGTGGATTTGATGTGATCTGGTATGAAATTAATTATAAAAATTTAATGGATTCTTTTCCTCCTTTGGCCCAGCTCATAGAATAGAAACTGTTTCTTGCAAATGACATTGTTTATGTTATCAATGAAAATTTAACGCAGGCTAAGGTACCTACATCTGTCCTGCCCAAATCGACTATGTAACCCATAGGGAGCAGCTGCGAATTTCGTAGGACATCTTGCCCCATTTGCCAAAAGTTCTTGTGAAACTCCTTGTACATTTGCATTGTCTTGAAGATCTATTCCCTAGTTTTCATATTCCGTGAATAATCAGTGGTCAAGAATGGTTTATACATCACTTCTCTGCCGTCGATCACATCTGCCATGGCATATTTTATGCAGTGAAAATCTGTCTTATGGGATTAAGATTCAGATGTTTCTTATTCTCCTATTCGAGTTAAACAATCTTAGTGGCCAATGGCCCACACAAAGATGAACAAGCGCCTAACAACGGGGCCATGTTGCATGTGGGGAATTGATCGACACCTGGAAGAGTAATGCTGTGGTGATGGTGCAAATTTACTTCCTCCACTGGGCGCAGCATTGTTCATTGAAAAAGGACATAAATGATAATCATGACCTACTTCAGATGAGAAATGACCACCTACATGTGCATGTACCACTTTTGTGATGCAGGCCATTTTCAGCTGTTAGATGGGTTTTGCTAATGTCCACACCTTCATGGGTCGTTAGCAACATCCCCAAGGCTGGAATGGAATGCCCAATCATCAATTCGAATTTCCATTCTTTAATACTATTAGGGATAAGCCATGGTGCAAAAATCATGCAAATAGGATAATTGTAAGCATTTTCATCAATAGCATGGAAAATGGACAGTCAAGATTGAGTGGAGAGACAAAATAGGTCCAATCATTCTCCTCTTGAGCCATCTATTTGATAGATCCCTGTTTGTATTGCTTATAATTCCAAGGCATCACTTTGGTTTGATGATTCGAACCATGCAATCTATGGCTCATAAAAAAACAATTGACTAGAATAAATTGGTTTCATTCATAGGGTTAAAATCATTCTATCAGTGTAATTCTTGCACCATGGCTTTATCTCAATGGGACTATTTAATGAACTGTTCCGGTTGATGGTTGAGCATCACACGGATAAATTAAATGAACTGTCCGGGTTGATGGTTGAGCATCCCACCTATAAATTGATGGTTGAGCATCCCACCTATAAACTAAAAGCTTTGGGGATATTGCTAACTTCTCCGCGAAAGGTGGTAACATTAGCAAAATCCTTTATTTACTTTTCAGGACTGGTGCACATACCTCTATGTGATCAGTTCATCCATTGCTAAAGACCCATCGTGGCCATTTATTGAAAATGTTTTCTTGTTAGGAAAGTGCAAAAACACCGTTTTTCTTTGAATGAAACAGAGATTCTGTAGAAGTGAATTCAAATTGGAAGTGGTCCCTATTTTAGAAAATAATAGAGGGTAATAGCATTTTGCATCTAATGTATGGCTTTGATGACATAAGAACAACACAGTGGACCTCACATTTCATCTAGAAATTTCAATGGTGGGTGTTAGGATCAAGGCCTAACCTTGGGGATGCATCTAATGGACGGTTTGATGGCATGTCCACATCACGGTGGGCTCCACACAACTCTAATGTATGAGCAAACTGTTGACTGTTTTTTATTTTTTGGGTGGTTGTGGTTGATTTTTATTTTTTTTGGTTGGGTTGCGTTGGACTTTTTGGGGATTGGTTTCTTTGTTTTGTTTGCAACAAGATAAGGATTTTGGTTTTGAATGTGGGGGCTTGCATGGGCTTCTTTTTTGCTATGGTTTTGTAGTAATTTGGGGAGGGGGTTTGTGAATTCTGTTGTTTGTTTTTGGTGGGTGTGGTGGATTTTTGTATGGGATTTAAGTTTTTTTTAGCACTTATGTTGGATTTTTAAGTTTTTTTAATGATGTTAAGATCAGCCTCCTAGAACATTTGCTTATGATGCTTAAATCAATCCAATTGATCATTTTATGAATGATGCTTGACTTAGTTCACTTGAACATGTGTGAATGATGCTCAACTTGGTTCACTTGAAAATGTGCGAATGATGCTTGACTTGGTTCACTTGAACACGTGTGAATAATGCTCGACTTGGTTCACTTGAGCATGGGTGTATGGTGCCTATGTTGTAATTTTTAGATTTGTAAGTTAGATAATTAGTTACTCGTTTGAGGATTTCTATGGGGCCATACATAGATATGGTGTGTTTTTGGTGGCATAGAAATCGCTCAAATTGTCCCATTTTGGACAGTTCAATGTTAGATGGATAGTATGCTTTCATATAATCTATTTAAATGTTCATGCCTGATCCGCGGTTCATCTCCTTGCTTCTCTCTAGATATGTTTCTTCCGTTCTGTATCCAATGCCAAATATCTTTACGTTGTTTTAGATATTTGGCATCGGAATGTAACGTAAGATCAACTTATCTGGAGAGGCATAGGGAGATGCTGCCGGATTTTCGGCGTGGACGTTTAAGTGGGAATATGAAAGTATTACAATCTATCCAACCTTGGATGAGTAACTAATTTAGGATTTAATTGTATCGTCTCGAAATTGATGGAGTATACCTGGATGTGCGTCGGAGCTATCCGGATGTTGAGCGGGGGTCCCTGAAAGATGGGAACCGCTGTTATGACCATGATGAAGCTGTCCATTTCCTATGGACAGCATTGGAGGGGCCTGGCAAATTGCAGACGGCCGTGTTTATATTTGTATTTGCTTGAAATAAATGGAGTAGACCCGGATGTGCGTCGGAGCTATCCGGATGTTGAGCGGGGGTCCCTAAAAGATGGGAACTGCTGTTATGACCATGATGTAAGCTGTCAATTTCCTATGGACAGCATTGGAGGGGCCTGGCCATTTGGACAGGCCGTGTTTATGTATTTGATTGAAATTAATGGAGGAGACCCGGATGTGCGTCGGAGCTATTCGGAAGAGCGGGGTTTCCTGGAAAGAGGGAACCGCTGTTATGACCATGATGAAGCTGGCCATTTTTTAGGGACAGCATTGGAAGGGGCCTGGCATTTGCGTCGGATGGCCTTGTTTATATCTGTATTTGCAGGTACCATACCCTTAACCTAAACCCAAACCTATGACCTAAAACCTTAACCTATAACCTAAACCTCAACCTTAACCTAAACCTAAACCTTGACTTAAAACCTAAAACCTAAACCTAAATCCAAAACCTAAATCTAAACCTTAACCTATTCTCAATTCCCTAAACCTATATCTTATAACCTAAACCTAAACCTAAACCTAAACCTTAACCTATACCCATAACCTTAACCTATACCTATAACCTTGACCTATGCTCAATTCCCTAAAGCTATAACCTATAACCTAACCGAAACCTATCCTCAAATCCCAAAACCTATAACTATAACCTAAACCTTAACCAAAAACCTATAACCTAACCTAGCCTAAACCAATAACTTTCACCTAAACCTAAACCTAAGCTTAACCTAAACCTAAACCTAAAACCTAAAACTATTCTCAAATCCCCAAACTTAAACCTAAACTTATAACCCAAACCTATTCTCAAATCCCTAAACCTAAACCTAAACCTATAACCTATACCTTAAAAGCTTCTCAAATGCCTAAACCTAAACCTACACCTAATCCTAATCTCAACTCCCTAGCCCAAACCTAAACCTAAACTTGAAAACCCATACCTAAACCCGATCCCGAACCCGAACCCGATTTCCTAAACCTAAACCTTGACCTATGCTCAATTCCCTAAAGCTATAACCTATAACCTAACCTAAACCTATCCTCAAATCCCAAAACCTATAACTATAACCTAAACCTTAACCAAAAACCTATAACCTAACCTAGCCTAAACCAATAACTTTCACCTAAACCTAAACCTATAAGCTTAACCTAAAACTATTCTCAAATCCCCAAACTTAAACCTAAACTTATAACTCAAACCTATTCTCAAATCCCCAAACTTAAACCTAAACTTATAACTCAAACCTATTCTCAAATGCCTAAACCTAAACCTACACCTAATCCTAATCTCAACTCCCTAGCCTAAACCTAAACCTAAACTTGAAAACCCAAACCTAAACCCGGTCCCGAACCCGAACCCGATTTCCTAAACCTAAACCTTGACCTATGCTCAATTCCCTAAAGCTATAACCTATAACCTAATCTAAACCTATCCTCAAATCCCAAAACCTATAACTATAACCTAAACCTTAACCAAAAACCTATAACCTAACCTAGCCTAAACCAATAACTTTCACCTAAACCTAAACCTATAAGCTTAACCTAAAACTATTCTCAAATCCCCAAACTTAAACCTAAACTTATAACTCAAACCTATTCTCAAATCCCCAAACTTAAACCTAAACTTATTACTCAAACCTATTCTCAAATGCCTAAACCTAAACCTACACCTAATCCTAATCTCAACTCCTAGCCTAAACCTAAACCTAAACTTGAAAACCCAAACCTAAACCCGGTCCCGAACCCGAACCCGATTTCCTAAACCTAAACCTTGACCTATGCTCAATTCCCTAAAGCTATAACCTATAACCTAACCTAAACCTATCCTCAAATCCCAAAACCTATAACTATAACCTAAACCTTAACCAAAAACCTATAACCTAACCTAGCCTAAACCAATAACCTTCACCTAAACCTAAACCTAAACCTATAACCTAAAACTATTCTCAAATCCCCAAACTTAAACCTAAACTTATAACTCAAACCTATTCTCAAATGCCTAAACCTAAACCTAAACCTATAACCTATACCTTAAAAGCTTCTCAAATGCCTAAACCTAAACCTACACGTAATCCTAATCTCAACTCCCTAGCCTAAACCTAAACCTAAACTTGAAAACCCAAACCTAAACCCGGTCCCGAACCCGAACCCGATTTCCTAAACCGAAACCTTGACCTATTCTCAATGCCCTAAAGCTATAACCTATAACCTAACCTAAACTTATACTTATAACCTAAACCTATTCTCAAATCCTAAAACTTATAACTATAACCTAAACCTTAACCAAAAACCTATAACATAACCTAAACCTAAACCTATAAACTTAACCTAATATAAACCTATAACCTTAACCTTAACATATAACCTAACCTAAACCTATACTTATAACCTAAACCTATTCTCAAATCCCAAAACCTATAACTACAACCTAAACCTATACCTATAACCTTAACCTAAACCTATACCTATAACCTTAACCTAAACCTAAACCTATAACCTAAACCTATTCTCAAATCCCTAAACCTAAACCTAAACTTATAACATAAACCTATTCTCAAATCCTTAAACCTAAACTTAAACCTTAACCTTAATGTATTCTCAAATACTAAACCTAAACCTAAACCTATAACCTATAACCTATAACCTATAACCTAAACTCAAATCCCTAAACCTAAACCTACACCTAATCCTAATCTCAACTCCTATTCCCTAAACTTAAACCTAAACTTATACCTAGTCTCTATTCCCTAAACCTAAACACATAACCTAGCCTAATCTTAAAGCTATTTTCGTAAACTGACTTTAGTCATTTCATTGTAGACATGGATAAGAGTTGGATGCGAGCTAAGAACAGGTTTGGCCCAGAGTATAAGCAAGGGGTTCAAAAGTTCATGGAATTTGTGCGAAATCGGGCAGATTCAAGGAATAGGATTAGGTGTCCATGTCGAAAATGCAAGAACATGATATATAAGACTTTAGACAAAGTAGAGGATGATTTGTTCATAGTTGGGATTGATCAGGGTTACACTTGGTGGATCTATCATGGTGAAGATATGACTCATAGATTTGAGCCCTCCAAAGTCCTTGTTGACCCAATTGTGCCGGATGATGAGGATGAAGATGTTGATGAAATGCAAGATATTATAAGGGATGTGTTCAGGGGAACAACTGCGGATACTGATTTTGCAGCGACAAGCAGTAGCCAAGATATTCCTCCAATGGGTGATGTCGAATCAGAAAAGTTTAGTAGGTTGTTGAGGGAGGCAGAACGTCCACTTTATCCGGGGTGTCAAAACTTCTCCAAGTTGAATTTTCTTACAAAGTTACTTCATTTGAAGACAATAAATCGTTGGAGTAACAAATCGTTTGACATGTTGCTTGAGTTGTTGAAAGAAGTGTTACCGGACGGTGAGACATTGCCAAAGTCTCATTACGAGGCAAAAACATTGATGCGAGACTTGGGCCTTGGTTATAAACTCATACATGCATGTATAAATGATTGTTTATTATATTGGAAAAAGCACGATAAGGCTGAAGAGTGTCAAGAATGTGGAGATCTAGGTGGAAGAATGATAGAGCCAGGGGTAAGAAAATCCCACGAAATGTGTTAAGGTACATCCCATTGAAAACCAGAATGTAAAGATTGTTTATGTCTCGTAAGATGGCTGAAGATATGAGGTGGCATAAGGAGAAACACGTTCATGATGATAGTACACTGAGGCACCCTGTGGATGCTGAAGCCTAGTAAAATTTTGACAAGCAACATGGCTGGTTTGCAGAGGATTCTCACAATGTTCGACTAGGCCTTGCAAGTGATGGTTTTAATCCATTTGGTAATATGAGTAGCTCGTACAGTATGTGGCCAGTGGTACTTATGCCCTACAATTTACCTCCTTGGTTGTGTATGAAGGAGTCGTTTTTCATGATGTCATTGCTTATTCCTGGACCCAGGTCACCTGGGAATGACATTGATGTGTATTTACGACCGTTAGTAGACGAGTTAAACGAGTTGTGGAGTCAAGGTGTACAAACGTATGATACATTTGCAGGACAGACATTTCGATTGCATGCAGCGGTCTTGTGGACAATAAATGACTTTCCCGCATATGGAAATTTGTCTGGGTGGTGCACGAAGGGCAAGTTGGCTTGTCCTACATGTGGTATTGAGACTTGTTCATTGTCATTGAAACATGGTAGGAAAACATGTTATATGGGCCATCGTCGCTTCCTTCCGAGCGATCATAGTTGGCGTAGGAAGACGATGATCTTTGATGGCAAACAAGATCATAGGCCACCTCCGAAAGAGCTATCTGGAGAAGACGTGATGCAACAACTGAGTAACATTGGAGAGGTTAGATTTGGTAAGACATCGCACTTGAAGAAGAGGAAACGTACAGTATTGGACTATAATTGGAGAAAGAAGAGCATCTTTTTTGAGTTGCCCTATTGGAGTGATCTGAAATTGCGACACAACTTGGATGTCATGCATATTGAGAAAAATATATGTGACAATGTCTTTGGAACATTGATGAACATAGAGAAGAAAATAAAAGATAGTTTCAAGGCTCGATTGGATCTACAAGAAATGGGTTTAAAGAAAGAGTTACACTTGCAACCACATAGAAATTCATATACTATACCAACAACTTGCTACACGTTCACAAAACTAGAGAGAAAGCGTTTATGTCAATGGTTGAGATCGGTGAAGTTTCCCAATAGGTATGCGTCAAACATATCTCAACGCATAAATGTTACGGACTATAAGGTAACAGGAATGAAAAGTCATGATTGTCACGTCCTTCTGCAACGCCTACTGCCGGTTGCGATTCGTGGATTCTTGAGCAAGGATATCAGTGCTGTACTGATTGAGTTGGGCATATTCTTTAAGGATTTGTGTTCGAGATCGTTGAATGTAGATGTTATTAAACGACTGGAGAGGGACATTGCTGTAATCCTTTGCAAACTTGAAAGAATATTTCCACCTGCATTTTTTGATGTCATGGTACACCTAGCGATTCACTTACCGCAGGAGGCGAAGCTTGCAGGCCCAGTACAATATCGTTGGATGTATCCAATTGAAAGGTGGTACCAATATGTTAAAATTTTTATTCATTCAATAAACTACATATCCATGTTTTCATACGTATAACATAGTGGTTTTGTGTATAGATACCTTCACACACTGAAAAAATTTGTGAGGAATAAGGCACGACCGGAGGGGTCGATAGCTGAAGCGTACATTGATAATGAGTGCCTTACATTTTGCTCCATGTATCTTCGTGGCATAGAGACTAGATTCAACCGAGAAGATCGGAATGCCGATGAAGGGCAGGAGCATGAACAAGGACTCATATCTGTATTTGCACATAACGTTCGTCCTTTAGGATCTCCGACGTTTCAGGATATGGACCTTGGGGATCTAGCAAAGGCGCGGTGGTATGTGTTGCATAATTGTGAAGAAATAGAGTCGTACTTGGAGTAAGTCTTTCTTCGATTATTATTTTCTCTACATACGATGATCTTAATGTTTCTTGCTGATGACGTGCCATTTGTGTAGCGAACACATAGAGGAGATGAAGTCCAAATTTCCCACAAATTATGATCGAATGCATCAAGATCATTTTTTAGAATGGTTCGCCAACCGTGTAAGATTTCACATTGTATCTCACCACACTTAGCATTTTCGTTGTATTGCACATTATTTCAACTTATGAAAATTCCTAAACAATTATATTCTGTACATGATAATAGATGAAGATGTTGCGCACAAGCAACTCTGCGGATGCGTCTGATGCATTATACTCACTGGCATGTGGCCCTGATAGACGTGTATCTAGATATACAGGTTGTATTGTAAACGGGATTCGATTCCACACCGAAGAACGTGAGAAGTACAGGACCACACAAAATAGTGGGGTGGTTGTGAAGGGAACAAATGAGGAGGATGAAATTGACTTTTATGGCATTTTGACAGATATTATTGAGCTGAGTTATTGTATGAGAAAGCGGGTGTACTTATTTAGATGTGATTGGTGGGACATTGGAAATAAGAAGTTGGGAATACAGACTGACAACTACTTTACGAGCGTAAATTTATCTCGGAAGTGGTTTAAGGACGACCCATTTGTCCTCGCCAGCCAAGCCGAACAAGTATTTTATCTCACTGATACCAAGTTAGGCGGCTCTTGGCACGTGGTGCAGAAAATAAAGCCCAGGAATGTATTTGACGTTCCCATACCAGAAGTTGAAGATAGCGAGGACAGGAGAAATGACACGTTTATGGTTGAAGAAGCATATCAAGAAGACATGACATCTAGGGATACAGGGACTGATTCAAGTGTTGATATTGATGTGGTGCAATTAGATAGAGATGATGTGTCACCTGATCATGTTGATGCCTCAATAATACGTGATATTATTACAGATGATAGCGGTTTCATTGATGACGACGTTACGGACAATAAGGATGAAATACTGATCAGTGATAGTGATGGTGAAGAAATAGCTCTAAGCGATAGTGATACAGATGACGATTATTAAATGTATACATGATTTACATGTCATTTTTCAATTCGAATAATTTATGTATTCCATATATTCGTGAAAATTATAAGTCATGATTAATTCTTTTTATTGACTTGTTTATAATCTACATTTGCAGTTGAGTCAATTTCTGATCATGTCCTCAAACCGGAGCGTAGCAGAATCACGCAACATACTTCATCAGTTGTTGCAGATGGATGTTTCGGTCCTATCTTCTTCTGGTAGGGCCATAGAGATACCCGGTCTGGTCGATGAGTGTAGAGTGGAATATATCGACGATGACTCAGAGGAAAGATTATGCTATCTCAAAGAAATTCCAGAGCTGATGGAGATATATAACCGCGGGAAATGAGATATGGAAGATGCGACACTGTCACTTGCACATCTGAATGGAGTCCCAAGAGACTAGATATCTCCTATTGTGACTGGCATGTTGGCTATAAATATGTCGAGTGCTTCGCACAAAATGACATATGCTTCTGAAGTATACGATAGCTTACGCAGGGAGTACTTTAGATAGTTTACCTCAAAGTTGTTTCGTATTACAACGAAATATGTGTATTTAATATAGAATGACAATGTATAATGGAATTTTCAGTGATTATATATTAAAGTTTACAGTTTTATTATATTCTGCTTGCATTATAGTGTAATGGTTTAATCATATTTTAATCATCTCTCTAAGCATAAACACATGCATTGTACCATCAACACTACTTGTATAATATTTTAGTATATTCCATTTGTATTGACATTGTTTAAATTTCTAAGTTCGTAGCTCGCACATATTCAGTGATGACACCAGGTGGGAGAGTACGTCGTTCATGCACTGGATTACCCCTTTTACACGTGATGCGACGGAGCTAACATCGCCGTCACTTGTTGCATCGCAGGCGTCTGATCTCTCAGTCGCACATATACCAGGCACTGCATGTAAGTCTAGACACATTTTTTTTAATGACTTCTATTTATGTTTAGACTTACATATTTTTTTTTGCAACAGCATCGTCGACCAGCCGACGAGGACGTGGACCCACGCGTGGGTTGCTTTTAGAGTGACTTACGCGTGAGGGTAGGGTGATGGTAGAGTTCCCACAGGACTACATTAGATCTGTTAGGAACAATGCCATGTTGTTTACGTCGGAGGTCGGTGTCTTATGCCGATCTTTGATCCTCCCCACCACTCCCCGTTGGGGGGACATGGCAGATGATGTGCGGCAGCTCATCCGTCAGCGCCTTCAGGTAAATTTTAGTAAATTAAAATTTATTTTATAAA
Organism: Magnolia sinica; assembly: GCF_029962835.1. Lineage (NCBI taxonomy): Eukaryota > Viridiplantae > Streptophyta > Magnoliopsida > Magnoliales > Magnoliaceae > Magnolia > Magnolia sinica. The sequence continues at coordinate 18,997,972 of NC_080587.1, read as the reverse complement.
AGTTTATTGTCTTAATCTATTATTTACAAAACTGCAGGATAAATTTGACTTGGATTTGAGTGTTCCGCACATCTCTCATGCCGTCGACGACATGATGAAGGAGCGGTTCAAGGATTACCGCAGTAAGTTACACCGGCAATACAAGCGGTGCATGAGCCACGAGGAGGCCGTACAGTCCGCACCGCTGCACGTGACCGATGAGGACTGGCGGATACTCTGCGATAGGTTTTCGTCTGATTCTTTTCAGGTAATATTTACATATTTATGATATCTTAACGTAATAATTAAATTCGCAATTAATAATAATGTATTATGAATAACGTGTTCAGAAGAGGAGCAAAATAAATTCTGACAATAGAGGAAAGTTAGAAGTGAACCACGTAGCTGGTTCAAAGTCATTTGTACGACTTCGTCACGACATGGTATTGGTAATTATTATGTTTATATATTCTTTCCATGCATTTATATTAAGTCTATTGTCTTTTCGATTGCGCAGCGAGATTCCATCACTGGCCAGGAGCCCGGACCAGTAGACTTCTACAAAGGGACTCACTGTCGGCAGTCGACAGGATCTTGGGTACATCCTAGAGCCAGCGAGATTTGGGTAAAGATCCTTACATTGTAAAATTTATTTGCATTAAATTATAATAATGTCATTTATTATGAAAATTCATATGTTTTCATTACAGGAGGAGATGAACACCTTACGCAGTCAGCCCACTCCCGATGGTACTCAGCGGAGTGAGCCAGAGATCCTGAGTCATGTGCTTGGCATCCGTTCTGGATATGTGCGTGGGTTTGGTCATGGTGCCAAGCTCATGGCACCCGCTAGAGCTGCCTCCAGCCGATCCATCGTCGTTGGCGACAGCGCCGTACGCCGAGCTGATACTGCAGAGAGAGAGGTTCAGCAGTTACGGGTTGTCATCAATGACATCAAAGATCAGCTAGACAGACAGAGGGAGGAGCAGACGAGGCAGAGGGAGGAGCAGGAGAGGCAGAGGGAGGAGCGGGAGAGGAGGATGGAGGAGGAGCTGGCAAGGCAGAGGGAGGAGCAGGAGAGGAGGATGGAGGATCAGCTAGCGAGGCAGAGGGAGGAGCAAGAGAGGAGGATGGAGGAGATGCGGGTGGAGCATGAGCAACGGATGATGGAGATGTTTCAGGTTATCGCTGCACGCTTACCCACTGATGCCCCAGCGCCTCCGCCTTCATCTGTGTGATTTTTTTTATATTTGTTTATTATATTAAGTTTTGAATGAATGTGGTGTGGATTAGATTGTTTGTGTTTGGATGAATGTAGTTTATGTTTGGGTTTGAATTAATTTAATTAGATAGATGTGAATGTGAATATGATGAAATATATATACAATAGGTGTATATCAGGATGAATATGATGAAATATATTGTTAACAGGTGTATATCAGGAATTTTGAGCGCAATTTTAAGAGGTATATTTTTTAAAAAAAAAGACTTTTAGCAACGAAAAATTTTGTAGCTAAAAGTAACGTAATTTTTAGCATCGAATTAGCAACGAAAATATTGGTCGTAAAAAATGGAAATACTTTTAGCAGCAAAAATTTTCGCTGTTAAAAGTCTTGGAACGAATTTTTAGCAGCGAAAATGTTCGCTGCTAAAAGTCTTGTACAGTTTTTTGCAACGAAAATTATCGTCGCTAAAAAGGAACGAATTTTTAGCAGCGAAAATTTTCGCTGCTAAAAAAACTGTACAAGAGTTTTAGCAGCGAAACTTTTCGCTGCTAAAAAGTTTTGTATAGTTTAGAAATACTTTTAGCAGCAAAACTTTTCGCTGCTAAAAGTCTTGTAAAGTATTTTAGCAGCGAAAAATTTCGCTGCTAAAAGGCTTCGAAGGTTTTTTTGCGACGAAACTTTTCATCGCTAAAACGGAAGATTTTGGCAGCGAAATATTTCGCTGCTAAAAAGTCTTGCGCAGTTTTTTTTTGGCGACGGATAGTTGCGTCGCTAAAAGTATAAAATTTTAGCAGCGAAAAAGTATGTTTTTTGCAACGAAAATATTTGCCGCTAAAAACTTTATAATACTTTTAGCGGCGAAAAGTTTCGCTGCTAAAAGTGTTTTATAGTTTTTTTGGCGACGAAATTATTCGTCGCTAAAACTATGAATTTTTAGCAGCGAAAAGTTTCGCGGCTAAAAGTCTCGTAAAGAGACTTTTAGCGACGAAAATTTTCGTCGCTAAAAGTCTTTCTTCAGCGACGATTTCATTTTTTCGCTGTTAAATGGCATGCACGTCGGTCTTTTAGCGACGAATTTGGCGACGAAAATTTTCGTCGCTAAATTGTTTTAGCTACGAAAATATGACTTTTAGCAACGAAAATCTTCGTCGCTAAAAGTGATATTTCTTGTAGTGAATCCTAACAATATAATTGCAGCCTATCTTCAACGTAATTGTGTAATCTTGTTCTTTTTTTCTAATGCAGAACTGAGGACGGCTGATCAGGTGATTAGAGACGTCCAATTACCAAGTACATAAACACTGGTCCACAAAAACTTGCAACAATTAAAAAAGTGATTCAAATATCCATCATCAAACTTACAGGGTCCACGTGGTCAGGAGATGAAAATATCTTTCTAGCTGGACAGCACCACGCCACTTGACTCCTGGAATACCTGACATTGCATGACAACTGCAGCATATCTTTTCGCTGATTGGTGCAGTCCATCAGATAGACCATCTGGATTGCCACCACATGCATTTTGAGTACCAGAACAGAGACCTTATAGGTTACAATCTTTCCGAGAGATGCTTGACATACATCATAAGGTTTTAAACACATGTATAAATGGAACGAGTGGTCATTTGATAGGAGATCACGCCGGGCACAATCAAGATCGTCCCCTGATTCCAATTCAAGTGGGCCCCGTATCTCCATTTGATTACTTGTAACAAGCATAACAGTTAAAACTGAAGATTTGGGTAGCTGCTTACATTGTTGCCTTCGATCTCATGAGCATCTACTGCACAAAAAGTAAGAAGTTGATCATTTTAACTGAGTGGTGCCTAAGATGGCACCCTTTTGTGAAGAGGACAATATATGGTGTAAGGAAGCTAATCAACGGTTCATATCCAACACATATGTGTGGCCCATCTGATGAGTGGAATTGCATGATTTGTACATCTGGTTGTTCTTCACCTTTCAAACATATCGACACATAAGGATTCAAAAAAGACAACAATCTACCCATGGCTGAAGTTGCATTAGTTCATGGATACTTGAATCCTCACGTTCAGGCCAAGGAGGGTTGTTTGGCAGCTTAAATTTTGGGCCTTTTGGATTTGAATTCCAAATATAGGCCACAATATTGTGTTTGGTCCCTTGGAATTTGGTGGATTCATTAGAAAGGCTAACCTTTCAATTCCTTTTTAAAAGTTGGGTTTAGAAAGGACCAATTTCTCTAACAGTCATATTTCAAATGGCTGTCCTGCTCTTTCTATAATTCAAGTTGCCCAACGCGACTTACATAATGAAAATCTCCGTAATTTAAAATCTTGGATTTGGATTCTTTATGAGTAGAATTTTTATGATTTTTTTAAAAATTTGTTTCTAACAATAACAATTTTGGCAATCAAATAAAAATAAAGAAAATCTTCTTTAAAAACAATAAAGGGAAATAGCTTTTCATTTGGATTTTAGAAATGGCATTTTCCACGAAACAACTTTTCCTCTAATTCTTTTCCACAAATTAATCCAAGCAGGGTCTAAAGGAAGCTGCTACTTAATTTCTTTAAGTACCACAGGGAAGGGAACATTGTTGACTTGACTTGCTGTCGTTTACATGAAAGGATGAATGAAAATACCTTGAAAATCTATATTCATGTCATTTAAATTAAAGGAAGGGAATTTTATAAAAACTACCTGCTTAATATCAAATTTACCTTCAATTACTTGTTTTAAATGGTTTTTACGTATAAGGGAACTTGGCAAGCAAAGAGGGGTGGTTCACAAAGGACCTACCATGATGTTTATGTGAAATCCACTCCCAACTAACAAGTCCATCACCCCATCTTGGGCCCAGGTCTCAGAAATCAGTCGTATCCATTATTCAAGTTGACTACTCAATTGGAAACGGTGTAAAGGGGACAACAGTCAACCTCCAAAATATTTCCCTTGGTGTGGCCCACTTAAATTATAGATAGACTTAATTTTTGGGCTTCATTCATAATTTTGGTGTGGCAGCTAATAATTAGAGTGGATTTCATATAACCATCATGGTGGACCCTATGAAAATAAAAATAAAGGGCAGAAATCTCTCTCCCAATTGTTTCCTTTGGGATGTCCCATCTGAATGACATGTCAGCTTGATTTTTAGGCCCTGGGCCTAACATAGAACTCCACATCTAATGGCTGAGTGGATCTCACATATACATTATGGTGTGCCACTTCAAAATCAAAGGTGTGCCTAGTAATTTTTTAATATATCAGAATCTAAGAACAATTGGATGCACATCAATTTTATACGGACTCATAAAATATTGTGTTAATTAAATCCACTCTGATCATTAAATGTGTAATCTCACTTTAGTACTAAGACTAAAAACTTAGGCTTACCAAAGAAAACAGACGTTCAATAATAATTTTTGTATGGCCCACCATGATATTATATAAAATCCACTCCAACTGTTAGATGCCAAATCAAATTTAGGTATGGTGTCAAACATCCGTCCCATCTATGATTTATGTGAGCCACACTAAGGGAAACAGTTAGGAGGGTGAGTGTTCAACTGTATACTGTTTTTAATCATGCCGTCCACCTTAATCAGATTCACATGGGATGATGTTTGTGCCTTGGGTCTAACTTAGGGTATGTACCTGGTGGCAGGGATGAATTTGACATAAATATTAGCGGGCCCCACCTGAGCCTGCACCCCTTTGTTCGCCTATTTTCCTTTAACCAAATCTAACTTTTGATGATGATAATTACTTAATGGTGTAGTTTATTAAAAATCTTTTAGCAAAAGGCATGGCAATGCAGGTTTTGTATCAAGTAGTTAGTAATTTATAAAATTCCTTTTACTAATCCAGACAGTCACCAACCCTACGATGCCTACCGCAGTTGCGAGATGAAAATATTTTGCAAGCTGTATAGAACCACATGACTGCTGGAATTTCCAACATGGCATGATGACTGCTGCTCTTTTTTACTGACCCATGCGGTCCCCTAGATGGATGGACAGGATCAACACATGCATGTCAAGTACTGGAACAGGGACCTTGCAGGTTACAACATTTCGGATAGGTGCATGGCATAAATCCTAACGTTTTAAACACACATGTATAAATGCAACATAGTGTCAGAATGAGTTTTTGGTTTTTTGATTCTTAATAAAATAGAGTACGTTAATGCATCTGGGGGGAAATGTGAGTAACCACCCTGAAGTAAAAAAACAGGGCACTTTTGTCATTTTTTAATGGATACTTTTGGCACATAATTCGCAGAAATAGCTCCAATATTGGCCATGTGATCTTTCAAAACCAATCAAATCCATTTCACTAAATTGAAATGGAAAGGAGTTCATGATGTCCACATGGAATATGACATGGAATAGGACTACTTTTTATCATCCAGGTTGTGTTTGGACATATGATGAATTGGATTTTGAACATCCATTTAATTGCAGTGGAATTGGACATACAGTTCAATATATATGCTAAGAAACACAATCATGGTTTGATTATTTCCACTTTATTAGGCCAGTCTTTGTAATCAACTCTATGGTGCATAGCTAAGATTGATTGTGAAATTAGAAGGAAAAGATTGATTGTGAAATTAGAAGCATAGCTAAGATGCAATGACGAACCAATGGACGTCCAAGTCTTAGGAGTCTTCAAAAACCATATTAGCTCCTATATGAATCTTATATCGGAGGCCAAAGAGGGGTACTTGTGAAGGATGTCAAAGAAGAAGTTTTGTGCTTTTCCAATTTTCTTTTACTTGTGTGTGATTTTGGTAGGGTTTTCAATTTTCAATGATGCATTTGTTTGTTGTCATCATCATTGTTGCTATTCTATGGATTCGTTGTTGGATTTCTAAGATCTCATTTGGATGCATTATGGAATTAAATTGCATTATTTTTAGTTATAAATAAAGTGGAAATGATCAGATTGTAGTTGCCTTATTACTCATGTCAAAGGGAATTACAATTTCAGTACTTTAAGCTGGACATTCTAGCAATGTAACTACAGTTTGAGGGCAACATGGTCTCTCTTTTTTATTTTATTTTATTTTTATTAGTTAAAAAGTATGGTGTTGTGAAGTGAAAATGGTGATAGGAAAGTGTAATTGTGTCAGGTTGGTGGATACACAGTGGAGTAGAAGGGAGACATAACACTAGTGACAGTGAAGAGGAGCAGGAAAAAATAAAAATAAAGCTAGGATGTTCTATTACTATCTAATATTTGCACAAGACCTTTTTCATTCTTAAACATTATTCTCTTTCTTGAATTATCAGTCCATCTGTTTTTACTAGGCTGCAGTTAATTGGTTTTCTATGTTAGGTTACTTCCTACTTTTGAATCTATTCCTAGATGAAGATCATATATTCTCTTAGTGCACTTGAATTCCAAATTTTATACATAGGCCAACTCCTATAAATTTCAGTTTTTGGGTTTTGGCTACAGGTTTCTAAATTGTCTTATGTGATGCTTTTATGTTAGTTTGTATGATTTTTTTTTTTTTTTTTTAATGCAGCACGTTGTCGTGTTGTTCCATAGAATGCATAATTTTCTTTATTTTCGCTTGCTTTCATGCCAATACCATATCAATGGAAAAAGAATAGTAAAATATGATGGGTTTGATGCAAAGGTGACACCTATTTTACCATTCATTTTTTATCCTCACCACTTCATAAAATGTCTACCATGTTTTTCTGCTAGGCTCAAGATGGGGCTGATGTTTCAGGTGTCTTGACAGTAATGATTCTAGGGATGTAAGTTAAAACTGGTCTTGTGTAATTTCCAACATTCACTGGACGTATACAATGTGGCGATAATACACTTTATGGACAGGTTTTATGCAGCAGTCGCTAAAACAGTTTTCAAGGGTGACCTATGGCTAGAACTTCATATCTTTTCGTCTTGTACTTGAAATATGATTCTTTTTTTCTTTTTTCTTTTTTCCAATATTAATTGTTGTAGGCCTTAAACACAGGTTGTTACTCTTATGCAGGTTTCAAAAGATGGCTCAAATTGAGCAGGCTAGAGATTATGAGATCTACTATTTTTTCCTTCCACTTCTCATTCACTTGTTATTGGGAAGAATAGAGGGAGGGAGAAAATTCATATAAGGTAATGGCGTTAGATTTTAAATTCAAATTTCTCCCCCGAGCTGAATCTAGTACTTGGTTCATGGTTTTTTAGCATTTGTTTGTTTGGTTATTCAATTGGGTTTCTCCATATTTATCGGTTTCTCGCCAATCTATGATTTGTGTGCATCTGTTTCTTTCTTATCCGAATTGGGTTTTTTTTCCAAGTTAAATTGGGTTTTATTTGTTTAATCTTTGGATGAATTGAAATGTGACTCTTAGATCTACTTCTACATTTTTTTTTTTTTCACTTCACATTTCATTGTTGCTAGAAAGAATTGAGGGAGGGGAGCAAATCCATGTAGAAGGTGATGTTGGTAGATCTTAAGTTCAAATTTCCTTCTTCATGCATCATAGCAAGAAAGCAACGTCTTGTAATCCCGTCTCTATATTCAATCTCCAAAACTTGGTTTCTAAAACCAATCTTTGGATTCCTGATTACATTACTAAGATAGGATTTGTGGTAATTTTTAATTGTACTGCAACGTTCTTTAGGTTTCATCTAACCTGTTCATTAGGTCATACAGACTTGGATAAATAGAAATATATATATATATATATATATATATATATATATATATATATTTATATATATATATATATATATATATATATATATATATATATATATATTACTTTTGACCAGATTTCTAATAATATCCCTAAGAAAAACCTCATGTTTTAAATGATCTCAAAAGAAATTTTACTGTTACGAAATTATCAAGAACAAGATTTGTACGTATGCTAATGTGAAAAGTGACAAATCTCGTTCCTGGCAAATTTTGGGCATAGAAAATTTTCTGGAGATTTTCAAAGTTGAAATCCAGTTCGACGGGGCGATAGATTGGCTCACAAGTTGAAAATCACAAAATTTCTAGTTTTAAATCTTTGGATACTTTTTGGTTGTTTCGACCCGTTGACTAGATAGGTTGACGATAGGTTGATGGGTAGAAGAAATTTACATATTTTTCTAAAATTGTTTCCTTATTTGATTAGGACTTTTTTATTACAATTTTAGGATATGTTTAGAGTTATTTAAACATGTTAAACTCTTACACACACACACACATATACATACATACATACATACATACATATATATATATCAATTAAAATTTCTTAAAAATTCTATTTCTTATCATGGATTTAGGATTCTCTTGTGGATTCAAGGTATTTATCGATCGAGAAAGACGGTGACCGATCTCATCACATCCTCCCCTACGTCAATTACTTAATCACTTAGTTATTTTTTTTAGCTTTTCTACTTTTCATAAGTTTCTGAAGAGAGGCATCACTAGAGATGAAAGAGAGGAGAAGCTGATAAATGTGTTGTTTACCAAACATACATATATGCTTAATAAGTAGAAACTAAGATAAGCCACTTGAGGCATAAGTAGCTTATGTTAAGTAACCTACAACCCAAACGTCCCCTAATTGGGGCATCTGGTTTGGTTTTTGTGCCTTGGGTTTGGTGATGAGACAAATTAAGGTACCACCAGTGACATGTATGCTTCATCTCATGTGCCCTGCCATAGATGGGCCATAACCCAAAGCCTCAATAATCAAACATTCCTAACAATCTGATATGCAGCCCCTCTTAAATATAAATGGGCAATCATATTCCTTTTCTATCTCCATGCTAACACCCACAACAAACTAGAGATTTTCAAAGGGAAAGGAGAAGGATCACATACAAGTAAGATCAGTAAAATCACGTACAAGATTATCCTCTATTATTGCCTATATATGTTCCATTTTAAGCAACTGTAATAGATTCTTCACCATATAACTATTTAAAGTGATCCAGATAGTCATTAACCCTGCCAGGTCTACGCAATTGGGAGATGGAAGTATCTTTCTAGCTCGATGGCACCACACCTCTTGACTCCCAGAATTTCAGACATCACATGACAACTACGTCACATTTTTTTGCTGATCAGTTTGGTCCACAAGTTGGATGGACTGGATCACCTTGCAAGTTACAACATTTCCAATAGATGCATGGCATAAATCATAATGTTAAACACACATGTAAATGGATCAAATGGTCTGTTTGGGTAGGGGAACAGCTGGGGCACAATCCGGATCATGCCCTGATAGCAATTCAAGTGAGCCCCATATCTCCAGAACAAGAAAGCACCGTTTTAACCCTTTAATCACAATTATTCAAAGTTTCAGAAAAAAAAATGATCTATGGTTGTGATTAAGCCAGGAAAATGCTACTCCACATACAAATGCGATGTGGAGGGATGGGGCCCACCAAAATTGGGATTGAGGCTTAATCCTTAATCCCAATTTCGGAGGATCCCTAAATTCTTGAAACCTGTTGCTTTGGCAATGGCCCACCAAACATTGTATGCCTGCCCCAACTGTTTGGCATTGGCAAATTCTGAGTAAATAGAGAGAGAACCAACCAAACAGTAAATACAATGCAGATGGATTCCTAGAACATACAAGTATTGCACAAAAAACTAACCCTTTTGATTACTTGTAAGAAGCATAAATACTAGAGACTTGGGTAGCCGCTTCATATGCATTCTGAAATATATTAGACCTCTGCTTTTTCCTCTACTCAAACAAACATTCATGCATGCAACGAAAAAGGATAGTGCTAAAAATGGCCCCTTGGCATAGATTTTAAGAGGTCTATTGGTCCATTTTCTGTTTGGAGCCCACCCTCTTGCTTGATTAGGCCGGGTGGCTCATGAGTGGACTAACTGATCTGTCAATTTCATGAACCCTGTGGTTGATGGGAAATTGTATAAATATCAGGGCCATTGGATGATTCTATGTGTCCAAGTAATGGTCTTCAAATGAATGGATAATGATAAAAATTGGCCTGAAGTCAACATTCAACAGAAAATATCGGGTAGCTAGGATTCTCCCATCTGCGTGTTTTTTATTTTTTATTTTTTTGGGTGAGCTTGTGGGTGGTTTTGATTATCTTATAATGCAACCAAATGGGCTCCATCCATGAATGGACTAAGCAACAGGTGGAAGGCCATCAGTTGCAGCAAAGATAATCTCTACTTTAATTTGCATCGCATTTCTCTCCATGCTGATCCAAAAGCAGAGAGAAATGCTTCTGCCATCTTTTCTTGGTATTGTAGAAATGCCCAACAAATGAAAATGGTGATAATGCGGAATGGAAAACAATATATTCTATTTTCCATCAAGTGGGAGAAAAATGGGTCACTAGATAGAGAAAAAAAAAAGTGCATGGAAAGCATCAAGAAGCTGCCAATGCTATTGCTTTCATAACCTTGAAATCAAGATATTGGGATTGGACTTCTCAATCGATTAATAACCATTTTGATAGCAAAATCAATATATGTTCGAAGTCCCTATGATGCTTTTGCAGGAGTACATCTTGGATCTGCCGATTATGCCATGGTTGGAGTCCTAATCATGGCGACCTGGTCTAATTGGGAGAAGCAGTAGGTATTATTGTGAGTCAATCAATCAATGTGGCAGACCACCTTCCTTGACAATGCAGGATACTTTTAGACTGCTCATATTCGAACAGAAAAGGAAGCTCTCCCTCAATGGTATTCATTTTAATACTATTACAGACATAGACTTAGGTAGCTGCTTAATAGGCATTTCAAAAGAAAGACAACCTCTGCTTCTTCCTCTACTCAAACAAACATTCACTGTTAATGATCATGTATTAGATATGCATATCTCTACGCATCTACCAAACACGGCCTTAGTTGTTTATTAACTAGCATTTGCTGCTACTGGGATTAGCATCAGCTCTTCAAGATACAGATTGATGGCCCCTGCCACCTCTTCAACTGCACTTGTATGGATGTATTGTTTACATTATTTCCAATGAAAAGATGTGAGAGCATTGGCGTGACACACATCACATTTTGCAAGCCATGTGCTTTCTCTGATAAAAGGATTCCACTTCATATTTCACTCATTGTGAAGTTCTCAATTTATAGTCTGATGTACTGAAAGATAATAGAAATGCAGTTGACAGGATGTAGAAAATCAAAATTTGACTACTTATGATGGGTTCATATCCAATTGGAATAATAGAATTTCCAAATAAGATTAGCTCCTAAGTAGGTGATCTATGTCTGATGGTTCAGATACCTGTTTTCCTGTCCTGAATATCAAAATATCAAACAGCTAAGACTTTTCATTGGATCTAGTATATATAATGGTTCAATTCTAATAGATGGAAGTTGTTGAACATTACTACGGACTCTTAGGGCTAATTTGGTTAGGTTCAAATTTCTGTTCTGATAGGCTAATGATGGAATTGATTCCTAAACATTGAAGAGGAGCGACCGAAATCCACTCCTCCGTCAGATCCTAAAATGTATTTTTAAAAAATAAGTTTTTTTTTAATCTTTTTTTCTGTATTTACACAAAAATGAGGGATTTGATTCACAAAAATTAAAGAGTGATTGAAATCCACTCCCTAATTTTTTTTTGAAAAATGTTTTAAAAATAAATTCTCTCTCTCTCTCTCTCTCTCTCTCTCTCTCTCTCTCTCTCTCTCTCTCTATATATATATATATATATATATATATATATATATATATATATATATATATTCTGATTTTTTTTAAAACCTGAAATACCCCCAAAATGAGGAATTTGATTCACAAAAATTCAAAAGTGGTTGAAATCCACTTCCTAACCAAATCACCTAAAAATTTCAAAATAAATAAATAATTTTTCTATTTTTCGAGTTTTTTTTTTTGCAATTTTTTCCTATTTATGCACACTCTCCCTTGCACATGCAATAATATCATTGATAGTGGCAATATATAGGAGAAATTACAAAGTGCTTGCAGTAATATTTTGGCAATATTATTGCCCGCCCATACAATAGTGGAATTTCATCGATATATTGGTTTTTTTTCCCTTGAGTCTGATGGTCAAGAATGAAAAGCTAGGGTATGATTATTAGCATGTGAAGTTTAGCACTTATTGTATTAAAAATGCTTCGAAAACCCTAAATTTCATTGTTTTTGAAGTCCATTAATGAATGGGAGGCTAAAAGCAATCTCGCAAGGCTGCAGGATAAGATCCTAACCATTCCTCTTTGATTCATGAATGTGAGGCTCCATGCGGCTAGAGGAATGCCTTTGCATAGCTTTACCTTAAAAATATTTGAAAACGCTAATTCCTTAGGGTTTTAAGGTAAAGTCTTGAATATAGATCTTAAATGATTTGACTTTTTTGAGACCTTGGAATTTAGAATGATATGGTGTCGGTGTCCATAGGATAATATCCTAAGCATGCTGACCATAGGTTAGATCCTAACCATTCCTCATTGATTCATGAATGTGAGGCTCAATGCGGCTAGAGGAATGCCTTTGCATAGCTTTACCTTAAAAATATTTAAAAACGCTAATTCCTTGGGGTTTTAAGGTAAAGTCCTTAATACAGATCTTAAATGATTTGACTTTTTTGAGACCATGGAATTTAGGATGATATGGTGTCAGTGTCCATAGGATAATATCCTAAGCATGCTGACCATAGGTTAGCATCGATCCCTTTCAAGGCTTTGAACATCCTATTCTTAGGCTTATGAAGGACGACTCTTGGATGAAAGGCTGAGGTCAAAGTGCTCTGATCTTTTGCATCTTGGAGTTCTGAATGAAAATGAGAAGTATGCAATGGATAAGCTCCTGAGCAAACCTTGCATAGGTTGCATTAGTTGTCCTAAAATGCTAAGTATGGCTGATTTCATGCATTTTTTGAAATTGACTAGTCTGAGTGTTTTTTTTTTTTGGGTCTAGGAAACCATTTAAAAAAGATATACCAGGGCACGTACACTTTTGGCTTGCCTTGATAGATGGCTGTGATTTTCCACATGTAGTCAACATGTGGAGGCATCTGTGGCTGAGCTACACATTCACGTAGGATTATCAAATCTCCTTGGGTTCCTCCTATAGATTTTCTGAGTAGAAACCCTAATTTTCTATTATCTGTCTTTTGTAGGGTTTGTAATTGTTTCAATGCCAACTCTTGTGGTTGTATGTGGGTAAGGATTGAAAGCATAGAATGCGCAAGTTAGCTGTGGTGACCATGTTGTTGCATTCGTGTGCGTGTGTTATTATTATTATTATTATTATTATTTAATTTTTAGTTACTTTCGAATAGAGATACAGATTTTCTGTTATTGGAGTCCATATGAGGTTATAGTTCTTGACTGTAGGGTACATATGGTCTTATTTTTTATGAAAATTTTTGGACCTCAAAGCATTAATTTGATCTTTGAATCTTTTGTTTCCCTGGGTGGTTTACATTTTTCTAGCATGTTTCTGTTATCAGACTTTTTAAGGATGTCAAGATGGATTCTCAATTAGAAGATTTGAAATGCTCTTTTCCTTGGGATATTTGAATAGATTATCTCTAGTGGGCTCTTGGACCTAGCTCCTTTAGGAAATGGTTCACAAATATCTGAATGAATTATCTCTAGTGGCCCCTTGGACCTAGCCCCTTTGGGAAATGGTTTCTTCGAAGTCTTCCTAAACACACAACGTTCACAAAATGACAAATCAACTTTGGATAAGGTATCTAACAGACTAGAACGTACTAGTTTTGTCATACGATCTTTTCCGATGTGACCTAACATCGCGTGCCATTTTAGAGATTTAGATACTACAGTTTCATTCGGCATAGCAGATAAAGCAAGAAGTGCATTATCACAATCTATGTCCAGAATAAATAAATCTAAAATTAAATTTTCCCATGCAAAGATAAGGTTATTTAGTCTCAAAGAAACTCGTGTCCCGGGAAAACGAATATCAAAACCATTAAAAAATAACCTAGAAACAGAAATTAAATTTCGACGCATGCCCAATGTATAAAGAGTATCACAGAGGATTATTGTTCGCCCTATGCGCGTACGGAGATGGTAAATGCTAATCTCTAGTACGTCTTCAACACCTTGTAACTTCCCTTGGCTATAAGTCGGAATTCCTCGAGTCCTCGACGACTTGTCATGTGCTTTGTTGCGCCTAAATCCAAAATCCACTCGTTAGATATAGTATCAACTGAAAGGATTTCAGAACAAACACGTATATACAAAGTATCTAGTGACCTAGGAATTACTGTCTTTTTATAGGCACACTGCTGGGCATAATGACCGGAATTTCTGCAGACAAAGCAGATTATGTTAGTCTTTTTCTACTTCTTCTTTCCATTCCCCTTCTTGAGATTTGGAGGAGGTGCTGTGGACTTCTGTTCTTGGTCATTTTTTTTGCCTTCTTGCGTGCTTTGAACCGTTTCTTGTTAGCTTTCCGTTTATGGGTCTATGCTGCAAAGGCCTTGGCCAAACCTGGCTGAATTGCATTCATTTCAACCTCTCGTACCAAATGGCTACAAAAGTCTATGAACGTAGTGATAAAATCAGTATGGTTTAGAATTCTTTTGATTGGGACCCAAGATTCAGGCAAGGAACGGTACATTGCTATTATCTTTTGATTTTCAGTCAATTTACACCCAACATTCCTAAGGGCACCTATCATCTGCTCCATCTTACGGATATGATCTTTGATGAGGCAGCCAACTGGCATCTTATACTCATGGGATTCTAATTCCATTACCCGAACTTTTGCATCTGACTTCTGCGCATAGGCATTTGTCCGTGCTTCCCAGATTGCTTTGGCGGTGTCATGCACTTCATACGTTGGTATGAGTTCTTTGTGTATAGTGCTAATTAAGACATTACGAGCTGAACGATGCTGTTTACGCCACTTATTATAGCGAGTCATTGCAGCTCTATGTTCTCCTAAATTTTCATTTTTAGCCAATATAGGTTCCTCTTGAACCTCATCGAATGTATGCTATATGTCGTCCTCGTCCAGAAGGCTTCGCATCGCGCGAGACCAGTCTTCGTAGTTGTTACTGTCGAATTGTTGTCATTTGAGCTGTTCAACGATTAAAGCTTTGGTGGTCATCTCTACACTACATTAAGTATCACTACTTAGCTATGATATAAGGTATTGACACTAATCATCAGCATTTATATGAATTATTTAAATTTTCAAGGTACAAAAGTAGTTAACACATCTTAACGAGATCTAAAAGTCCACATAAATGAATGGGTGGTGTAGATCAATTCAGTTCTCTTTTTAAAATGAAATTGATGTTTTTATAAGAATATATTTGTAGAACGTACAACCTTCCATTATGGGTTGCATGCATCATTTGGTGGAGGAGAATTAACTCCCATTCAGGTTATGCATAACCTATTAATTTAGGGAGCATTCTAGCACTAAGTTTTTATTTTCCAATGAAAAAAGAAGAGGGCTTAGATCTAATAACATCAAGCCTAATTATATCACACAAAAACATTATGATCAGAAAAAAAATGAAGTGCTTAGATATAAAGAGGGTTCTATCATCACCAGTGATCATGTCCATTAGCGATAGATCCGATCATTACTGTTAATGATCATTGTTGATGATGGATCCTATCATCAACATTGATCATCATGGTCGATGATCGTTTCGATCACTAATGATTTCTAGATCAGTAATTCTCAAAGCAAATTTTATCTACACCATCCATCGGTTTTGCTAGCTCATTATAGGCATGAGCCCAAGTTTGAAGCATATCAAAAAGCTTGAGTGGACCACACAACAGAAAATAGTGGAAAAATGGCATTCACCGTTGAGACCTTCCTAGGGCCCACAATGATATGAGGGCCCAACTAAAGTACAGATCAGATGGATGAGCAGCGTTGATTTGGTCACATCCATCCAACTCTGTAATCCCCATTAGCAGGGTCACAGTGGAAATTTGGTCATATCGTCTCACTTATCGTGAGAAATTGCGAGATAAGTGCCGTCGCGGAGTAGCTTATTAAACGTGGGGTCCACTTGAGTAGCTATCAGTTGCAGGGTCTGGTTCTTAGGAGAATGATTCGGTTGATCCACTCACCTTCCATCCAACATACCTTCCACTCGACACGTGGCAAAGTGTGGCGTATCGGGATGGTCATCTAGTGGGCCTCACCTTAGATGGCCACCAGTTAAAATCCAGGCTAACAAGAAGATCCGAGTTGTCGGTGCTACCTTCTTTCTCCCGATTGAATCTAGATCATTAACCATTTTCAGTTCATTGCTAATTTCAAGAACAATAGTTGGACAAGTAGGATCAACCAGTCGGTTCAAAATTTTAAATGTGAGCCATCCATGGAAGGGACCTCTATTTGGACAGTTCCGAATCACCATTACCTAGATGCAGTACAGTTAAGGAAAAATTAACAGATAGAATTTTCCCATATGTGGCTGTTGAAAAGAGACCAGAGATAATAAGGATTGCCAAATTGACGACAATGATCAGTGAATCTACTTGCCACGTATACTGTGGAGAAATGGCTTTAACTTTTGAGTTCTTGATGCACATGTAAAAGTGCATCCAATGGAACAACTAGAAGTGTGTTGTATTTACTATTTAGTTATCTTGCATCCATGCACAGTGCATCCAAACAGTGGTCTAGATCTCGCACATGTTGAGAGTGAAACATGTCTACAGCTGGACCACCATATATGTATACACTAATTATATTAATCTGGTTGTTGGCTGTATAAAGTCCTTGGACAGCTGGTTGACTGATCATATATGGGTGTAAACATGCCACACCACAGGAATAATGGGATGGAAAGGCCCACCATTTGAATCTAACTGGTATATCATGACGTTAATATTCCCTTCAACCCTTTCATAAGGTGATTTGGGTGATGCATGTGGAAACTATCAGACATGATTTTCTAGGTCCACTGATCCATTCTCAATTGCCAGCCATTGACCACAAACGTCTTTTGCCAGTCCAATGGTCTATATGAGAGTAGGGCTCCAAAAAGTTCTATGGTGTGAACCAATGTTCTACAAACATTAACCCACTTGATTATGGTTCTCCAAGTTTGGACAGATTCATCTTCATTAATTCAATTGATGTTGTGGAGCTCTTCCATGTAAACATAATCAAGGCTTTATAAAAATATCAAATGCAATGGGCACTGTCCACAACATCCACATCTAAGAGTCCAGATTTTACACGCGCACATGCATCCACGTGAGCACAAATTCGGTGCATATGTGCACATCGAGAGTCACAGTACGCACATTGATTTGATACCATTCAAAAGCCATGAGCAGGAATCCAATTGATTAAAAAAAAAAGGGGCCCACTTACCTTTTTAGAAGAAAATAATAAATCGGAGATCCGCCATTGAGTTCGCTCTGATACCACTGAAAGTATGTGTGGAAGTGTGAGCCCTCAAGATCTGACGGTCTACACGATATGGAACCTCCACAAAGCTGAAGATGAACGGTCCAGATCCAGCGGCCCGCCTATTCACTACTGGAGCAGATGGGTCTATTCACCCATCTGATTCTACGGTATAGATGGCCCCGGATCACAATCTATGGTTTAGATCGTCCCAAGGACAAGCTAAATGGACAAATTACTATGTACCAACCACTATTCCTCTGTGTACTCTCGGTACTTCTCATATATTTTTTTATTCACGAGAGAGCCTCGTCCTTTTATAGGAAAGGATGGGAGGTTTGGATGAGACCAGAGAATCTGGTCTTATCCCAATCTCCCATCCTCATTCAAATTTGAATTTGAAAACTATCTCTAACGGAAGAGGCCAGAAGAGGCCTAAACATATGAGACCCACCCACTAGTGATTGCTCACCAATGGGCCCCACAGGCCTATGTCCAACAATTTATTTATTTATTTTGGTACCATGGGACCCTTGCTAGAAGAGCGATAAGAAAGCATGTGTGGTTGATTCTACCTTTCCTCTTTTGAAAGTTTTTTTTTTGCTTTTCAAATTTCAATAGAAGTCCATCAATTATAAGTCAAAGGGATGTTGTCATTCGACAGCGAAAGTAACTTAATATAGTGTCTGGTGACAAAAGATTGCTGAACTCTTTGCAAACTTTCTAATATTTGCTTCATGAAATTAAACTTTATCTTTCAGACAGGATCAATTGCAAATTCGTTGCTATTCCCATGTCACTTCCTACTGCATCTGGAAATTAAGTTGTGAACCCAAACAAATGAAAAGCTCATGTAGGCTACGTTTGACTTTTTAATGCTCACTTGGTAGTTGCTCCTACACATTTAGTTGCATATGCAATTTTCTTATATGCAAGTTCTAAATCCTGATCAGTAAATAATGATTGACAATTTTTTAAAGGTTAGTTTTTCACTGACAATTGATTTTGAAACTTTTGTGTATTTACATAAGAAAAAAGAAATTTCATTTGACAAATTCTTCTGTTGTCTCCAATGTTCTTGTTACTCATTGCCAGTCTATATAACCTTGCTTTCTGTCAGCATGTACTCACAAAAGTTGCACTTGATTTTTGTTTTTCTTTTCTTTCTAGAAATGCAATACATTTACAAGAGCCAGCTGCAGAATTTGGCCCAGAAAAGAAACTTGAGTCTACCCATTTATTCTAGTCTTTGTGATGGACAGCCTCATGCCCTTCGCTTTAAGGCTACAATTACAGTAGATGGACAGACCTTTGAGAGTCTTGATTTTTTCAACACACTAAGAGAAGCAGATCATGCCGCTGCAAAAGTTGCTTTGGCATCGTTGTTAGCAGGAGATTAAGAGGCAAGTGTTCCTCATTAAATGTTATTGATCTAGTGCCTAGTTATAAGCTACTTTTTTGTGCATTTTAATTTGTCTTAATGAATGAGATTATTGATTTGTGGCCTACTTTCTACTGGATGATGCTGGTTTTTGCAAAAACCTTTTGTAGCTCAGAGAGAAGGCTTTTTGCTACCGATATATAAGACCGTTAGATCCGGTTTACCTCATTTGCCTACTTTCTTTTCCACAGTTGAAATAAATGAGAGGTATTCTCTGGAAAAGCAGCAAAAACTAAGAAGCAGGCAGAGATGATTGTAGCAAAGATTGCTTGGTCTTGTCTTAAAGAGCGTAAGTTATCGCTTAATCTTCCATCCCTTAACTCATGGTTCTGAATCAATGTGTGAGGCTATTGTTAACTATTCTAATATTTGGTTCAATTGCTTACTAAGATTTTCTTATGTGCTAGAAAATTGAGATAACTTGTTGATTTGCATTACGCTTTCCTTTCCTTTTTTTTTTTTTTTTTGCATGTTTTTATCTATTTTTATGAGAAGCATAATTTCTTCTTCTTCTTCTTCTTCTTCTTCTTTTTGAAAGGTCATGAGAAGGAAAATACATTATTTGACATAATAATTTGTTTTGAAATTGTAATTGATTTGTGATTGGCCTCATGATTACCCCAAGATTACATCTAATTGATCTAAAAACAATCCTGGCCGTGAAAGAGCAGAAAATTAAAAATTGGAGCAATAAATTGATTCTAAAGTAAGCTAGCTTTTGACTTGAGGCATATGTTGTTTGTAAGAGCAAAGCTTTTTAGTGCATCATATGGAGAGACATGCTGTTAAATTTGTAGTGTGTATGAATTTACAAAGTTGTTGTGCTAGGCACATCCAGGCAATATTTATCTCTTATTCAGGGGGAAACTGAATCCACAAGTTAATGTTCAATTCACCTTTCGGTGTCAACTTCTTACTTTCTTTGCTAGACATTGCATGTTACATGAACCCCATCAAATTATCACAATTATAGTAAGAAATTCCTTCATATATTCATCGGCGCATGCATGCATACATCCATGCGTTCGTGCGTAGATTCATGCCCATATGCATTGCATCCATCCACGCATTCACTTACATGTGCACATACACGCATGTGTATAACTAAAAGAATAAAAACATGCTTCAACTTTCCAGGCTCTCCCTCTTTAACAGCTCCTTCCCTTCGCATAAAAAAACATAATTTCCTTTCTATTCTTCTATAAAAGAACAAGAATAAAAACTTCTCCCATCTTCACCGAAGAAGGAAAAAAAAAAGAAGAAGTCTTCTTCATTTTGAATAGGAATCAAGGTATTTCGTAACGTTAACTGTGGCCGTAATGGCCATCACCGTTACCTTTACGATATGGGGTGTAATGGCTGTTACAGGGGTCATAATGGCCGTTACGGTCCCTTTTTTTATAATAAAAAAATAAAGGGCCTTTACGGGTCATTTTTTCCGTAGCGGTCATTATGGCCATTACAACCCCGTAATGTGTAACAATTGCCACTGGTATCTTTACGGTCCCGTAGCGGCCTTTACAACATACCGTGACAGGAATCCAAATATGATGTGTAAATCCTACAAAATATTTTTATGCTAGATTGTCGTATTTTTGGTTGATATTTATTTGACAAACAAATGAGGAAGCCCTCATGATGTTTGCACTATGAACCATTTAAAGCCCTGTTGTAACTAGATACTTACGTTCGAGCACACTTTAATTATCTTGTTGGATGTGTTGACTCTCTTTTTGTTAGATGATATTAGGGCAATCTTATTAGATTAGGAAATTACCTTATTTCTTAAGATGTGCATCTGGTAAGATCTCCCCAAATCTTTCATATACTCTATATATTCATGTTATTCTAAGTTAACTTGAGATATGACAATTTCCACAATGCACCATCTTGTGGTTCTACATGGTATCACAACTAGGGTTTTCAAACCCTAGGCCCAATTAGAGCTGGGCATCGAGTCGAGTCGGACCGAGTTAGGGTAGATCCGACTCGATCCGGTTTTGAAAAGGGCCTGACCCGAACTCGATCCGACTCAGTATTGAGTCCAGCATGCCTGACTCGATCTGAGTTCGGGTCTGGGCTGGACTGATCTGAACCGAGTCTAGCCGGGTCAGAAATATCGAGTTGGATCGAGTTAGCACAGAGTCAGATTGGGTCATCGGGCTAGGTTACTATGGCAAGGTCGCAATGAGGTCTTCTTTGCATTGTAAGTTGCAACATGCCAGAAATGCGACTGCAAAGTAGATAAAAGTAAATAAACCATGTCCATAAAACGAGTTAGGGCTGACCCTGCCTGATCCTGTTTTGAAATAAAAAATAAATAAATCATGCCCACATATATACCAATAAAACTTTCATTCGTTTAATATCCTCGGTATGATGAATGCCTTTGTGGTGTGTAACATGCCAAAACAAAAGGAAAGCAACAGAAAAAGAACAACAAAGGATAGCCCCTCGTCACCAGCAAAAAATGCAACTACAACATCAACTATTTATGATGCAGGATATGAAAATTAACTATGATATACAAGATCTCTGGCTTTAGATCAAACTAATTAAGAAACATTTATATAAAATTTTCACATCCCACACAAAAAGTTCAAACATTCAAGTAAGGGGAATCTGTGCGGGTCTAGGCCTACACATGTTAAGGATGGATTAATAAAAATTATGAGCCAAACGAGACTTAAAGGGAGGTCAAACTCATCCACACATGCACAACAATTTGTCCCTAATCCAAGGGATTCACCAATTCAATTCTGAGAACCCTAGGATAAGAAAAGGGGCAAACAAATTAAGAATAATGCAATTTAGGGTTAGGGCTATGAAAAACAGGTATGATGCGTGAAATAAAGAGGAAGCCTGAACCGATCGATAGCACTGCGCGTGCGGATAACGGGCCAGGCCTGACGCACGTGCGCAGGAGCCTGGCCGCACATGCGAGCGGGACTCGATTCCCAGAACTGACTTCTAGGGTTTGGTCGACCAGGGGAGGACTCCAAAACCCTTAAATTTCAGCTCAATCCGAGATGCGATTTATGCGTGGTGCTCTGCCGAAGTTTCAGCCCTCCTGTAGGGCCAGATTTTGAAGTTCTGCTGTGGGGAGAAGAATTGCTGTAATAGATGACTGATTTGAGGTGTAGATGATTGTATGAGATAAGAAGAAGGGATGGTAGATGATGGGGGTGAATCGGGATAGATGTGGCTTCGCACCATAGTAATTAGTCATTCGAAGAAGAGAGGGCTTCACACCCAATTAGGTTTTCATAACTCGGAAAGGAGCAGGAAAACGAAGAAATTTTATTAATCTTCAATGAGAAAAAAAACCTATAAAGGGTTACCTATTTATAAGAAAACCCTATACCCCAAAACTCATACCATGTGTGCAACCTATTACTTGACGATGAAGTAAACACAAATAATAACTAATCAAAGTAATCAAAACCGTCCATGATATTCTAAATAACATTAATAAGCAAAACCTAAAATATGAGACTAATTAGACTAGCGGGCCACGATCATGAGAACCCATGATGGACTTTATTTGACTATCGGGTCCACTCTAATGAACTAAACTCAGTCTTCTAACTAGGGGGCCCTCTCTGGACGTCGTCATCGATCCAGATCGACGGCGGGGCCCTCCTCCTTGCGTACGTACGCAGGGGGGCAGCGTGCGTGTGCGTGTGATGTGCCCATCATCTGTCCATCTACCGTAACTATAGCCTTAAATCGAAGGGCATGAGGCTGTCCATCACGAAGACTAGAATAAACGGGTAGACTCAGGTTTCTTTTCTGGGCCAAATTCTGCAGCGGGCTATTGTAAATGTATTGCATTTCCAAAAAGAAAAGAAAAACAAAAACCAAGTGTAACTTTTGTGAGTATATGCTGATAGAAAGCAAGGTTAATAGACTGGCAATGAGTAACAAGAACATTGGAGACAACAGAAGAATTTGTCAAATGAAATTTCTTTTTTCTTATGTAAATACACAAAAGTTTCAAAATCAATTGTCAATGACAAACTAACCTTTAAAAAATCGTCAATCATTATTTACTGATCAGGATTTAGAACTTGCATATAAGAAAATCGCATATGCAGCTCAATGTCTAGGAGCAACTACCAAGTAAGCATTAAAAAGTCAAATGTAGCCTACATGAGCTTTTCATTTGTTTGGGTTCACAACTTAATTTCCAGATGCAGTAGGAAGTGACATGGGAATAACAACGAATTTGCAACTGATCCTGTCTGAAAGATAAAGTTTAATTTCATGAAGCAGATATTAGAAAGTTTGCAAAGAGTACAACAATCTTTTGTCACCAGACACTATATTAAGTTACTTTCCCTGTCGAATGACAACATCCCTTTGACCTATAATTGACGGACTTCTATTGAAATTTGAAAAGCAAAAATAAACTTTCAAAAGAGGAAAGGTAGAACCAACCACACATGCTTTCTTATCGCTCTTCTAGCAAGGGTCCCATGGTACCAAAATAAATAAATAAATTGTTGGACATAGGCCTGTGGGGCCCACTAGTGAGCAATCACTAGTGGGTGGGTCTCATATATTTAGGCCTCTTCCGACCTCTTCTGGCCTCTTCCGTTAGAGATAGTTTTCAAATTCAAATTTGAATGAGGATGGGAGATTGGGATAAGACCAGATTATCTAGTCTCTTCCAAACCTCCCATCCTTTCCTATAAAAGGACGAGGCTCTCTCGTGAATAAAAAAATATATGAGAAATACCGAGAGTACATAAAGGAATAGTGGTTGGTACATAGTAATTTGTCCATTTAGCTTGTCCTTAGGGCGATCTAAACCATAGATCGTGATCCGAGGCCATCTATACCGTAGAATCAGAGGGGTGAATAGACCCATCTGCTCTAGTAGTGAATAGGCAGGCTGCTAGATCTGGACCGTTCATCTTCAGCTTTGTGGAGGTTCCATATCGTGTAGACCGTTAGATCTTGAGGGCTCATACTTCCGCACATACTTTCAGTGGTATCAGAGCGAACTCAACGGCGGATCTCTGATTTATTATTTTCATCTAAAAAGGTAAGTGGCCTCCTTTTTTTTGGATTGGATTCCTGTTCATGGCTTTTTGTATGGTCTCAGATCAGCGTGCGCATTATGACTCTCGATGTGCACATATGCATTGAATTATGGGTCCACGCGGATGCATGTGCATGTGTAAACTTGGACTCTTAGATGTGGATGCCATGGACAGTGCCCACTGCATTTGATATTTTTTAAAAGCCTTGATTATGTTTACATGGAAGAGTTCCACAACATCAATTGAATTAATGAAGATGAATCTGTCCAAACTTGGAGAACCATAATCAAGTGGGTTAATGTTTGTAGAACATTGGTTCACACCATAGAACTTTTTGGAGCCCTACTCTCATATAGACCATTGGATCGGCAAAAGACGTTTGTGGTCAATGGTTGGCAATTGAGAATGGATCAGTGGACCTAGAAAATCATGTCTGATAGTTTCCACATGCATCACCCGAATCACCTTATGAAAGGGTTGAAGGGAATATCAACGTCATGATATACCAGTTAGATTCAAATGGTGGGCCTTTCCATCCCATTATTCCTGTGGTGTAGCACGTTTACACTCATATATGATCAGTCAAACAGCTGTCCAAGGACTCTATGCAGCCAACAACCAGATTAATATAATTAGTATATACATATATGGTCCAGACTGTAGACATGTTTCACTCTCAACATGTGCGAGATCTAGACCATTGATTGGATGCAAGATAACTAAATAGTAAAGACAGCACACCTCTAGTTGTTCTATTGGATACACTTTTACATGTGCATCAAGAACTCAAAAGTTAAAGCCATTCTCCACAGTATACGTGGCAGTTAGATTCACTAATCGTTGCCATCAATCTAGCAATCCTTATTATCTTTGGTCTCTTTTTCAACAGCCACATATGGGAAAATTCTTTCCGTTAATTTTTCTTTAACTTTACTGCATCGATGATGAGAAGAGTGACAAGCAAGATGAGACAGTAATCTGATCGGGACGCACCACCAGCGAGCTCGGCCGCACGCCCGCACCACACCCGAGCTAACTCGGACCACCATAATGAGCCCGAACCACCAATCGAGCTTTGAAATAAATAAATAAATAATTAGATTAGAAAATTAAAGTTTACCTAAAATGGGCGGATTGCTGCCGGATTGCTACCGGACGAGTGGATTACTGCCGGACGGGTGGATTGTTGCTGGACAGGTGGAGGGAGGAAGTGGACTAGAGATGAGAGAGAGAGGAGGGATGGCCGGACGGCTGCTGGGTTCGGGTAGACGGTAGTCGGATCGGGAGGGGCGGAGGTAGGGTTAAGGTAAGATGAAGGAAAAAAAAAAGAGTAAACTTTTTATATATAATACTCAATACCGGATCGAGTCGGGTTTTGGATCGGGTCAAGTCTGACCAGATCGAGTTTCAGTTTGAGTTGGGTTGAGTTACTATGTAACCCGAACTCGACTTAGTTGAGATTCGGATCTGGATGGGGCTACTCGATCCGAACCCGACTCTACCGTTCGGTTCGGGTTGAGTTAGATCTGACCGAGGACAAGTTGGATCCGCCAAGTTGAATCGGGTCCTGCCCAGCTCTAGCTCGGAGTCTGCATAGAGTTCTCCCATAGCTGAAGCCGTAAAAAGATAACCAAAGGATGATTCTAGCAACGAAGGTGGAGGAGGGGGTTACTATTATGGAAAAGGTTACTCAGGTTACACGCAATAAAGACATTCATTATACAGAGGATATTGAATGAATGAAAGTTTTATTGGTTTGTATGTGGATGTGGTTTATTTACTTTTGATTTTTGACAGTGGTTCATTTACTTTTGATTTCAAAACGGGATCGGGTAGGGTCAGCCCTAACTCGTTGTATGGGCATGGTTTATTTCCTTTCATTTACTTTGCAGTCGCATTTTTTGCATGTTGGAACTTGCAATGCAAAGAAGACCCCATTGCAGCCTTGCCATAGTAACCCAGCTCGATGACTCGATCTAAATCAGTGCCAACTCGATCCGACTCGGTATTTCTGACCGGGTGACACTCAGTTCGGATTAGCCCAGCCCAGACCCGAACTTGGATCGAGCTAGGCATGCTAGACTCGGTACCGAGTCTGATCGAGTTCAGGTCAAGCCTTTTTCAAAACTAGATCGAGTCAGGCCAGCCCTAACTCGGTCCAACTCAACTCGATACCCAGCTCTAAGTGGGCCTAGGGTTTGAAAACCCTAGTTGTGATACCATGTAGAACCACAAGATGTTGCATTGTGGAAATTGTCATATCTCAAGTTAACTTAGAATAACATGAATATATAGAGTATATGAAAGATTTGGGGAGATCTTACCAGATACACATCTTAAGAAATAAGGTAATTTCCTAATCTAATAAGATTGCCCTAATATCCTCTAACAAAGAGAGAGTCAACACATTCAATAAGATAATTGAAGTGAAGTGTGCTCGAACATAAGTATCTAGTTACACCAAAATTTATCAAACAAGTACAAACAATTATTGGGAAGACAAGGGCTTTAAATGGTTCATAGTGCAAACGTCATGAGGGCTTCCTCATTTGTTTGTTAGATAAATATCAGCAAAAAATATGACAATTTAGCATAAAAATATTTTGTAGGATTTACACATCATATTTGGATTCCTGTCAGGGTGTGTCGTAAAGGCCGCTACGGGACAATAAAGATAATAGCGTGGCAATTGTTACACGTTACGGGGTTGTAATGGTCGTACTGGCCGCTACGGAAAAAATGACCCGTAAAGGCCCTTTATTTATTTATTATTAAAAAAGGGACCGTAACGGCCATTACGACCCCTGTAACAGCCATTACACCCCATATCGTAAAGGTAACGGTGATGGCCATTACGGTCACAGTTACCGTTACAGAATACCTTGATTCTTGTTCAAAATGAAGAAGACTTCTTTTTTTTTTCCTTCTTCGGTGAAGATGGGAGAAGTTTTTATTCTTGTTCTTTTATAAAAGAATAGAAAGGAAATTCTCTCTTTTGATGTGAAGGGAAGGATAACTGTTAAAGAGGGAGAGCCTGGAAAGTTGAAACATGTTTCTATTCTTTTAGTTATACACATGCGTATATGTGCACATGTAAGTGAATGTGTGGATGGATGCAATGCATATGGGCATGAATCTACGCACGAGTGCATGGATGTATGCATGCATGCATGCGCTGATGAATATATGAAGGAATTTTTTACTATAATTATAATAATTTGATGGGGTTCATGTAACATGCAATGTCTAGCAAAGAAAGTGAGAAGTTGACACCGAAAGGTGAATTGAACATGAACTTGTGGATTCAGTTTCCCCCTGAATAAGAGATAAATATTGCCTGGATGTGCCTGGCACAACAACTTTGTAAATTCATGCACACTACAAATTTAACAGCATGTCTCTCTATATGGTGCACAAAAAAGCTGTGCTCTTACAAACAACATATGCCTCAAGTCAAAAGCTAGCTTACTTTAGAATCAATTTATTGCTCAAATTTTTAGTTTTTCTGCTCTTTCACGGCCAAGATTGTTTTTAGATCAATTAGATGTAATCTTGGGGTAATCATGAGGCCAATCACAAATCAATTACAATTTCAAAACAAATTATTATGTCAAATAATGTATTTTCCTTCTCTAGACTTTTCAAAAAGAAGAAGAAGAAGAAGAAATTACGCTTCTCATAAAAATAGATAAAAACATGCAAAAAAAAAAGAGGAAAATGTAATGCAGATCAACAAGTTATCTCAAATTTGTAGCACATAAGAAAATCTTAGTAGGCAATTGAACCAAATATAAGAGTAGTTAACAACAGCCTCACACATTGATTCATAACCATGAGTTAAGGGATGAAAGATTAAGCGATAACTTACGTTCTTTAAGACAAGACCAAGCAACCTTTGCTGCAATCATCTCTGCCTGCTTCTTGGTTTTTGCTGCTTTTCCAGAGAAACCCTCTCCTTCTATTTCAACAATGTAAAAGAAAGTAGGCAAATGAGGTAGACCGGATCTAACGGTCTTATATACCGGTAGCGAAGAGCCTTCTTTCTGAGCTAATTCCTGCAAAAGGTTCTTGCAAAAACCAGCATTATCTTGCAGAAAGTAGGCCACAAATCAATAATCTCATTCATTTAGACAAATTAAAATGCACAAAAAAGTAGCTTATAATTAGGCACTAGCTAAATAACATTTAATAAGGAACACTTGCCTCTTGATCTCCTGCTGACAAAGATGACAGAGCAACTTTTGCAGCGGCATGTTCCGCTTCTCTTAGTGTGCTAAAAAAATAAGGACTCTCAAAGGTTTGTCCATCTATTGTAACTGTAGCCTTAAAGCGGAGGGCATGAGGCTGTCCATGACAAAGACTAGAATAAATGGGTAGTGTCAGGTTTCTTTTCTGGGCCAAATTCTATAGTTGACTCTTGTGAATTAGTTTGAATCTGTTGATGCAGGACATGAAAATTAACTATGATATGCAAGATCTCAGGCTTTAAATCAAACTAATTCAGAAACATTCACATAAAATTCCTTCATATATTCATCGGTGCATGCATACATCCATGCGTTCGTGCGTAGATTCATGCCCATATGCATTGCATCCATCCCCACATTCACTTAAATGTGCACATACACGCATGTGTATAACTAAAAGAATAGAAACAGGTTTCAACTTTCCAAGCTCTCCCCCTTTAACAGTTATCCTTCTCTTCGTATAAAAAAAGAAGAATTTCTTTCTATTCTTCTATAAAAGAACAAGAATAAAAATTTCTCCCATCTTCACCGAAGAAGGAAAAAAAAGAAGTCTTCTTCATTTTGAACAGGAATCAAGGTATTCCATAACGGTAATTGTGGCTGTAATGGCCATCACCGTTACCTTTACGATATGGGGTGTAATGGCCGTTACAGGGGTCGTAATGGCCGTTACGGTCCCCTTTTTAATAAAAAAATAAATAATGGGCCTTTACAGGTCATTTTTTCCATAGTGGCCATTACGACCATTACAATCCCGTCACGTGTAACAATTGCCACTGTTATCTTTACGGTCCCGTAGTGGCCTTTATGACACACCGTGATAGGAATCCAAATATGATGTGTAAATCCTACAAAATATTTTTATGCTAGATTGTCGTATTTTTAACTGATAGTTATTTGACAAACAAATGAGGATGCCCTCATGACGTTTGCACTATGAACCATTTAAAGCCCTTGTCTTCCCAATAATTGCTTGTACTTGTTTGATAAATTTTGTTGTAACTAGATACTTATGTTCGAGCACACTTTACTTCAATTATCTTATTGAATGTGTTGACTCTCTCTTTGTTAGAGGATATTAGGGCAATCTTATTAGATTAGGAAATTACCTTATTTCTTAAGATGTGTATCTGGTAAGATCTCCCCAAATCTTTCATATACTCTATATATTCATGTTATTCTAAGTTAACTTGAGATATGACAATTTTCACAATGCAGTATCTTGTGGTTCTACATGATATCACAACTAGGGTTTTCAAACCCTAAGTGCACCTAGAGCTAGGTATCGAGTTGAGTTGGACCGAGTTAGGGCTGATCCGACTTAATCTGGTCCTGAAAAAGGCTTGACCTGAACTCAATCCGACTCAGTACCATGTCCAGCATGCCTGACTTGATCCGAGTTCGGGTATGGGCTGGACTTATCTGAACCAAGTTCGACCCAGTCAGAAATACCGAGTTGGATCGAGTTGGCACCGAGTCTGATCGGGTCATCGAGCTGGGTTACTATGACAAGGCTGCAATGGGGTCTTCTTTGCATTGCAAGTTGCAACATGCAAAAAATGCGACTGCAAAGTAAATAAAAGGAAATAAACCATGCCCATAAAACGAGTTAGGGCTGACCCTGCCCGATCCTGTTTTGAAATCAAAAGTAAAAAAACCACTGTAAAAAATCAATAGTAAATAAACCACATCCACATACGGACCAATAAAACTCATTCATTCAATATCCTCTGTATGATGAATGCCTTCATTGCGTGTAACCTGAGTAACCTTTTCCATAATAGTAACCCCCTCCTCCACCTTCGTCGCTAGAATCATCCTTTGGTTATCTTTTTACGGCTTTAACTATGGGAGAACTCTGGGCTGACTTCGAGCTAGAGCTGGGCAGGACCCGACTCGACTCGGTGGATCCGACTTATCCGACTCGGTCAGATCTGACTCGACCCGAACCGAACGGTAGAGCCGGGTTCGAATCGAGTAGCCCCATCCGCATCCGAATCTCGACCGAGTTGAGTTCGGGTTACATAGTTACTCGACCCAACTCAAATTGAAACTCGATCCGGTATCGGGTACTATATATAAAAAGTATACTTTTTTTCCCTTCATCTTACCCTAACCCTACCTGTGTCGCTCCTGATCGGACTACTGTCTACCTGAACCCAGCAGCCGTCCGACCGTCCCTCCTCCTCCACCTCCTCTCTCTCTCATCTCCAATCCACTTCCTCCCTCCACCCATTCGGTAGTAATCCACCCGTCTGGTAGCAATCCGCCGATTTTAGGTATACTTTAATTTTCTAATCTAATTATTTATTTATTTATTTCAAAGCTCAATTGGTGGTTCGGGCTCGTTGTTGTGGTCCGGGCTGGCTCAGGTGCCGTGCGGGCGTGCGGCCGAGCTTTCTGGTGGTGTGTCCCAATCGGATTACTGTCTCATCTTGCTTGTCACTCTTCTCATCATCGAACTCCTTATCAACAGAGTTCCCTTTCCCCCAGATCGGACACAGCCAATCCTGCGTAGAAATGAGCGCTTCAACTGATTCTGGTGTAAGTGAGCTTTGATACTTGTTTGCGGCCCAAGATTCTGATGCCACAGTTGAAATTGGAATTGATAATGTCTCGTGTCATTAACGAGAGCACATGGTATTGTGAATCACGAGATTTCGACTTTCACCAGTCCAAAACATCAAAATCTTCGCCCTTGTACTTTACAAGTGACTCCTTGAGATAGTGTTCAAGTTCTGATTGGGTTGTCTGCGTGTGAGTCTTAACCTGTGCTAGGAAAGACATGAAATCATCGATCGTGTCTCGTTGTTCATCAACAATAGAACTAGAACCCACTTGAATAGTACATAGGCTTGCGGCTGCAATTTTGTCTTTTGCGGAGCCCAACGTTTGTACATAAAAATTGTACAACTCATCAACTGCATCATGAATCTTATTGACCTCAGAGGCACTCTTTTCACCATACAACTTATTAAAGATGAATACAACCATGAACATCTTGTATCGTGGATCAAGAACGACTACAACAACCATTACCAGACTGCACTCAAACCAATACTTATCGAACTTTAACTGCATACCCATGGTCATTACTTGTAAAAAGTCTGGTCTACTACAACTTCTGTGCAAGATATCTTTTATCCTTCAAGGTTCTAGCAGAAATATATTTGTTGTTGGATACTTCTTGAAAATTTCTTCATTGTGTCATAAAAAACTGAAAGGAACTTGCTGATTCAGCTCTTGACCAATCATTATCAAAAGGCAACCAAAGATATGCACCATCACGCTCCGCATAAGTGAGAGAATGCATCTCAGAAAGCTATCGCTGAATCCAACATTTCAAAAGTTGAATCCCAACGTGTCATGACATCCAGAAACATCCAGCTTCATCGTTCTCTGAGATGACAAATTCAACCGCTTCACGATCTCATTCCATGTATATAATCGTTAAGGTGACCCCCGTACGTACTTCACATTCTCTCTTATGTTCTCGATCGTTGGCTCAATTGTTGGATGTGGGCACAACACCTAACATGAAATATCTTTCCACCAAAATACAAGTCACCGGTGCCTTAAACTAGTTCCGCAAAGTCGTTATCACGCTATCATTTGCAGAGGCATTGTCTAAAGTTATCGAAGAGATTTTCTTCTCAATGCCCTACTCCACAAGACATTTGTACATGTAATCTAAAATCATCAATCTAGTGTGAGGAGGCACAAGATAACGAAAGTTTAAGATTCTTTTGGAGAGCCTCCATTTGACATCAACGTAGTGGGCAGTTAGTGATATATACCTCTTTCGTTGATTGGATGTCATCCACAAATATGATGTCAGGCTAATTCAGAAAATCAATTCCAACTGTCCTTTCAACTTGAGCTTCTCACTTTCATACATCTTCATGCACACTCTCTTTATTGTTGTATGAGAGACCTTCTCGTATTTGAGGTTAAGGCCTTTGGCTAATTCAATATAAGGACTCTCTACCATCTGAAATAGTCTTTCATTGGTAATAATAAATATGGCAGTCAACTCATTCACCTGCTCTCTGTTGAGGGTCAAATATTGCATATCAGACCCCGATTACTGCCTGATTTTACGTACACGATAATGCCTAATATTATAATTTAATCGTGTTTTTGTTGCAGGATGTAATAAGGAGCTTTGATTGAAAAAGAGTATTAAAAGCATGGATTTAACGCTCTGAAGTCACCAGAGCAAGGAACGGACTCCAGGGGACCAAGATTGATGGAATTACACGCCAGCGATCCGAGAAAATCGGGAAACTGAAGCTCAAGTGGCTCGAAAATCATTCAGAACGCAAGATCACAGGGTTCCCACCATCCATTCGGCTCAAAACTTTATACATAGCCTGATGACCATAAATTAACCATACATGTAAAATTTCAGCTCTTGGACCCCTATGAGAGTGGCCCAACAGACAGATCAACTCATAACTATTGATTCTAGGCCCACCTGAGATCTGGATATACTTCAAATTTGGTCTCAAGACATTATATGATGAGATAAGACGGATGGACGGAGCTGATTTCCCGGAACCATCATCTTGGACCCCACCTGAGTTGGGTGTGCATAGTGCACAAGTGCACTAGCTGTGCACGGCAACGCAGAGACGGTCAAACCGTCTCTTGACCGAGCATTCCCTCTCCAATTCAAATTCCTTCCTGCGAAAGAAACAGGGACTTGCGATTTTCCTTTGTGGGCCACCATCGTCATTCGAAGGTCCGATCTGGACCGTTCATCGGACTCCCACAGCCCCACTGGCCAAGTCATAGGTGGCGGAATTTCAAAAGACAGTAGATATCGGATCTCATCCGTCCAAACGCAGGACGAGCGGTGCAATGATAAATCCAGTGATCCACACCGAATATAATCCAAAACCAGCCATTTCCAATTGGTTTTTCGAGGAGAGTTCAATGGACGGTGGAGATTTCTCAACCGACACTGATCATGGCCCCACCAACATCACAGCGTAAGCTGTTTACGCAGGTCCTGTTTCAGCGTCCGAAACCAACCGGTTTTGGGGTTATTGTACGTCCATAGTGATGATCGGACGGCCGATCTGGACCGTCCATCGTGTAGGCCTGTCCAAATAGCCCTAGGGGACGTTGTTCTTTTGGACAGAATCAAAGGAAGAGGGAAGTCGGGAGGCTTCGATCTTACGTGCGCGGCCAGTCTGCGAACGGATCTATTGCTGCGTAAGTTCTCCTCCCTGCGCACCGACTCCAGCTGCGCACCGACTTTTGTATGCTCTCGTCTGCACCGCCCTTGGCTGTTATAAAAGGAAAAGAGAGAGAAAAGAGAAGGGATTTTGAATTTGCTATCCAATCTAGGGGAGCTCGGCTTGAACGTGAAGAGAAGAGACAGAGAGAGAGTGGGGGGGATCCAATTGGAAAGGACGTGAGCTTGATCTTGTGCAGCCGTGGAGGCCATGACGTGAAGAAGAAAAGGAGACGGAAGGAGTCAGGCATCAGATCATCAGGCAGCCATTGTGAGGGCATCTGGTGTGGATCTTGGCGCGTGAGAGAGAACAAGAGAGAGAGAGAGAGAGAGAGAGAGAGAGAGAGAGAAGAAGGTGTAGACGGCTCCAATTTTCTTTCTTCTTTACTTCCTTTCTTTTCCTATGAGTCTGTTTAGAGCTTTTTGCTTGATCATATCAAGCTAAACCTCTTAGCTAGGGCTAAGAGGTGAAGCTTGTAGCGAGATGGGAGACTCCATTTTATGCTGGTAATTTAATTTAAATTTATAAACTAACTTTGATTTTAGTTTGATAATTAAGGGAATGTTTTTAGTTTTTAATGATCTGTTGTGACTGAAATTACAATGGGTCTGCGATGGCTTTGAGTATTTCTTTTTCCTTATTGTGATTATGACGTCAGGAAGCCCTGTTGTTCACCATCGTCTCCTGGGCATGGTCGGATGATGGAACCCTTTCTAACCTTCATAGCATGTTGATTGGTTGGTAATTAGTTTAATTCTATTGTTTGCTTTGTCTCCTGGGCATGGTTGGGTGATGGAATCCATTCTAATTCATATACTTTTCATCTCTGTAAAATTTTATCAGAGAAAGTTCAGTTTAATTTCCATGATTTTTGAAGCAGGCATAAGATCTCCCTGATCTCTACAAGTGGATCCTCTGAATCCCTAGTTTCCTACCTCTAAATTTCTTAAGTTTTACATTAATATTTCACCATTATTCCTCAAATTATAATCAATTTAAATTTCATCTTAATCTAGTTCTAATTCCACCTAGTTTCAGATAACGTACAGGTTTCAGTCGCTTGGGATTCGACCTCGGTCTCACCGAGTTTATTACTACATCACAACCCTATACTTGGGGAGCGAACACTCTCTGTTATACTTATAGATGGACAATGTACCTTGCAACGAACCCACTAAAGATTGGGTAAATGAAAGTGTCTGTTGCCCTGAGGTTTGACTTGTCATTTTTCTATGATATTTCAAAATGTGTTTCTTCTGAGTTGTGGTCGACCCATCTACTTGTTTAGCATATTGAACCTTACAGTACTTGCATTGTATCTTCATTGTGCCATTTTTCAAGGTTATTTCTTCAAAATCTTCCCACACTACCGATCTTTTTTTCGCTTTTCTTGTGATCTGTGGCTGTGGGGTACTAATATCAATGGGCAGTTCTTCATCTTTTAAACCTAATCCTTCATCTTCTAAGATCAGCAACGATATAACTGACAAGCCGCCGGGGGTATTGGAAATTTACTCACTAACCATCTAATAGTTGAAAGATACTAAATCAGATTAGTATTAACAGATTTATACTAAACCCTAAATTAGTCACCCATCCAAAGTTGGATAGATTGTAATACTTTCATATTCCCATTTAAACACCCACACTGAAAATTTGGCAGCATTTTCCAAGTCTTTCCAGATAAGTTGATCTTCTATTACCTTCTGATGCCAAATATTTAAACAATGAGAAGATATTTGACATGAGAAATGAAAAAGGAAGAAACATATCTAGAGAGAAATGGGGAGATAGAACACAGATCAGATATGAACATTTAAATAGGTTATATAAAAGTATACTATTTATCTAACCTTGAATTGTCCAAAATGGGACAATTTGAGCGATTTCTATGCCACGAAAAATACGCTATATCTATGTTTGGCCACATAGAAATCCTCAAATGGACAACTAATTATCTAACTCATAAGTCACAATAATAAGCTAAGAAAAAAGCAATGTAATCCATACATATTAAGCTAATTATATAATTCACAATAATAAGCTAAGCAAAAAAGTAATGTAATCCATGCATATTAAGCTAACTATCTAATGCACAATAATAAGCTAAGCAATAAGAAATGTAAACCATAATTCCAAAAAAATTAACCATTAATTGTTTAATTCAAATAAATAAAACACACTAGCAATTTAGGATTTAGGGTTTAAGGATTAGGTTTAGCTGTTTAGGTCTTAGGGTTTAGGGTTTACGATTTAGGGTTTAGGGTTTGGATTTAGGGTTTAGTGTTTTGGGTTCAAGGTTCAGGGTTTGGATTTAGGGTTTAGGGTTAGGTTTTAGGTTTAGGGTTACGCTTCAGGGTTAGCCCGGCCGCACTCGAGCCAAGTTGGACACACCACAGTGAGCCCGACTGCACCACACTTGAGCCAGGCCACATTGAGCCCAGCCTCACCGCACCCGAGCTAGGCTAGGTGCACCACACCTATTCCGAGCAAGCTCGGATGCACCACATTGAGCCCAAGCCGCTCCCGAGTCTACCTGGACGCACTACAGCGTGCCTAGGGCTGCTTAGAGCCATCCATTTGATGATTTATTTAATTAAAATAATAAATAATAAAAATACGTGAAATCGAGCCGAACGGGTGCTGTTGTGCAAACGGGTGGAGGAGAGAGAGAGAGAGGAGGAGGAGGATTGGAGGAGCTCGAATGGGCAGGGTGGCCAGACGAGGAGGAGAGGGGAGGAGGAGCTCGAAATTGAGCCGAACGGGTGCGTATGTGTGGACGGGTGGAGGAGAGAGAGAGGAGGAGCCGAATGGGTGCTGTTGTGCGGTTGTGCCGGAGTAGGGTGCTCATATCGGGTTGGGTGCGGCGATTGGCTAGTTGGGTTAGGGTAGAGAATGGGTTTTTGTTTTTGTTTATATAGTACCCGATAACCGGATTGAGTCAGGTTTTGGTTCAGGTCGAGTCCGACCGGATTGAGTTTCGGTTTGAGTCAAGTCGAGTTACTATGTACACGAACTCAACTCAGCCGGGTTTTAGATCGGGATAGGGCTACTTGATTCGAACCCGACTCTGCCATTCGGTTCGGGTCGAGTTGGATCTAACCGGTCAGACGAATTGAGTCCACTGACTCGAGTCGCCCCCTGCCCAGCTCTGGTCTCACCCCCCTTTCCTCTTTCTTCTCATGTTCTCCTCCTCTGTTGGACATGCTATTGCTGCATCAAATCTACCAGTTGGAATCCACCATTTGCCAGAACTTCCAGTTGTTGTGTCATTATCTTTGTCTACAATCGAAAAGGGATTGACAACCATTGAAGGGATCGTCCGATGCACCCAACACATCTCAAATTTGCCTTCCCCGTCTCCGGCACCTATATAACAGATTTTGTTCATCAAATTACACTACAATCTGTCGGTAGTGTATGCCATAACAACACCATCTCTAACATTAGCACCACTGTTCCCCACCAATTCGCTGTCATAGTTGCCATGGTTAAAAGAACCTGAAACCCACATCCAAAATCGTCTCCCATCTCCATCGAAATCTTCTTCATCAGGAAACTCATGTTGTCTCAGCCTGCTGAGAATCTCTGATCGGTCACTCCAACAAGCTACATCTATCCTTTCTAGTTTTCTTCTCGATCACCGTCCAGCCATCGGATCCATGATTCTCCATCGCCGCCGGATCTAAACCAATCTCCAAATCTGACTACATCATCCTTTGTTCAGATTTGGCATCATCACTGCCGCTTCACCTTAATCATTGGAGTGGTTGTTGGAGGGGGGAGTTGTTTATTTGGTGAGCTATGTTTCCACTGTTGCGGGCACTTTGGCTCTTCATGAAAGTCTGTGTGGAAGAGTGGGCCCTCAGGATTCGACGGTTTACACGATATGGGATCTCCACAAAGTCGATGTTGAACGGTTCAGGTCTAGCGGTCCACCTAACCACTATTGGAGCATATGAGTCTAATCACCCCTCTGATTCTACAGTATAGATGGCCTCAGATTACAGTCTACGACTTATATCATTTGAGGGACAATCTAGATGGACAATATTAATATCTCATTTTTTTTTTTTGTACTCTTGTTGTTTCTTGATATGATTTTCACGAGAGGACCTCTTCCCATTTATAGGGAAGGACCAGAAGTTTGGATGAGACCAGAGATTATTCAGTCTTATTGTTATCTCCTCATCTAAATCTTCGTTTAAAGTTGAATTTGTAATTCAACTTTAGACGGAAGAAAGAAACAAGATTAATAAACAAGAGGCTAAACCTTGTGGGACCCACCCACTAGTGATTGCCCCCAAGTGGGCCCCACGGCCTATGTCCAACACTTCATTTGTGGGATGGGGTATTCTCATTCGTTGACTTGTGGATTTTGATTGGTGCCGAGGGCCTTGATCAATCTTTCTTGCGCCTCTATGCCTTTGACAATGTATCTTCATCGTAACATGCCTTTTGATAAGATGCACTTTTCTTTTTTCCTTTCTCATTTGTGTCGGGTGTTTTGAACTGGACCCGTTTGTGCCGGGTGTATGGACTAGACCCATTATTCTGTCGGGTGTATAGACCGGACCCATTTGTGCCAGGTGTATGGATCAGACCATTTTTTGATGTCGAAATATCTGAAGCTATCGGAAGAGCCATGGTAGATGTCCTAGCCACTGGAAGTGTGTATCCACCGGAAGAGCAATGGGTGAAATCTAGGCCATTAGAAGTGCCACTAGATCATTCATCAGTCATTGGTGCCAATGGTTCATATCCCAGAAGTCATCAAAAGTATCTACTTGCCTGATGCTACTTGTCATTTCGTTGCCTCATTTGCTCACCTCACGTTATTATTGTATTTTACTTCTGCTTTTGCGTAAATGTTCATCGTACCTTTCAAACTCAAGTTACTCATTTCGGAGAGCCTTGATTTTGGTAGGGATTGTTAAAGTATATTAGAGAAATATTATTATATTAGGAAATTTCCTTATTTGTTAAGATGTGTATCTGGTAAGATCTCTCTAGATCTCTCATCGACTCTGTATTCATGTTATTTTCAGTGAATTAGAGATATGCCAATTTCCACACAAGCCTCTTGTGGTTCTACACTCTTAATATGTGCTGCCATGGTTATCTAACTCTTCTTTTTTCCGGCTATAAAGGCCAGTTGATATTGTCTCTGTCATGCCTGATGCGGATCATGAACAGGATGCAAATACAGCATCGACACTCACCTACGTTTATTCGTGTGTGCTTCAGTCATGTTCTAGAGTCAATTGAGTATCATTTCACTTGTTTATGATGGTTGCCACCTCGATCACGTATAGAGCATGCATTTGTTCATGGAGATTTAGGTTATTAGTACTGAAGTGGGATTCAGTTCATGACTAAAGCGGGTTTCAATCATGATCTCAAATCAGGTGGGTTTCAGTTTACATGTTTGTTGCAAAACCACATTCTGCTCACACCACATATAGAGCATAAGTTTGTCCATAAAGATTTAGGTTATTAAAACCGACTAATGATCACTGCTAGTTGTCAAATGTTACTTAATGTACATTCCCATGTAGTACATCCAAACCATGCAAAAGGTGGGCCCTATCAAGAAGATCATCTGCTGCCTTGAATACATGCCTGGATCCTCCAAAATGCCCTAGAGACCAGAGTACCCACGACAAAACAAGAAGACATGAACGTGTGTGATTGATTGCTGAGATTCACGCTGGAACATCCACTTTCAAAACAAAAGAAGATAGGAAAACATATTGATTCTGACTCAGAGAGACAAATGCACTGCTCCTATAGTGTATCGGGACTGACCTTGTATTGTATCAGTACTGCATTAGTTTTTGTTAGTCACTGTCCTAGCCAGTGTAAAGAAAACTTAGTTGACTCAATCAATGCTTACATTGAGTTAAAGGATTAACATCATAAAGACTGAAAAGAAATAATTGAGCATTTGGAACACTGCATTGAGATCTCGATTCCGCCATCCCGCCCCCCGGATAATCAGATTATGTCACAAACACTTGGAAACTTGAAAAACTCAGATTAAGTACTTGACTGAGTTGTGGGTTGCATCTAACTCAGGACAAAGCTGACTCTAAGCTGAGTTTCTGATCTCCAAAATTTCTATTTGGGATAGTGAAAGTAATAAAAGGATATGGAACAATCTAAATATCTGCATTCCGAAGAAGCTAAAATGGGAGAAGGTATTGCAATGGGAGCAATAAAGAAAGACAAGTAATTGAGGTGGAATGGTTAATCAATAATCTTGCTTGCTTTTGCTTGGTTGATTGGATATGATATTGTCATCATAGGTACTGCAGAGCCTAGCCCTTATAAAATGGCCTTGTTTTTGCTTGACTCTGCCGACCTGAAGAACGTTGAGCATTAATATTGTCTTACACTTCCAACAATTTTGGGTGGGCTTTTAGATGGTAATGGGTAAAAGTTCTATGATCGACAGCCCACCAGACATCAACCTTCTTTTTGCTGAGCTCTTTGAATGAGCCGTGGCAGAGGCATGCATTGACATTGGTCACATGCCAACCAGCCATGGAGGGTTGAATGAGGAACGAAGTCAGATACTCCTAGAAATTGTTTTGTAGTTTGTCAGAAATACTGTTCTCAATGCCTGAAGTAGGGCCCCTATTTTTAGCAAATAGGATTATGTGATGCCATTAAAGAGGAGTTACATGTAGTCTGGCGAACTATTAAACCGATGTTCATGTACTAAGATATTCTATTATGCATTCTCTTTTCAGGTAAAGCAAGTATGATGCAGGACATGAAATTCAAGTATGATGTGCAAGATTTCGGGCATTAGATCACACTAGTTCTGAAACAATTACACAAAATCTCACATCCCACACAAAAGTTCAAACACTCAATTAAGGGGAATCTTATGCGGATCCAGGCCTACATATGCTAGGGCCAGATCAATCAAAATTATAGACCAAACAAGAATCAAAGGAGGGTAAATTCATTCACACATGCACAAAAATAATTCCCCCAATCTAAATTTCAATTTGGGTAACCATAAGGTTGAAGAAAGGTTATAAATTTTGGGATTTGAATAATTTAGGGTTAGGTTTAGGGATTTTGGGTGAAAGAGGAGTGAAAAAGAGGAGAGAGACGAACCAAAGAAGTACCAGATGTGTGGACAGCAGCAATGGCCCAGACGCATATGCATGTGATCCCGGTCGCACGTGTGTGAGGCCCACTATTCAGAAAAATGTCAGCTTGACCCTGGTCGGCCAGTGGTGGACTCTAAAATCCCCAAATTTCAGCTCAATCCGATGCACGGTTTGTGCGCGGTGCTCTGCCGAAGTTTCATCCTTCCTGCATGGCCAGATTCTAGAAATCTGCTGTAGAGAGAAAAATGGCTGCAATAGAAGATGAATTTGAAGCGTAGATGATTGTAAGATAAGAGAAATATGGATGGAAGAAGGTGGGGGCGAATCAGGATAGGTGTGGTTTCGCACCATGGTAGTCAGCCCTTCGAAGAAGGGAGAGTTTCACACTCAATTGAATCTCCATAACTCAAAATTTTAGAAGAGAAGAAAAACGCAATATTTTTATAATCTTCAATGAGCGAAAAATAAATAAAATTACAAGGGGTGCCTATTTATAATAAAACTCTATATTCCAAAATTCGCACTATGTGCACAACCTATTATTTGGCAACGAAGTAATAAAAAATAACAACTAATTAAATCAATCTAAACCGTCCATGAAATCCAGCAAAGTGCCCATCCCGATCTTGATGAAAACAAGGATACGAAATCTTGGATAGTCTGGCATGCAGTTTGATCTTGTCTTGATACATTCTATTCACTAAAATACTACTGATCTTATTGGATTTGGCACGCATACTAGCTAAACTGTGGAAATAGCTTGTGTTTTTATCGCCCTTTCTTATCCATTTGTTTCTTGATTTTTGTTTCCAGGAAATTTCGTTTTCCAATACCCTTACTGAAATGGATTGAATAAGCTGAACTCTTCTGCAAAATAGCTCGGAAGACATTGGAACATTTTATGAGGCTGCGTCAATCTTTTGCAATTCGGAAAACATAGAGTCCAATTCAGAATTCCTTTTGTGATGCTGAGTATACTTCCACTGCTTTAACTTTTCTTTGAGGAGTCTAAGTTTGGAGAGGAGTCTGTGGCCTACATATCCTTCCACCTGAAAAGCTGTCCACCAATTTGAAATCATCTGAATGAATCCTTCAATCTTGAGCCAGGAGGAGTCAAACTTAAATGGTTTAGGACCCCAATTGTTGTCGTCAACCCAGAGTAAGACCGAACAGTGATCAGAGGTTGTTCTCGCTAACTGAGAGATGAAAGGGAACGTTTCCAGCCATTTAGGAGAGACCAAAAATCTATCCAATCTGGAAAGAATCGGATTCGCTCGCCCGTTAGTCCAAGTGAATTTGGCTCCTAGTAATGGAAGATTGACTAACTCCTGATTTTCTATCCAATCAAAGAAAGCTCTCATAGCTGAAGAGACCTTTCTGCTGCGCAAGTGTTCCTCCGCGTATCAAATGATGTTGAAGTCCCCGACCACACAACATGGGCCTGAGAGAGACTATCTAGGAGAGGTCAGCTCTTCCCAAAATTCTGCTTTGCTAGAATCGATGGAGGGGCCATACATAGAGGATATAAGACACCAAAAGTTATTCGATGGAGGGGCCATACATAGAGGATATAAGACACCTAGTGAGTTAAGAAATTAAAGACAGCTTCGTAGTCAATGGATAATAATTTATAGAATCCAAATCAATTGCCCACATGCATTTACAAGTAGCTTGTGCAAACGATGCCACAAGTGCCAGTAGGGCCAACAAAGGTAATATCCAAGCCATTAGGTGGGTCTGACTGTGTAGATGTTCTCGCCTCATAATAAATCTAGTCCATCTAGCGGGTGGGCCATGATATTAGAAACAGATGGAGGGTAAGAAAACCACAGCTTGGCAAAAATCCATCGTGGCTAAGCTAAAAAAGATCAGGCAGAACTTCCTTTGACAAGATTCAGTAGATAATCATAAATTCCATTTGCTAAAATTGGAAGAAGCATGTAAACCAATGGTTCAGGAGGGTGTAAGCTTGTGAGATTCAGAGGTAATGATAGGGCACTTTTAGGAAAGTGGGTGTAGAGTATCGGGGTAGAGGGAAGGTAACTTGTAAAGAGAGACATTGGGTCATGGATATGAATATTGGTACCGTATCAACTGATATGGCCGTATCGTATCCATATCGACACGAGATGATATGGGAAATGAGGTCATATCGGACCGACACAAAAAAAAAAAAAAAAAAGAACCCAACTCGTATTAGCCTGTATCAGCCCTTGTTGGCTATTACAAGGCGTATCGACACCAATATGCCCATAAAAGCCTAATTTTGCTTTTTATTTTTTTCAAAATTTTACTCATGTATCCTCCTCCTATTCTTCTTCTTCTTCTTCTTCTTCTTCATTTAAACCATGGAATAAGTTAAAAACTCATTTAATGCTAGATGTAGACCTATTTTGGTATCAAAACAAATAATTTGAATGGGATTTGACAAATCAAAATGAAGTGGACCATTATGGAAAAAAAACAGAAAGAATGGTAAACCTTCACTTTCTTTTTTTATATTTTCATATTCTTTTTTTATTGTATTTCAATGTAATGGGCCCTAGTTCACCAAATCATGCTTGTTTTGTGTTCAAATACATGCACGGGTTGGTCGTTGGAAGTTCTCAATAGGGTAAAACAAATCGTAATAGAATGGGCGCATGCAGCTAACATTTTGGCTGCTAATCAGTTGCCTGTTAGTTGGTTAGAGTTGTTGATGCAAGGAGATGTGATGGCATAACCCTAGATGCATGTATAATCAGGATGAAGAGATTCAAATAAATTAATTAATCAACTAACTGTTTTCAATCAAGAGGATTAAGAAAATCTCAACATAGAGATGAAATCATTCCATCGGGATCATGCCCCTTAGCATAAAATCACGTAAACAATAAAAAAGGGAGAACCTAGAGATATGAGGATATCCCAGATCTATCATAAGTCAGTCCCAGTCAAGTTTGGATCTGATTCTCCTGACTAGCCATCCCTCTTTTCCGTTCAAACCAAAAGAAAATATCCAGAGAGGAACGAAAGGGATGAAGAAGAGATAGGTTCGAGATGAAGAAGGTACAGATTCTAGGAAACCAAAGAAAAGAAAATGGCCAATTCTTACCATTTCCTGCATCTCAAAAATCTAGAAAGAAGGAAACCTAAAACCGATGTGGAATCCTGAGCACCCAAGGGCCAATCTTGAGACTCTAATATCTTTAATAAAAGATGAAAAAAATATATATATATGAATTTTTATTCATTTTATGATAAAATAGGGTTTCTCACAGTGTATAT
The DNA here is from genome assembly GCF_029962835.1 of Magnolia sinica. Taxonomy (NCBI): domain Eukaryota; kingdom Viridiplantae; phylum Streptophyta; class Magnoliopsida; order Magnoliales; family Magnoliaceae; genus Magnolia; species Magnolia sinica. Next base: position 18,954,055 of record NC_080587.1, on the reverse strand, counting down.
ATAAGCCAGGGAAAAAATAAAAGTGCACTAAAGCCCCTAAAAATAATGAAAAGTACAAAAAACACCTAAAACTAAAACACCCGCACAACAGGGTGTGAAATCTGCCCCATGGGCCTGCGGTCATGCTGCTCCTGCACTCGTAGCGTGTCAGAAAATGGGTCTAATGGACCCGACGTCTATCCACATCAACTCCTCCGCTCCGGTACTCTGTCGACGACTCCTCTGGTACGCTCTAAAAGGTGCACCATTGATGCCCGCATCAGTTGTAAAGGTTTCTTTTTGTCATTTTGCTTTTCTTTGTCTTGTTTCTTTTGTATTCTTTGGCCTTTGGCCTTTCTTTTAAAAAATTTCATTATCATCGCTTCAAAAAAAAATAAAAATGAAAAGAAATAGAAATCCGCGGCTGAGTGTTTTTAGCTATACATTTGTTTCGTTAAGATGTTGAGGTTTAAGTATAGATGTTGAGATGGATGAGTGGTAAGATAAGGATAGAACTAAAAATGAAACATTCAAGGGGATTAAGGAGTAGCACCAATAGGTAGTAAGATGAGAGAAAGTAGACTAAGGGACCAAGAACTCCGATGGTTAAGAGGGAGTTGGTACAAGTTGAGGGCTCTAAAAGGGCAAGGGAAGGCCTAAAAAGATGTGGCTGGAGCCATGGAGGTAATAAGAAAATACTTGATGACCTATGATCTAAGTGAAGTAATGGCCCTTGATAGAGTAGAATCGCAGAAAAGGATTCATGTAGCCAACCCCAAGTAGTTGGGATATTAGATAATGATGATGATACAATGACGACATTTGTTTCCTTAACGGTGGTCCACCTGATAAGTGGACCAACCTGATTATTGGGCGAGACAATCCACATAATGTTACGCCTTTGATGGATTGGATCTCATATCAATTTCTAATGCTAGCACATGTGTGGCGTGTACAGCTGCCTCCTGCATGCATGTGGACTTAGCAAAGCTCTATATGCAAACTTCAAAAGAGCAGAAAAGGAATAAAAATACAGAAGTTCACACAAAAAGCTGAAAACATTTTTTTATGATGATAGGGTGTCCCCGCCCCCTTTTTTAAGGCAAGACTAATCCCTGTGGATAAATGCAATCACCCACAAACCACATGCATCGGGTAAAGCACAGAGAGGGAAATTGAACTCAAAAACTAAATAAAACTGATGGACAGCAATCAAGGGCGAAAGGCCTTACACTCGATCGTAATTTGCATCCATAAGAAAATCCAGCATTCCAGTTGTAGTTTGCTTCCTATTAGATGAAGCCTGGCATCTTCATCGCCATTCTAACTTTACTCCTTCCTTCTCAAATGTCCATGACAAGTGCAAACATTGCACACGAGTTCCAGCCCCACCTAACAAACAACAAATAACATGCATGTATTTGATGTTGATCAAGGCCCACATGCCAAATTAACTACTTTTTTCATTTTAACCGTGCATTACTGTCCACCAGCCAGCCACTTAGGACATCAGTTCGGTATAGTTTTTGGTTTAGAATTTTGACAGTTTGATGTAGAGTTATACATGTATAAGAACCATCACATTCATACTAGAGTATCATCATTTTTCCCATAAAACAAACCCAATTGATAAATAGCGTCCATGTTTTCAAGCATAGTTCAAACACTAGCTAACTTGAGTCGAAACCCAGCAGAGCCAACCTGAATTTGCAAGATATCGAGCGGAGTCAACAAGATCTCAGTTCTAGAAGTGGTTTGTTTCCAACTCAAAGAGACTCATCAAGTCAATCCACTGACTCAGATGACTCAATGCGACTGGCGGTGACTCAAACTGAGTCACTTACCTTGTTAAAGGTTTTATTAAAAAATATACATGGAAGGGCTGTGTGAATCAGCCACTTGACCTCTAGCACAAAAAGGAGCACCCTCAACCCGCATCCTATTCAGTGTCTAGCTGTTTGTTTCTCTATTTCATATTACTTATATACTAAATGTAAGTATTTTACATATTTACTACCAATGTTAATATTTTTTTAATTTTATAATTATTAGAAATTGAGTCAAGTAAAGTTTTTGGGTTTTTGAACAAGACATCAATTCTGCCATCCAAAGACATATCTCATTGAAATGAAACAGATACAAAGAAAATAGCAAGGATTACTGACTCTTTTGTCACCATTCCCAGCATCTGTGAATCGGTACACCGAACCTGGCTGTTGATACCCGAGATATCCTTCAGCGCCTCGATGTATTCTGTAACCGGCTGGTCCCACTGATCTGCCCTCTTGGAGGCCTCTGATTCTGACGCTGCCCCCCAATTAAAAAAGAAAAAGAAAATTGATTAATAATATAAAAAAAATATAAAAAATGGAGCTGATATGTACAGCCTATATGTTTAATAAATTGACCCACTCTTCTACAACCTACTACTCTATTACCAAAAGTAGGAAAACAGAGTGTGTCTATCAAAAACATGAGGTGTATTTAACATTAAAAAAAATCTAGAATTCTGCATTGAAAATCTCAAATATATTTTCCACACCCATTCTTGTACTTCTTAGTATTAGAATGGTAGATCCTTGGTACTACCCTACTACCAGCAGTGGGGAAGCGGATTGTGAGGTGGCCTCAACACCACCCAGCTAGGTGGTTCTGGGAGGTGTTGGGTGTTGTGGGGCCAACCGTGGTGTATGTGTTTTATATCCACGCCATCCATCCTTGTCGGCAGCTCATTTTAGGCCATAAGCCCAAAAACGAAGCAGATCCGAAGCTCAAGCGGACCACACCACAGGAAACAGTGGGATGATGATAATGTTTATTTGCAATTAACCTGTTGATAAGGCCACATGGACCTGGATGAAGGAAAAACGCAAATATCAACTTGATCCAAAACTTGTGTGGCCTCCAAGAAGTTTTTAATGGTGGACGTTCAATCACCCCTGTTTTCTATAGTGTGGTCCCTTTAAGTTTTTTTATCTGCTTCATTTTTAAGCTCATGCCCCAAAATAAGCTGGTCAAAAGGATGGATGGTGCGGATAAAACACATACATCACGGCGAGCACCACAGCACCCAACACCACCTACTTGGGTGGTTTTGGGGTCATCACCCGCTCTACTTCCCAAAAGTAGATAGGCATGGCGTGTCTATCAAAAAAATGGGGTGTAATTATCTTATCACTTTGAAATCAAGAAGTTCGTTTGAAAATCTCAAAATGGAAGAGAAAGAGAGAATGAAATCTAAAAATTTATTTTCTTTTTTTTTCTTTTATAATTACCATTGCAAGTTCAAGCATTGAATCCGTCTGTAATGAAAAGATTGAAGTGGGAATCGAACCAGGTGCCTTCGATGAAAATTACGTTTTTGCCCTTGCCTTCTTCTCCTTCTATCTCCATCCTGAGACTGGTGTTTGGTAGAATCCATGGCTCTTTGCTGGAGGAGTGAATTCCAGGTTTTCAAGGGGGAAAAGTGGGCTGGGCCCATTTCGGGCCAAATCTCGAACTTGGACGAGCCGAGCGTTAGTTCGCTAGAATTGAACCCGATATAGTCAAACGGCGCCGGGTCTGGGTTCTGATATGGACATAGGGTTGGCCCGCAACGATGGAAATGGGCCAAGCTAGTGCCAGTTCGGCTTGGATCAGCCCTAACCTGACCCTAGTTCACTATGCCCTGGCCCAGACGTATCCCTGATCGGTCCAAAATGGCCTCGCGTGAACCTTGGCTCAACAAGCTAGGGCAGGCCCTACACCAAAAAAGGGCTAAAAGATTAGCATTTTGTAAAACTTCAATATACTTTTTGTATGTTTTGTTTTGTTGCAACGAGTTCCACGGTCTAAAGGATCTTGATCTTTGAAACATGACCCAAAATACAAGAGCATCTTTAAACTACATATTTACATCGTATGTAGACCGATTATAAATCATTTTAAACTAGTTCTTCTGTATAACTATGTGCCACTTGATGATGAGGCTGAGCAAATGGGCCCAGCTGGGGCATCATTCGCCCATGCCTAATCTACATCAGGCCTAGTTTTCAAGCTCGAGGGCCCAAGCTAGCCCTGGCCCTACAAGGTTGGGCCACCTGGGTTAGGCGAGCAGCCAGACCAATTTCAGTGTTATTACTGAAAGATTCCAACACAGGTAACTAGCTTATTGAAATTTGAACACTGCATAGGGGTGGCAATGTGACAGGTTGTTGGCCTGACCCTACAGGGGCAGGACTTGGGCCTTCATTTCCCCAAAGTTGGTCCAAAGGGCAGGCCCCAACTTGAAATCTGAACCTTGTGATGGGGCTAGAGCAGGCCAAAGTTAGCAAGGAATGGGGCAGACAAGGAGGTTCTTGGTAACACCAGGTTGGCAGCACCCATATTTTGTCTATAATACCGATAATTACCATCAATATCTGGAATACTGGACTGTTTCAAGCATTTTTTGTTTGTCACAAGCAAAAAAAATCTTGTTTTCCTTCATTGTGATTGGCCTACATCATTACTGACGCTGTCAGCAATGCTGCATTAAATGTAGCGTGTGATGATGTGGCCCAATTAGATTGAAGCAAACAAACAAGATTTTTTTGCTTGTGGCAAGCTAAGGATCCGGATTCATTCTAAAACTGGATTACCAAAGTTCAGATTGTAAAAATGCTGCTAGTATCCTACCACCCATCTCTAAGGGCCTGTTTGGATGCATGTAACTTTTTTAAAATATAATAAAGTTACAGGTGACTTTGTTAGAGTTGGTGTTTGAGGGAGGAAATTCACAGGTAACTTTCTCTCAACCTGTGACTTTCTTACAGGAGAAAGAGGCGAAAATCTTACAGGTACTTGAGTCGTTTTAATGGTTGAAAATTTTGAAATGAAAATCTTTGAAAAGAATCGCACATGCATTGAAGAAGCGTACCTACCTACAGACGGAGTGACAGACGCTTCTCCCTCTCTCTAAACTCTCCTTCTCCCTCTCTCAGTCTCCTTCTCCCTCTCCCATCGAGCTTGAGCAAGGTTGGAAACCCCTTTTCTCTCTTTCTATTGCGTTTTCCTTTCTTTCCTCTCTTTTTTTTCCTTCTGCATTGACGGACGCAACTTGGTGAGGTGGCGTGGATATGGTTGATGATTTGTGGGGCCCACCATATTGTATTTGTTTTATCCATGCCATTCATCCATTCTTTTGGATCGTTTTAGGGCTTGATTCCAAAAACGAGGGATATCTATATCTCAGGAGGACCACACCACCGAAAACAATAATGATTGAAAGTCCACCATTAAAAAACTATTAGGGCCCACTGTGATGTTTGTTTCAGCTGTTGATTAGGTCATAAAGACATGGATGAAGGGAACAAAACAAATATCAGTTTGATCGAAAACATTAGTGGCCCACCAAAAGTTTTTAATGGTGGGTGTTCAATTAACATTGTTTCCCGTGATGTGGTCCACTTGAAATTTTGATGTACCTTATTTTTGGGCTGATGACTTAAAATGATTTGGAATAATGGATAGATGGTGTGGATGAAACAAATACATCATAGTGGGCCCACATAACACGTCAACAACCCATGGACAATAATCTACTAATTATGGTACTATGTGGGCCCCACCGTGATTTATGTGTTATATTCATGGCGTCCATCCATTTCTGATTATTATTTTTGGTAAGCCCATGTTTACAAGACCCATATAATTGGTCTTCCTGCTATGTGGGCCTTCCCTTTGTCAAGCTGCAAGTGTTATGGCCATTTGAGGACCCATTTTTATTTTTTTATTTTTTTTACTTCATGCAATGTGGGTTGTTGTGGCTGTTTGAGAAGCCCATGTTTAGAAGATCCATTTTTGTTTTGTTTTTTGGCTTCCTGTTATGTGGGCTATTGTGGCTGTTTGAGAAGCCCATGTTTACAGGACCCATTGTTGTTTTTTTTTTTTTGTTTTTTTTTTTTGCTTCCTACTATGTATGCTGTTGTGACTGTCTGAGAAGCCCATGTTGATTGTACATGTCAGTATCTCTGATAGGATTTTTTTATTTTTTATTTTTTTAACTTGCAGTTTTGACATTCATTGATGAAATTAGCCTTGTTAAGCACATGGCTATGACAGCTGGCCCTACACAGGAGATTCCCTTCCATGAGTCACCACAGGGATCACCGCCAGTTAATCTCCATCTGCACATAATTGTATTACAGTAACAACTGAAAATTAGAAGATGATAACTTTAACGGCCCGAACTGAAAATTAGAAGATGATAACTTCAGTGCTTGAAGAGTAGAAGGAATATACATTTGTGGAAGGTTATCAGATCCCAAGCAATCCATGTTTTCGTGGATGGAATATACATTCCTCCCATAATTTGTTAATGCATGGATTATCAGATCCCACAATCCACGGAATAGCATATGTCCCCTGTCCAAAGGCATGTATGGTTAGAAAACATGGTTCCTAAATAAATTACTTTAGTTTGATGTTATTTATTTTTTTACTTTCTTTCCCTTATAACATTATAAACATATCTTATGAAGAAAATGAAAATTTTTGCTTGGATATGTTACCTCAAGTTTTTTATCCACATTACTAGCATTTTGAAAGCATGAGCCCACTTTTATGGCCCACCTATTAATTAATTTAACTTAAGAATCGATCAAACTATTCATTTACATAGGCTTAATAAAATGGAATAATTTTATCCCATCTTTTTTATGTGTCAATTTGATTCAACGATTCCCTATTTCAACTCTATCTAGTGTGAATATCCAACTTATTATCCGGTAATAAAGTTATAGTTATCCAAACACAAAAACAAAATTACCTGTAAGTAAGTTACAACTTACATCCAAACATAATTACCACCAGTAAGTAAGTTACATTTTACTTTCTTACTACTTAAAAAAGTCACAGACATCCAAACAGGCCCTAAATGCTGATTGATAACAGCTCAATACTCTCTATGAAATTATGTGTATATCTTAATGATATTTTTGGTAGGACCCTGTATTGAACTAATTGCTGCATTGGCTTTTAAGATGTTAGCTTTGAGATCTGTAAACAAGGACTTGGGAGGAAGTAGGAAGAAGATCGTTGATGCATCTCCTCAACTCCAATAGACGTCCACACCCTTTGCCGCCTCTCTAGGATTCAAATTCCGATACGAATTCGGTAAAGTCATTGCTAAAAGCATTAAAATATAAAAGTAAGAAGCTTGGGGTAAAAATCCCCAAAATTAAAAAGTAAAGATAGGGTTGAGTGAGAGAAGTGGTGTATGTAAGACCCGAGGCCCCGAAATCTGGTTTGTACACTGGATAGTCGTTGACTATAGGTCCATTAGCCTCGAGAATGTGTTAACTTGATCGTAATGTTGTTCTGTTATCAAGCCGCAAGCCGTATTTCAACCCGATGTCCGAATTTTAAGATACGGACTTAAAATTAAACAATCTTAGAAATGACAATTATGTCCTTATTTTATCTAGCAGAGCCCCACCATCGAGTTTTCAAAATCCGTTAGGTCCGAGAGCCTAACCGTTGTGGCCATAGTCAAGTTACGGAGTTACTGGCGAAAACGGCATGTCAATAGAACACCTGGATTGTAAGTTATGCATAAATATGTACATGTTTATTTTGAGAAAATATATTCAAATGACCTCGATGTTTTTAAACTCCTTGGAATACGTTAGTTCAAATTACTTAAATAACATTGTTAGATGCTATTATAAGTTTAAACTTTTCAAAAATCATCACAAAACATCCTATAACCCTCATTTTTAGACAAAAGCTAATTTAAAACCATTTTCAAGTCCATACATATGAAACCCTTTTTGCAACATTCCATTTTCCAGCACTCTTTCTTGTTGAGTGTGAAGTTGAGAAGAAGAAAAAGAAAAAAAGGAAATAGAAGCTGAGGTTGGGAGCCAATTCTTTGATAGTTACAGGTGAGTGCATCGATTAGGAGCACGCATATATGTGCATTAGGGTTTCCTTGAAAACCTTATTGCTGAATTTTTTGATTTCAACTTAGGTATTGCTGATTTTTCTTGAAAACCCTATAAAAAACGAGCTTTTCTGATTTAGGGTTAGGTTATTGCTGGAATTTCTGATGGAGTTGGTTAATTTATTGCTGGATTTTCTTTCAAAGCCTTATAAAAGACTAGCTTTTCTGATTTAAATTAGTTAGGTTATTGCTGGATTTTCTTAAGGTTATGGCTGGATTTTCTGATTTAGTTGATTAGGTTATTAATGGAAGATTCGATGATAGAGATGATTTAGTTTTGTTTAAAGTCATACGTATTTCTAACGGTTTCTCTTTTTGTCCCTTACAAAGTCCGCCCGCTACTTGTCTGATAAAACGTTTAAAAGAAATATCCTTCATCCATTTGATGTAGTTAATTCTTGAGAAAAAGCATGCTTGTGGCATGAAGTCTTCTCGCAGAATAAATCCCGAATTGGATTTAGATTGGCTAAGTCATGTGCATATCATATGCATGATTCATAGTTGTTGTATTATTGTATGATTGAGAGTGAATGATTCATATCATGATATGGTGAGATGGTGATCATAGTGGGTTGTGTTGCGACACACAATGTGTCTATGATGAGCATGTAAACCGTCTAGATACAGGATGTATTACATGAGACCCCTATGAGGAACTTAAATGTATGAGGAGACCATATGAGGAAGGTCGTCTTATGCTTGCCTTGAAAACCATGACATATTGTGCTTGTGTGTGAACTTATGCATATGGTGATTGTAAATGCGAGAAACATACTTTGTTATGACTTGAGTTGGACACCACACCGGAAATGTGTAATTCGACGGGACATGATTAGAAGGTCCGTGGGTGAAAGTCTCTAAATCCCGATTGGTACCATTTGGAGCAACCAATGCCTAGATCGGGTGGAAGAACAGAGCGCTGAAATGCTGAAATACCAAAGTAGGCAGCGATTCTCATCGATGCGTGTTGATTGGTTGAGAGGTTTGACTTGACCTGCTTATGGGCAAGCAAAGATAGGCTGCGTGTGACGAGCTCGTAAATTGTCTGCTATTGTTTTGCCAGGCGACTTATTACTTCTCGCCGTTAGGCAGATAGTGAGGTTTAACACAAGTGGGTTAGACTAGTTCGGCCCATGAACTATGTTGTCCCACCTCTGTAGTTGACCACGGTGAAAAAGTCTACACAAGTGGGTAGTAATGAGTGCCACTTCTGTTTTAGACCCTGGTGATCCAATTGGGAAATGTGAAAAGTTGTGGAAACGTTGAAAGAGTATGCATTGTATCTTTATTTTATTATTATCTAGCCAGAAAGCCTATGCATTATATGAGCATAACATGAAACATGCATTTTCACTACACACACGCACTCACTGGGCTTAGTAGCTCAAGCTTGCCTCTTTTTTTTTTTTTTTTTTTACAGGTGAGAGTAGGGAGCTGCAGGAGTAGAGGCTACAGAGTCTAGTTGTCCTTTTGTTTTGTACATATCAGTGTATATATTTTTTTGTAATACCCTGAATATATACATCAGGTATAGTAAATATGACATGGTTTATGTTTTGGTTTTGCCTTGATGTGCTCAGTTGTACACAATAATATATGTTGAATATGATGAAATTTTGAGAAATGATACATGTTTGTTGTCCTTACTTTCAAAAATCCTCCTTGTGGAGCCTCGTTTATGGGACTTAGTATCCATGAGACTTAATATGTGATAGTTGGAAATCTCAAAATCGGAGTTCTATAGAGGCTGTCAACCAAAATTTGGTGTCTAGTAATCATGGATTACCAACACTAGATTTAGAGTCATGATAGTGTACTTACAAAGGGAGGAAGAGGTAGGAAGGATAGCATTGATGCATCTCCTCTTCTTCGTGATTCAGAATCTATGTCTCTATTTGGGAAATCCCACACAATGTCGATGTATCGGATGTGTTTTATCTTGTGCCAATCCTCGCCTTTCTCCCTCTCGCATCGCTTCTCTAATTGGGGACAGCCTCCGATTGTTAGCCGTTCAAGGTTTTTTTAGGAATTGCAACCCAGATGGCAAACACTCCAATTTATGACATGAGCAAATCTCCAAACGTCGAAGTGAGGACAGGTTTCCTATCCACTCCAGCAAAGCTGTTAGATTCCAGCAATTGTCGATTTTTAGAGTTTGGAGGTTTGTTAGGAGTTGCAACTCAGATGGCAAACACACCATATTACCATAACCATTAATCGTGAAACGTCGAAGCAAGGACATGTTTCCTATCCACTCCGACAGAGCCGTTAGACTCCTGCAATCCTTGATGCATAACTCTTGCAGTGTTGTGGCAAGTCGTAGCCCTTCCGGAAAAGATGTCAACTTATCACATTTCTAGATGGAGAGATTTTGAAGGGACGGAAAGTGTTGCATATCTGGTAAAGAAGCCAGCTCTGGACATTTATAAATGGACAAGGATTGTAAGGGAGTGAGGTGTTGCAGCCCCCCTATCAAATTCGTTTAGCCTCCAACAACAAGTAATGCCAAGACGTTGAAGAGAGTTCAAGCCTTGTAGTCTCAAGGACGTTAGACCATTGCACCCGAGAATTTGCAGCTCATGGAGAGAGGTGAGGTTTTGTAACTCCTCTGGCAACAATAACAGTTCATTACAGTAAGAAATTCTCAGGGACTCTAAAGCAGCAAGGTTTCCAAGCTCCCTAGATATAGACTCAAGCTTCGGGCATTCACGAATTTCTAGGGTCAAGAGACAGGTACGGTTTCGCAACCCCCAATCCAGCAGCAACGTTAGCTCTATGAAATCTTTAATCCGAAGGGAGGAAAGCGAGGTTAGGTTTGCCACCGAACCTAACAACATCTCATTACCATTCTTCAATTCTATATCTTTTAGAGATTGAAGGCATGGAAGCATTGTTAACTTTGGACATCCGTTGACAAGTAATTGGTTTAAGGCGGGGGAGTGCTTCTCTTCCGTTGAATCCTGACCTCCTCTAAATTAGGCATATTATCCAAGATGAGATTTTTCATTGACGGGAAGGACTTCGTGACATCGCTGCCATAGAAATGGTTACCAATAGATGTCACAGCATCCATTCCTTGTATCCAAAGATAATCAAGGAATGGAAATTGGTCGAATGGGGGGAGCTGTGCACATCTGCAATTGATCAGTGAGATACTGACCAAATTTGGAAGTAAGGAATAACTCATCCAATGTGGAAATTTGGCACCCATATACCCTGCCACCTCCAATCTTTTGAGATTCTGATGCGGTTGGAGATCTTTGAACGTTTGTTCGATGTTTCCTTCCAACTTACGATTAATATTCTGACACCATGAAAAGTGTAGCATACAATGGTTTGGCTTCTCCTTCAAGTTTGCTTCCTGGGTATCTTAAGTGTTTCAACTCACCAATTGAAACTAACAACTCCTCAGTGACATTTGCATAGCTCAAATCTAACACACGTTAAGTACATAAAATGCACCAACTTGTCACTAGGGATGCTGAAACTATATGTTCCAAGCACAAACATTGTTGGCAAATTCTTTGCATTCCTTGGGGCCTTTGGGACTTTTAGGACACATTTACTAGACTGGTAATCCAAAGACAAATGGCGGCATGATATGTTAGGAATACTCCCCGCATTCTTGACCTGCACAATCCAACATTCATTCCCTGCAACAGAGCGTTCAAGATCATGCATGAGGTCATGCATCTTGAACCATACTATACTCCAATCATCATCTTTCTTGACATCCTGAATTAAGGACCGCCATAATATATTATTGAAATACTCTCCACCAATGTCTTCCCATCTGTTTACTTCCGTCTGATGATTGAATGAAACCTTCAGCCATCTAAAGTTAGATCAGTTTCTTCTTTTCAATTTTATAATCTTTTGGAAATACTTGAGCAGTATGCAAAGTATTGCTTCAAATGTGATGACAGATAATAATAACTCAACCTTAGAGCAGGTAAAATGTGATTCTCTTCTTTAGATAGTTTCCAAATTTCACTTTCTTTGACAAACTACTACTCTATTTACTCTGTTTTAAAGTGCATCAAGCTTCCGAGTGCCTTCGCTGCCAAAGGGATGCCTCTGCACTTCTTCACAATTTCCTTTCCAATACTTACAAGGTTTGGATGTTCTTGTCGTCCTTGCCCAAATGCTCGCTGCTTGAACAAAGACCAACAATCATCCTCTGATAGTCTTGGCAAATGGTGCGGAGGGAGAGTGCCCATGATGGAAGCAACTTTTTCACTATGGGTAGTTACTATGATTTTGCTACCCCTTGCACCTCATCTGAGAAATAGTTTCAATCGATCCCATTTCGTGGGATTTTCATACCACACGTCATCCAACACAAGTAAAAACTTCTTCCCCCTTCGCAGTTCTTGGAGGCGATGCTGCAGTTGATCTATATTTTCAAGATCACATCTGCTATTTGTTGTTGACTCTTATGATATCTTTTGTTACCCTCTTCACATTGAAATCGTCTGACACACAAGCCCACATTCTTCGCTCGAAATGCTTCGCTACCCTCTCATCATTGTAAGCAAATTGAGTGAGTGTGGTCTTCCCAAGGCCCCCCATACCGACTACGGGGATGACTTTAACATGCTCTCCATTATCCTCACTAATCAGTAATTCCATTAACTTTTCTATATCTTCCTCCCTTCCATAAACAATATCTGACTCAATTATAGACCCGCCAGTTGGTTCTTGGACTCTAATCTCCAACACCCCTTCTTCCGCTCTCAAATGGAATTTAGACCTCTCCTTAGCAATCACTTCTAATCTCCATCCTATCTCCTTTATCTTATCCCCAATATTTGAACAGGACACCAGTGGGTTGGATGCCGAAAAGAAGGTGCACACCTTTGTAATGAAATCCCCAATTTCCACTTTTCTGCGTTTAGCTTCCACTTCCGTTGTGAAGTCATCCAATATGTCATCTGCATCATAAACCACGTCTTTAAGCTTTCCCAGCCAAATCTGAAGTGCCTTGCTCTTTCCTGGCTGCTCTTCTGCATCTTTAAGCACAGCTTGTTTCATCTTTAACTTATGTCTTATATTGCCCATCTCCTCGTGAACACCCCACGACAGTTCCCACTGTTCTAGGACTGTGGAGGCTAGTTTATCGATAACCATTTGAAGAAAGGCTGCCATTCCTGCTCCTATCAGGGAATCCAAAAGAAAAAAAATTAGAGGGGTATAAAGTAAGGGTAAGAGAAGGATCTCAAGATCACACACAAGATCATCCTCTATTTTTGCTTACATGTTTTCCATCTATTATATCCTCCTTGATTATTACCAGTATATGTTCCATCTATGTTAGGTTTTTCATCGATGTTTCCCCAAATCCAAACAGCCTTAGAGGAAGCTGCTGGTGATTTTCTTTACTGCCAGTAAGGCACATTGTTAACTAGATTCTGGGAATTTCTGACATCTTGTGATAACTGCTTCACAGTTTTTGCTGATCCACACAGCACCACATGGATGTTGAGTACCAGAATAGAATAGGGACCTTGCAAGTTACAACATTTTGGATAGATGCATGGTATAAATGGAAGAAATGGTCTGTTTGGGTTGGGGATCCAGGGAAATCAGGATCATCTGGCGCAATCTCATGAACCTTTTGATTGATGGGAAACTTTATAAATATCACATCAATTGGACGATCCTATCTGTCCAAGTAACAGTATTTGAATAAACAGGATATTGATAAAAATCAGCCTGAAGTCTACATTCAACAGAGAATATCAGGTTGTTAGGATTCTCCTGTAGTGTGTTTTTTTGGGGCTAGCTGCTTGATTATATGACCATGTAGCCATGTGGACTCCATCCATGAAATGGACTCAGCAAAAGGCTACAGACAGGCCATCAATTGCCACCAAGATAGTCTCTACTTCAATTTTCATTTCCATTTCCATTTCCCTTTCTAATGGATGGATTAGATTTCATGACTATGTGCCATGCTGGCAAGTGGGGTGGTGTGTTCATGAACTGTCTTGTAAGTCTCAAAGCTCTTTAAACCTAAGTCATGCTATTGGATATACAATTGATATCTTTGGAGGGGTTGGAGGAATATGTACCAAATGACCCTAATGCCCTCTATAGGGTACAGGAACACCAGATAATAATCGGACCATCACGGTGCATGTATGCCATCTAAACTGTTGGGAGGATGCTCCACCATTAAAATCAGATTACCTAAAAGATCAGGCTAGTCTAATCCTTATGTGGGCAACAACATAAGCCTCCAAATTCGCATAGTGGCCCACTTGATGGTTGGATTGGCTTGATTTTTGGGGCATGTAATTTCGTTGGTGGGGTGAGCCTGTGTTGGATTCTTTGGGTATAAACGCAGCAGAAACTCAGTATTTTTAATGATCCAACTCTCAGGAACACGTGCAAGAAGGTCAGATTTCTAACAATGATCTAAACATAGATGGTTAGGATCTTGCCTTGTTGTGATCACGATCATAATGACAGTCTTCGACGATGAAGAGTTTGGTGCCGATTCTCTAAATCACGAGGTTTCTCCCCAATCTATTGCAAGTAAAGGGAGGTGAGAGAGCACCATCAAATCCTCTGGTAAGAGGGGAGGACAACAAAATCTGTTCACAGGACCACACCACACTTGTGATGATTGAAAAGAAAAAGTGATAATGTGGAATGGAAAACGATGAAACTGTGGCCTATGTATGTTATTTTCCATGAAGTGGTAGAGAAAGGAGACAAGAGAGAAGGACAAAATAGCACATGAAAAGTATCAAGAACTGCCAATGTTGTTGCTTTCATAACATCAATCTGGTGGGGCACCTTCCTTGATAATGCAGGACATGGACTAGCTTTTAACTGCTTATATATCAGTAGGAAAGAAAGCTCTCCCTTAAGGACACCTCAAATCATGATCATCCAATCTCCACCGTAGACATGTATGGTGATCATGATTGCAACAGGTCACTTGACTAAACCCATCTGATCAGGTTTTTGTGCCATGGGTTTGTTGATGGGTCACAATTTGAGATACCACCATCGGCGTGTATGCTTCATATCATGTGTCCTACCAGGGATGGGCCACAGCCCAAAAGCCTCAACTATCAAACAATCCAATGTGCAGCCTCTCATCAACATAAATGGGTAATCATATTCCTTTTCTCTAATGCCAAACTGCAGACAACTGATAGATACCCAAACAAAGAGTAAACAGAATGGCAGATGGATTACTTGGATATACAAGTACTGCACATAAAACCAAACCATTTGACCACTTGGTACAAACATAACAGTCAATACTACTACAGATCATAGTTACTGTTAACTAGAATGAGATCTACTCTGGTGGTAGACTCTCATGAGTTTCAGCATCTGGTTGAGGGTTTGAGTGCCCATAGGTGGTGAAATCCCACTACGGCGTGAGTGTGTGGTGGTGTGTGTAAAAAAAAAAAAAAAAAAAACTAGAATGAGATCTATTAATTTTTAGACATCTACCCAACAAGACCTTATTAATTACTTTACATATATAGGCTCTCCTGCGTTTGTTCTGTTTCCGGCCCTTGTTGCAACTAGGTTTAGCATCAGCTCTTCTAGATCAGATGAATGGCCCCAGCCACTACAATTGCACTTGCATTGTTGTTTTCTTCCATCTCATTTGAATTGAATTGGGAGCAAACCTTCTCTGCCCACCCAAACTTCATTTTCATGAGCATCTATGGCGTAGAAATTTAGAAGTGGATCATTTAACTGGTCCAAATGCCCCAATTAGGCAAGTGAATGGGACATTTGAGTGGAGCCTAAGATGCCACCCTACTTTGAGGATGACAATATGTGGTGCGGTTTAAGAAAGGTCACCAATGGTTCATAGCGTATGTGTGGCCCATCTAACGAACA